>NC_058378.1:10861607-11166160 GCF_018350175.1 Felis catus
CCTTTTCTATCACACTTTATTGTAAGAAGCAAGAAGAAACAAAGAAGTACCTTCAACGCTTTGCTTGAAAATCTTCCCAGCTGAATATCCAAGTTCATCACTCACACGTTCTGTTTTCCACACAACCATAGGACACAATTCAGCTGGGCTTTTGGCCGCAATGTAACAGTTTCAAATAACAATTTCCTCATTTCCTTCTGAATTTATTCAAGGTCTCTAGACTTTTCAGTCAGATCTGTCATTCCTATTTCTTTTCCTGTGATCTGCTCACTACCCAATTCTGAAGACCACATTTTTTGGTAGTTGACACAGCAGTATGCCAGTTCCTAGCACCAAATCTGTTGTATGCTTTTTTTCCCCCTGTGGCCTCTGTAACAAATTACTACACATTTGGTGACTTAAAAGAACAGAAAATTTCTCTCTCATAGTCTCAGAGGCTGGGAATCCAAAATAAGTATCACTGAGCCTATCACTGGTCGGCAAGACCACACTCCCTCTGGAGGATCTAAGGGAAAATCATACCCTGCTTCTTCCAGCTTCTAGGGGCTGTTAGCATTTGTCATGTCTCTCCAATTTCTGCCTCTATCTTCATATGACCTTCTCCTCTTCTGTCTGTAAAATCTAACCTGCCTTTAGCTTCTAAGGACACTTGTGTAGGCACTAGGGCCCATCCTCAATCCAAAGTAATCTCCCCATCTCAGTATCTTTCATTAGTCACATCTAGAAAGATCCCTTTTTCCAAATAAGGTAACATTTACAGATTTCAAGGATTAGGACCTGATAACTTTGAAAGTACCATTTTGAATCTCCTACATACATGCCCAATGTTGAATTTTTTGCTTCAGAGAAACATAAACACAAGAGGCTGAGGTAGACCAGTTGGCGTGTTAGGCATGGGCTATGTTTGCTAATCAAACTGTCTCCATGTCCCCACTTTAATCTCTCCCCAGTGACTGGATAAAAAGCAAGAAGAAATTGGTCTTCTTTCCCCTTTTTGCTTATGCGTCATAAAAGCAAAAAATAGATAAGAGAATTTTAGATAGAACCAAATTGTATTGGAGATTTACCTTAGTTTTTACTTGAGCATTTACTCAAAAGAGTTGAGGATACCACTGAAGGTAAACGCCACCAGTAAGACACGTGCTGTCTGGTATAACTCACCTGTTATAATCTCAAACAGTGACTGGCTTTCATTTTCAGTTGAGAATCATAGACTCCCAGAGCCAAAAGCAGTCTCTGAGATCATCAATTCTAATTGCTTTCCTTTATAGATGAAAAAACTAGGTCCAGAAGGCAGGAGTTTCTTGCTAAAGTCACAGTAGCTAGCTTGCAGAATTACGCTATTGTTCCTTTTTGCCTCCTTGTAGCATCCTGACCTTTCAGAACTATGGCTATGATTGCTTTCTTTATTGTTTTGCAGGTTGGCAGTGCACCATTCTAATCATCCCTAATATAGAAAGGTCTAGATGTTGCCCTCTGAATTCTCTATTCACATTTAGACGTAGAATAATAACTCTCCCCCAGAATCCACTTCAAATATGTGGAGGCAATGTAGACAGAGAAGATAAAGAAAAAGGCAGGAAGAATATAAAGGAAGTCACTACCACAAGAAACAATATCTGGCCAGTGGGACCACCATTACCTCTTTAATAAGCCTAAATTTTTTATTTTATTTTATTTTATTTTATTTTATTTTATTTTATTTTATTTTATTTTTATATTTCAAGTTTTTATTTAAATTCTACTTAGTTAACATATAGTGTAATGTTAGATTCAGGAGTAGAACTTAGCGATTCATCGTTTACATATAACACCCAGTGCTTATCACAAGTGCCCTCCTTAATGCCCATCACCCATTGACCCATTCCCCCACCAGCAACCCTCCAGCAACCCTCAGTTTGTTCTCCATAGTTAAGAGTCTGTTTTTATGGTTTGCCTTTCTCTCTTTTTTCCCCCTTTGTTCATCTGTTTTGTTTCATAAAGCCTACATATGAGTGAAATCTGAAGTCTTTCTTTGACTTACTTTTTAAAAAATGTTTAATCTTTACTTATTTTTGAGAGAAAGACAGAGTGTGAGCGGGGGAGGAGCAGAGGGAGATGGAGACATAGAGTCCAAAGCAGGATCCAGACTCTGAGCTGTCAGCACAGAGTCCAACGTGGGGCTCGAACTCACAAAAAACAAGATCATGACCTGAGCCAAAGTTGGACACTTAACCATAACCAACTGAGCCACCCAGGCATTCCTTCTTTGACTTATTTTGAATAAGTGTAAATTTTAAAATAATGTTAAAGTAAATAAAGTGACAAGTAACTCAACTTTGAAAATTAAAAAAGAATTTAAAATATTACCTAACATAGGGGCACCTGGGTGGCTCAGTCAGTGAAGCCTCCAACTCTTGATTTTGGCTCAGGTCATGATCTCAGGAATCGTGAAATGGAGCCCTGAGTCGGGCTCCCTGCTGACAGCATGGAGTCTGCTTCTGATTCTCTCTCTCCCTCTCTCTCTCTCAAAATAAATAAAGTTTAAAAAATATATTACCTAGTATGGAGAGTATAATGCTAAGTGAAATAAGCAAAGGAGAAAAACAAGAGAGAAAGAGAAACAAACCAAGAAACAGACTTGTAACTACAGAGAACAAACTGATGGTCACCAGAAGGGAGTGGCTGGGGGGATGGGTGAAAAAGGTGATGAGGATTAAGGAGGGCACTTGTGATGAGCACATACTGTTGTATGGAAGTGGTGAATATTGTACACTTGCAGCTAATATAACACTGTATGTTCACTAACTGGAATTAAAATAAAAACTTTAAAAAATAAAATATTAAAATAAAATAGAATAAATAAAGTAGAATAACAGTCTTTAAAATCATTCTCTGAAGTCCTTACAGAATTCAATATGTTATTCTATATTTAGAGAGAAGCACTATCTGTGAGGCTTTCTTCAGAAAATACAAAGGAGAATTAAGGATATATCAAAACCAGAAACATAACAATCCATGACAAGGTTTATCTCCTTCCCCGGTGTTTACATGCTAGCAACCTATTCAAGCATCAAAAATACGAATCAATTCAACTCAGCAGTTAAAACAATTTGAAATTATCACCACAGTTCTGGAAAATAAGCAAATGAATGATAGGCCATGTTTTCTATGTAAGCATTCCAAGGAAAGCCACTTTAACTCTGGTGTGTGGCAGAGCATTGCTAAACCCAGGCTCTAGATTTATCTCTCATTGGACATGACCTAGAGTTGCTTTGCGAATTCTATAGGATTGATTTTATATTTTGGACATACCTTTATTGAGTGTCAAGCTATTTACGGTTTCAGACCATAAGAGTGAACTTGTATATTCCCAAAGAAATAAATAGAATGAAGTCTGAAATTATGGCAAGTGACTTTAGTCTACCTGTCCATGCAGGGGGTGACAGAAATGCCACATTGGAGAAGAAAAGAGAGAGGCATTTTTGTGAGTGCCTAATATATTCTGTGCCAAGCACCATGTTAAGAATTTGTTTTATCTCTATAACTCCCTTTTCCATCCCCTTCCTACTCTATCAGTGGAATGACAATTAGGATACCTTTTCCTAGTCCACCTTTCCCACTGTAGAAGTGAGATCTCACTGATTTTCTTGCCCTATTGAGATATCAGTTTCCTCGTCTTAAATAAAGGATTTGGACTGAGCCATTGCTAAGGTCTCTTTCAGCATGTATGACCTTCAGGGTCTTCCACAAACTACTGGGCCACAGCACAAGTCCCTGTTGTTTCAGTAAATTCCTCCCCAAAATTAGAGATTTACAGTACATCCATTCCTGCAAAGATGGGGCTATGGGTTATAAACCTGAATAGGAGAATCATTCCTATTCAGAAGTAGTTTCTACTAAGACATATTTTGAAAAAAGTTACTTCCTACGCCCTTTGTTAAATTGCTTTGTGACCCCCAAACAGACAGAATATAGCATAATTTGTGTGATGTCAGTGATACAGATAATTATTTAACACATTGTTGTATGTTCCTATCCACCATTCATTTTCTCCTATAAGGAAAATGCATCCAAGATACTAATAGCATTATTTATAATCATGACCTAATTACAATAAAATATTACACCCAAGAACGGCAGAATACATATTTTAAGTGCACATGGAACATATACCAAAATTCATCATATGCTGGGCTATAAACAATTATCTGTATAACCTCATTCATACAGAACATGGTTTCAATTATATACAATATAATTAAGCTGGAAATAGGCAACAATAGATTATAAGAAAGCTCTGATATTTTGAATTTAGGCATCTATTTCTATATATTTATGAATAAGAGATAAATCAGTGAATGATTTCAATATGACAGAACTTGTATGATATAGCTATGCATTCTATAAAGAGAATATTTAGAGCTTGAAATGTATACAACAGAAACACAAAAGGAAGTATAGTCAATCATTCAAGCATGCATTTCAAGAAGCAAGAATGTAGATCAAAGAAATAACAGATATGGGGCACTTGGGTGGCTCAGTCCGTTGAGCATCCGACTTTGGCTCAGGTGAAGATCTCATGGTAGGTGAGTTCAAGCCCAGCATCCGGCTCTGTGCTGATAGCTCAAAGCCTGGAGCCTCCCTCTCCCTCTGCCCCTCCCCTGCTCACCTGCTCACTCTCCAAGTGAATGAATGAATGAATACATAAATAAATGCATAAATGAAAATGTTTAAAAAACTACACTGGTATAAGATTGGAAGTTGGTCTACCCTTGATAAGAAATTGTCAACAAAGTTTTGTTTTTGTTTTTTTGCCTTGAAAAAAACCAGTTTCTATGCTTTGCCTTTATCACGTCTTTGATTACTTACAAAAACTGAATCTTCTTAATACTGAAAAAGCCAAGTTTAGCTAACAACTAAACAAGTATATAAACCTCTGCAGCATCTCTTATTGCCACAATAAAACCTTCTGATATTTTTTTGACAGAGTTGGCCAAATTCAAAGTCTAAATGAAGTCTTCTTGACTAAATAGGCTTGTTTATTTGGTATGGGAAGTGTTATCAACTGAGCAGTAATAAACCTTCTTAGGCTATGTTGTATGGGAAAGTGCTATGACTCATCTAGAAATTATATGAAGTCTCTAAAGTTCTAATATCTCCTGGCATAATGTCATCACGTGTATTTCTGATTATTGAGATGTCGTAAGTCACAAAAATACTATAGCCACCAAGGAATATAAGGTGTCAAAGAAAGTGCTGATGTGGATTAATACCTCAGGTGTCATCAAAGTAAATATTAAAAAAATCTTGAATCAAGGGGCACCTGGGTGGCTCAGTCAGTTAAGCATCCAACTCTTGGTTTCAACCAAGGTCATGATCTCACAGTTCATTCTCACATCAGGCTCTATGCTGACAGTGCAGAGCCTGCTTGGGATTCTCTCTCTCTCCTTCTCTCTTTGCCCCTCCCTTGTTTTTTCTCTTTCTATCTCTCTCTATCCCTCTCTCTCTCTCTTTCTCTCAAACTAAATAAATAAACTTAAAAAAAGAAAATAAAATCTCGAACCAAGCAGCTTGGTTGCAAACCTTCAGCCAAAAAGGAGGATCCCCGATGAGGTCTTACAGGCTATTCAAAGGGCACTACACATCTCACATGGTTTCTCCCCTTTCTGTGGCCACTAATAATCCTGCAATTCTTACTACTTTTTGGACCTCATGTATTTAACTGTTGGCTGCAACTTGTGACCAAGCATATAGAGGCCATGAAATTACAAATGTAGTAACACAAGGGTACAAGCAGCTTGGGGCTAAACCTGGTAACACACAAGCATATCTCAGACTATCTGGGAAAAGTTCTGTTCCCCTACTGCTCCCCATGACAACACCTGGGCCCAGCAAGAAGTTAATGGGTCCAGCACCTGGGTGGCTCAGTTGGTTAAACGTCCAACTCTTGATTTCTGCTCAGGTCATGATCTCCCGGTTGTGAGATGGAGCCCCGTGTTGGGCTCTTTGTGGAGCGTGGAGCCTGCTTGAGATTCTCTGTCTCTCTCTGTCTCTCTCTCTCTCCCTCGGCCCCTCCCTCACTCACGTGCACACACACTCTCACATGTTCTCTCCTCTCTCGATAAATAAAAGAACAAAAAAAAGAATGAGGAGCAGTATAAAACCAGAGGAAACTCCTAGAAGCTTTTGCCTGTCAATTTTAACTTTTAGAAACTAACAGACCGCTAGTACAAAAAGAAACATTTGAGGAAGACACCCGTGCAGATGATTCAGAAAGTGCCTTGCCCTTATTATAATGTTAGTATCTCCCTCTGGATATTCCTCCCAAGTCCCAGTAAAAGGATCCTGTTTTCCCCTCATTTGGTGGAGTCACAGCTTTGGAATTTATTCCCTGTGATCTCCTTATTAGAACCAATAAATACGACTCTGTGAGGCAACTCCCCCTGGTGTGGTCTCTGGAGCAGACCCACTCCGGTCCAGATAAAAAAGCAGTACAGGTAACGAACAGGAACAGGAAGTTTCCGTGAAGTGCAAGGTAACTAACTGGGAAATGCTATAGACAAACTGATAATAACATCTAGTGGATTACCATCCATTAAAATCACCATCTAACATTTCCTAAATACATACATTCAGACTTTACAATAGGAAAGAAAAGTACAATTGTCATTTTGTTGATTCTGCATGTCAATTAAAACTGTGGAATGAGGGGGATACAGACGAATTTTACCACCATGAAATCCTTGCCCCCAGACATGACAAGCAATGTAAAGAAGTACATACCTTTTTTTAAACATGCATTTTTTTTGGTGGATCTGTTTAAAATATGAAAGTGAGCACAATAATTTTTCTTGACATTTAATTTTTTAAAGACCTTAGTCACTTTCCACAAATTGCATTATTTGAAGTATAAAATAAATTCACTTGAGTTTTACAATATTAAGAAATTAGAGGGGCACCTGGGTGGCTCAGTCGGTTGAGCAACCGACTTCAGCTCAGGTCATGATCTCATGGTTCTTGAGTTCGAGCCCCTTGTTGGGCCCTGTGTGGAGCGTGGAGCCTGCTTGAGATTCTCTGTCTCTCTCTGTCCCTCTCTCTCTCCCTCGGCCCCGCAACAGCTCAGAGCCTGGAGCCTGCTTCAGATTCTGTGTCTCCCTCTCTCTCTTCCCCTCCCCCACTCATGCTCTGTCTCTCTCTGTCTCAGATATAAATAAATACTAAAAAAAAAAATAGCTAGAATTAACTTTATTACAAAAAAACATAACTAATAAACATCAAAACAAAAGTAAAAGACTTTAACAATTAGAGTCTATTTCAATTGCACGGAAGTCAGTTTAGTGGGCATTGTCTATTTAAATATTTGATTTCCAAAAAAATGTGATCACTTATGTTTCATTGTTTTTAGTGAAAAAAATTAAAAATAATTCTTAGCAAAACTCAAATTATTTTATTGGAAAGAATATTTTTTCATATTAAGGAAAATCTGAATTCTGCATTATAAAGATAATCTTTCTTATTTATTTTACTTGAAAAAAATATTGCAAAGACAGCTTAGAGACAGGCTTTAAATTTAAATAGAAGCTGCCAGCCACGCACACTGGTTGAGCTCATTTGATCTACATTAGTGAGGTCGGTAATGAAAACAACAAATGTTAAAAGTAGGATGCATCATGCTAATTTAAGTGGGTTTTTTTAATGTTTATTTTTGAGAGACAGAGAAAGACAGAGCATGAGCAGGGAAGGGGCAGAGAGAGAGAGAGACCCAGAATCCGAAGCAGGCTCCAGGCTCTGAGCTGTCAGCACAGAACCCGATACAGGGCTTGGACTCACGAACCGTGCGTGAGATCACGAACTGAGCTGAAGTCGTACTCTTAACCGGCAGAGCCACCTTGGCATCCCTAAGTGTTCTTTGAAGAGGGTGACAAACAGTCCCTAGTGTGCCTCCCCACATTCGCATCTTGTATCATCACCCTGTCCTTGAGTGTGAGGGGGACCTGTGATTGCTTCTAACTCATACAACTTGGCTAAAGTATTGGGATATCAGTCCTAGGATGAGGTTACATTTTATGTCAAGGTAATGAGATGTCACTCTCACAGTTATGCTTTTATATACACATCAGGCTCCACCAGGATAAGGAGAAGTTAGACTCCCATGCTGGCTATGAAAGAGTGGGCTGCCTCCCTGAGAGGGCCTATGGACAGAGCCATGTGGAAGGGGCTATGGAGGGCCTCCACTCCCTTTGGCCCCAAACCATCAAAACTGAACAAACAAATGCAGAATGGAGACAGAGGAGGGGACTTCAGTCCCATAGCCACAAGGAGGTGAACCCTGCCAAACCCCTGAAGGAGATTAAGAGTAGACATTTCCCCTGCTGGGACTGCAGCCCAGACTGACATGTCAACAGTAGCTGGGTGCAAACATCACCCAGAGAGCCTCGCTAAGCTTCGCCAGACTTCCCACCCACAAACACCATGAGGCAATACACATATGTGTGCTTTACGCTGAGAAAGTAGAGGGAATTTGTGACATAGCAGTAGAAAACGAATACAAAGAGTAATTGTATAAAGTTTTCATGTCAGTTTTAGGAGAAGTGACATTTTCGGACACTGTCTTCTCATGTATGAATATGGCATCTATTTCCATTTGTTCTGATCCTGTCTTATATTCTTCAGCAAGAGCATAAACATGTCCTTATAACTTTTCTATATTTTATGTTATGTATTTCTTCATTGAGGCTTGTATATTTTTGTTAAATTTATTTTTTTATTTAATTTATTTTTAAAAATTTTTAAGTTTTATTTTATTATTTATGTTAAAAGAGAGAGAGAGAGGGAGAACAAGCAGGGGAGGGCAGAGGGAAGGAGAGACAGAATCCCAGGCAGGCTCCACACCATCAGGGCAGAACCCAATGTGGGGCTCGAACTCACAAACCAGGAGATCATGACCCGAGCCAAGATCAAGAGTCGGATGTTTAACCAACTGTGCCACCCAGGCACCCCAAATTTATTTTTAATTGTATTATGATCGTTATCACTATTATGGAAAAATATTTTCACAGTTTTAGTTCCAGGTGAATTAGTATTCTCAGTGTACTAATAGAGAAAATGTATTTGATTTGTGTACTTATCTTGCATTCAGGCATCTTATCAAATTCCTTTTCTAACCTACTTGATTGTGAATATTGTCTTCTGGATCTTTAAAGATGCAACCATTTCATCAACAAAAGTGATAATTTTATTCCTTCTTTTACAGTATTTTTTTTTCCTTTTTTATTGGATCCCTCTTACAGTAACCCAGATGCCGACCCAGTAGCTTCTAGCAATGATCTTACAGTATAAACTCCTCTAAATTCACTTTATATTCTTTCAGCTTTTTCTGTTTTATTTTGTTATAGTAGTAGGACTGGTTTGCTTCCCAAAGCTGCCTTTGTCCCTGCATTACTATTCCCGGTGATGACTTTAAATGTCAGAAGACTTTTTTGAAGCATATAGAAACCATGTAATATTTCTGGAATCAAAGTTATATTAGAGTTTGACATTCCCTTTCTACTGTATGCTATGTAAAATGTGGGAATGTTGAATATAATACATAATATGGGGTATATGCACATAGATGAAGCAAGTGAATCTGGGAACAAAGAGGATTTTGTTTCAGAATCCAAAACAGGAAAGTACTAGGAGAACAGAAAATACTAATTCCCAACAATCAAAATTATTGAACCAGTGATGATTCAATGATAGGCAACAGTATAGTGTCTGATGTGAAATTTAATCCACTAATGATACAAGGTCATTAACGTGTCAACATAATTTTAAAGCACAGCTAACTCTCTGAAAAAACTTTTTCAGAACAAAACAACATCTTCTATTATAAAAGTCACATATTAGGCCTCTAAAAGTGAAAAATAAACCAGAAAACAAAAACATAATTTAAGCTTATACCATTTATAGCAAAACCAAGTAAAAATCATATGACCACCAAGGATTTTTAAAAAGCAACAAATTAAATGATTAATAATATTCTGGGAGCACCAGGGTGGCTCAGTCAGTTGAATGTCCAACTTTGCCTCAGGTCATAATATCATGGTTCTGGAGTCAAGTCCCACATGGGGCTCTCTGCTGACAGCACAGAGCCTGCTTGGGGTTCTTTGTGCCCCTCTCTCTGACTCTCCCCCACTCGCACTCTCTCCCTCTCTCTCCAAAATAAAAATAAAACATTAAAAACAAAACATTTATAATAATATTCTGGGTGGGGGAACAGTCACCAGAAATATAAGAATGGGGTTTCCATTGAAGCCACTAGACTTAATGTAAAAAAAGAAAAAAAACACACATGGCCTCCATTTCAAGGGATTCAGTCCTCCCTCTTACATAAAGTAGAATGCTGAGACCAGCTTTGTGAAGAATGTGGACAGTTTCCTTGAGGTATAGTCCTAGGGACATTGGGTTTGGAAAAAGAAGAACAGAACAGGAGGCATTAGCCCACTGTGCTCCAGATAAATATTTTTCTTGCTTTAAATGAAGACAGAAGAACCCAGATTATTGACTGACTTCTACTCCATTCAGAGTCCCGGTGCATTGGACAAATTTCTGTACATGCGAATTACCATCCAAATTACCATTTATTTATTGTTATCATTTTGTTCCCAGTGCCTTACACAGCACCCAGCACCTAGCATCTATTGAACTGGATTAAATCAATTAGAGCTAAGTGACTCCATGACTTCAGGAGGTCTAGAAATAAATGTTCTCCTACCCCAGCACTCAACACACCTCAAAACACCTCCCCAGATTTGGTAACTTTTCTTCCATAACAACAAAGCAAGCTTAAAACGTAACCAGTGCTGGGAGTAGAATGCCAACAACCTAAATTTAAGTCTTGAAGTAGAAGTTTTCTTTTAAAAAAAGTTTCTGTCAGTTGGTTAAGCCGTCGGCTCTTGATTTCAGCTTGGGTCATGATCTTACAGTTCAGGATCCTGCCCCGTGTTGGGCTCTGCACTGACAGCATGGAACCTGTTTGGGATTCTCTCTCTCCCTTTCTCTCTCTCTCTGCCCCACCCCAGCTTGAGTACATGCACACACTCTCTCTCCAAATAAATAAATAAACTTTAAATAAATAAATACATAAGTAAATAAAGGTTAAAAAAATCTTTCCTAAAGGAGGAAAAAGATATTATCACTTGAATGTATTGAGATGAAAGCTAATCAAAGAGGAGACATTTCACATAGAATGAAGGTGGGGAGAGGATCCACTTCTGATACTCAAATGCCAAACTTTTAATTTTTTTAACGTTTTCTTTTATATTTGAGAGAGAGAGAGAGAGAGAGAGAGCACGCGCAAGCAGGAGAGGGGCAGAGAGACAGAGAATCTGAAGCAGGCTCCAGGCTCTGAGCTGTCAGCACAGAGCCCGACGCGGGGCTCAAACTCACAAACCGTGAGATGGTGACCTGAGCTGAAGTTGGTCGCTTAACTTACTGAACCACCCAGGTGCCCCTTGAAGGCTAAGCCTTTAAAACTCAGAAACCTTTTTCTCTGAAGAAACTTTGGGTGGTTTTCAAAAATCTATCTGAAAGTAAGGATCAAAGCATCATCAGTTCAGTTTTTATGTATCTATTAAAACAATGCTACCTAGAAGCCTAAGTACAGAATTCCTTAAACCGAGAAAAGGTAGAGCTAATAAGAAATAATGCAAACACACACACACCATCCTAATATTTCAGAATGCCATGTCATCATATGACCACATGATGCGACAGTATGAAAATCACTTGGAGATTTGACAAGAATAGTTTACTGGCGGTTAGGGGACAGAGAGCAAGATAGAAGTAGATTAAAGAATGTATTTATGGGCATGAGGAAGTTAAGACAATGTGCACATAACTGTTCCGGGGGGAAATGGCAATAAAAGGCTGTATGGGTTACTGACCATCATGTAAATAATGGGAATATTTGGTAAGCTGGTAGGGAGTGGCATTTCCTACAGGAAACAAGGAGGAAAGTTTTATACTGTGGCTTACTGAAAGAGAGTATCAGAGTTGTATAATTGTTTCAGAGTTGTTCTTTAAACATTTATTCAGAATTCTATGTGCTATGTATGCACGTGCTTGTATACACATGGAGGGGTCACACTGAAGAAGACGCACATCCTGTCTTCATAAAAATTAAACTTTAGTGGAAGAGGCAAGACACGAACACAAATCAGAACGGACTCGATAGAGAAAAAGAGAGTGGAAGAAAAACAAAAGAATCGGAAAATATCCAAAAATGGACAATTCAATCAATGAACACATCTCCATAATTAGTTCTGATAAGCTCATTTTGTTAACGCTGTTCTGATTTTTTAGGGACAAAAATGCCATCTTTGCTTAATTCATTGTTGTTTTGAAAAGGTAACGTTAGGGGTGCCTGGGTGGCGCAGTCGGTTAAGCGTCCGACTTCAGCCAGGTCACGATCTCGCGGTCCGGGAGTTCGAGCCCCGCGTCGGGCTCTGGGCTGATGGCTCGGAGCCTGGAGCCTGCTTCGGATTCTGTGTCTCCCTCTCTCTCTGCCCCTCCCCCGTTCATGCTCTGTCTCTCTCTGTCGCAAAAATAAATAAAAAACGTTGAAAAAAAATTTAAAAAAAAAAAGAAAAGGTAACGTTACATTTATTCTTATTCTGGTATGTTTTTAAATAACATGCCAACCTCTTTCAGTTCACTGTTAGGAACTTCCTGTCTGCTGTCTGGTGATGAACTTTTCACCATGTCATGACACCTGACGCTGCTCATGTCACTGTGTCTTACTAAACCTCAAAGCAAAAGTGTCATTCATAACTTTTGCTGAATGACTGATGAGAGTTGATGGGACAAGTATCGGCTCATATTTTAGAGAACTTATTTTGAAATTTTTAAATAAAACTCATGGTCCATATGTATACAAATCACAGACCTGGGGTAAAAGATGTATCATTTCAACCTAAGAATTCAACAGTTGTAACAGACCACATGCCCAAAGCCACCAAGTTGCCTGTGGGAGCTGGGGAAGGCTTAACACAAAAGGTCACACTTGATATGATTCTTGAAAATGTTATACTAGCCCCACACACTACAGTATTTTGACATCAGACATCTAGAAAAAGCAGGACTGTTCACTCAAAAGAGTCATTCATCTTTATATTGATCTCTCTCTCTCTCTCTCTATATATATATATGTTATATATATATATATATATAAAACCAAAAGACAAAAATTATGTTTCACTTATTTAACTGACAAGATACTTAAATCATTCTAGAGAGATGTTTTATATGATCATATTTACTGTCTTTGCCATATTTGTCATAGATTTCCTAAAAAATGAAAATGAGGGGCACTTGGTGGCTCAGTTGTTTGAGAGGCTGACACTTAATTTCAGCCCAGGTTATGGTCCCAAGGTCATGGAAACAAGCCCCGCGTCGGGCTCTGCACTGAGCACTTAGCACTGAGCATGGAGCTTGCTTGAGATTTTCTTCCTCTGTCTCTTTGCCCCTGTCACCTGCTCTATCTCTCTGTAAAATAATAAATAAATAAAATAGTTCAAAGGAAAAAATCATAACGAAAAGGAAAACTCAATGGTACAATCCAGTTTACAACATACCCATTTCTTTTTTTTTTTTTAAGTTTTTTTTTTTTTAACGTTTATTTATTTTTGAGACAGAGAGAGACAGAGCATAAACGGGGGAGGGTCAGAGAGAGGGAGACACAGAATCTGAAACAGGCTCCAGGCTCTGAGCTGTCAGCACAGAGCCCAATGCAGGGCTCGAACCCACGGACCGTGAAATCATGACCTGAGCCGAAGCTGGCCGCTTAACCGACTGAGCCACCCAGGCGCCCCAGAACATACTCATTTCTAATCATGTGTTTTATCAGGACACACATTGCCAACCATTAAAAGATAAACTGAGGGATTTTTCAATTTTCAAGATATATACATCTTTTTTCAAGATATATACATTTCAAGATATATACATCAAGTATATATACATCTGTTGGAATTGGACACTGCCAAACCTGATGTGGGCCAGGTGTCTTCCACCAGCCGGGGCGAGGGGAGAGATTTTTATAGAGAAGAGGTGGAAACAAAGGAAGGAAATTATTTCATTGTCTACAGCTTAAGTAGTTGCCTGACTTGAGAAAGCCTGCTTGGCTTATTGTGAGTGGTTGTGCTTACGTTTCTTTTCCTCTGATTCAAAGGTGCTCTCTCTGGTTTAGGTTCTGGTTTGCTTTCGCAGGGGATTAGAACCACCCCCAATCTAATGGCCTCTTGCTTGCTTACTTTGACAGGTCTCACCCCTTATCTCACATTTAAAAACCGGACTGATAAAAACAGTGGCATTCATGTCTTTTGTCATCAGTGCTCTATGCTCCATCCAAAGCTTCTAAAAACTCAGACCTAAAAGATACACAGCAGTAGTTCTTTATGTAGATTGGGGGAGTGTGTTCAGAAGTGAGCCCTGCCTGATTGCCTATCCTTCCTAGCGCACAACTGAAATGCACATAAAGCAAATCACTAGTCTACCTCTCAAATTTACACCATTTCCATTGGAAAACAAAGTCAAATGAAATAATCTGACTCAGGGGTGTGGTGGTATTTACATTATCTCCATAGAAATTACAGTAAAACTCTGGCCAGGACATGAAGGAAACACATACTCCAGTACCACTGGTTTATCAGAAATGTCCCTGATTCCACTGGGGAAAAAAATCTGCCTAAAATACATGACCAAAAATACGAATTTTATAGTGTCTCTAGTTTGCAAACTCTGTGCAGGCAGGGATTTTGTCCTATTGATCTGTCTTATCTCAAAGATCTTTTGCAATAATGGACCAAAGGGATATAGAATGTCTTAGGGAAGTTTTCTAAATACCCTTTCCCTATCAATTCTTCACATGTTCAAGTGAAAGAATATCTTCACCTTGCAGTGAGTGCCGTAAGGCAAAATTGTGTACTATTAACATTTGTTTCTCTGCATATTGACAGGTATGTACAAGAGTTGAGTAAGTAAATGAATGAAAATGTGCAGATTTCAAGAGCTCTCCCTCATAACTTTTTTTTGGGGGGGGCGTTTTTTTAATATCTGACAAAAGTTTTGTTTCATATAGTCCAAGTTATCAAGGTTTTTATAATTTTTTGTATCATATGCTCACTTCTTCATAACTAAGCTCTTTCACTAAAAATACAAGAAAAACCCTCACGGTTCTGCCACTAATTGGCAATACAATTGTAGGGAAATTGTTTGTTTTGTCCCATCAGCTATAAAATTCTGATTCCTAGAGAGAAGAAAAGTATGTTTGAATATCAGTATGACCACTTCTCTGATAGTTTCTTCTAGCATGTCTTTGTGATGCATTGCCTTTTGGCTCATTTTAGTACGTACAGTAAAAATAAAATATTTGTATAGTAATAACATGGTCTTAGAACGTATTGGAATGCTCTTGCAAACATTCATGTGTCATTTAATACTGACAAACAGCCCTATGAATTACTTAGTATAATACTATTGTTACACCCATTTTGCACGGAAAAGACTGAGGATTAGAAAGATTAGATAGGTTGCTCAACATGAGGGGAGGTGAGCCTTGGCGCCCCAGCTCTAAATTTGGATGCATGTGACTCTTAAAAACAAAGATGATCTTCAGCAAAATCATCAGCAGCTGGTATGAGTATATTTTTCCTACTTGAAATGGTATAGAAAATATTTATATGCTTGTCTTTAGAATTTATAGGATAACCAAATCAGGCTACCTATTTCCTCACCTTTCTGTATTAATTATGATGAAACATACAATGTATACACAATGTGGACATGTAATCTCCAGGTCCAAAAGGAGTATTTAGAGACTTATTTAGTTTTCTTTTTATTTCTCTTTGCATTCCCCCCCCCATTTTAATCTGCTTTTGGAGGGTCAGGCAGGGAGTATGTTGTTTAAGGTAGTAATTTAAGTGACAATGTAATAATAGATGGACCTAACTTCAGAGGCTGGAAAATATTTCCTAGAAAATAGGACTGGAGAAAGATCATTGCTTAGGTCTTTTTAAAAATGTTTTTACCAACTTTCTAAACCAGAGATTTGCCTTATGTGTTTAACATTTTATAAATATTGGTTTTTCAGAGTGGTACTTTAATATTTTACACAATGTCTATAGACTTTAATGTGAGCTGACAAAAAAATCACAAATAACAATATTTAAAAACAATATTCACAAAAGTATGGAACTGTGCTTGTTGTCTTATGCACATAATTGTTATTTTTAGTATTCGTTACCTAAAGGAATAGTTATTACAATTTTTCTCTGATTAATTTTACTGCTTTTGCATTCTTTGACCAACACACAAATGCTTTTTATCACCTATAAGATATACAAGCTTCTTAGAAAGTAGAACAAATTCGAGTGATTGGAGGCAGCTGAAGAAGGGCACAGAAATACTTGTCTGGAAATGATAATATAAATGCCCAATTATAAATATACATATAAATTCTAGACAGTTCAATCTGGACACAGTTCAGAAAGCATTATTTTTCCAGACTAAAGGGTAGTCTTGTGGATTGTTATGTGGTGATTCACTTTCCACATTCCAGTAGGCATTGATGTGCCTTCTGCACTGCCTGACCTCTGGTAACTTCTATTACTGGGCAAAGAGGAAGTAAGGTGATTAATATTCATGAACACTAATGCAAAGCTGGAAAAGCTAAGGAACAGTGCAATGCATTCATCTGTAACATTTCTCAAAGTAAACCATGGCATAAAATGAATTTCTTTAAGCATGAAACTAGACGTCTACTCTAAATAGATCTCTCACTGCATTAGGATACCTTACTGGCGAGATTCATCTGAAGTAAGGTTTACTGCATCAAATCTTATTGCAGAAATTCTTAATTGATGATGGTTTACCTTTTCTGTGAGTAAGTATGTTCCATGAAAACATAGTTTTAATTTTGATACTATTTCTAACATGCTTCTAAAATTCTATGACTCTAATAATTGTATACAGCAGACAGACACTGTTTAAAACTATTTTTGGAATGGTCTTTATATAAAGAATCATGTTCAGTACATCATGACTTTCATCTATATTCTCATAATTTAATATTTTCAAGTTAGATACAGCTGTTAAAATCATGGAACTTATTTGTTTAATGAGTGTCTTCAGGAAATGGTTTTTTTTTTTCATGTTCTGAAATAAGAGAGCAAAAAACTGGAAGGAAAACAAATACTGAAGAACAATTTCTGTTCAAAAATTATTTAAAGTTGCATTACATGAAAACAGAATTATTTCTGAAGGGCAGCAGATGAGAAAAGCAATTAAAGCCAGGAATCTGAAGACAAAAATGACTTGAAAACACAAGTTTTCTCTTATGCTTTTTAAGATGGCTAGCGGGAAGACAGCTGTTAAGAAACACAAAATGCTAATTATAATGTTTAGTTAAGAGGAGTGATTATCAGCAAAAGTAAAAAAAAAGAAAGGAGGGGGTTAGACTTACATTCAATTATCCATTGAGTCGCACAGTGTTGGCATTCAACAGAATCCATTTTATCTTATTCAGAGCAATCAAAGAGGTAAACAAAAAAATTTTCTTCAAGAGCTTGCAAACAAACAGAACCAGAAAACAAACAGTCAGAGCCCATCTGGCTGGAAGAAAGAAAGGTAAGACGCAGAGCCAGAACTTTGGTTTGGGGCGGTATGAGCCAGAACTTTGGGAATTTTTATTAAAAACGCATGAGAAAAAGCCCATTAAGCACATTTTCATTGGGCTAATTATTAACCCTATAGCCATATAATTAAAGACACCCTTTTACTTGGGATGTTAGCCCCAAGAACTAGCATCAGTCCCCCTAAAACTTGAAATAATAGTTTTAGCCTGGTAAAAGCAGAGGAGTTCAAATCTCTCTATCCCCTACAATCTATTTATTTATAGGAATAAAAGAGCCACATTCAAAACGTGACCACATACAGAGTGCACGGATTCATGTTTGGTCCTAATTTCCTTGCAAAAGAAAAGGGGTCCTTGTAACAGCACTCCATCTCACAGGTTTGAAGACTTGAGGGGTTTTGACCCAAAATACATTCATACAAAGACATCACGAATATCAGATACCTGGGAATTTTTCATTCGACTTCTCAGGTAAGCAATCACTCTTGCCATTTTTTTTTCTTTAAAAAAAGAAAAAGCAAAATAGGTTGGTGACATCAAAGGTGCCTCAAATGGCAAACCTAGGTAGCACATGAGCTCTTTTTTTTTACATTCTATTCCTGCAGACATGACCAAATGGCTCCAAGCCTCCAATGCACAGATCTTAAGATAGATATGCAGCCTTATGTGGTGAAGAGGGAAAACTAAGATAGTTTCTATCTAGACACACTAGACATCTAGACACACTAGAATCTCATACTTCTGAAAGCTTAGAAAGAATATTCTACTCTCCACCATGATAATTCAGTCCAGAAATGAGCAAAACCCATCCAATACAAAAAGCTTCTTTGATGCCCAAAGTAAATCATGTATATTGCTTTTTAATTCAACTAACGTATATTGAATTCCTATTGTGTGTCAAGCATTGAACTAGTATGCTATCGTCTACAAAGATTAGTAATGCAGGACCCTTAGTCTTAAGGATTGCATCATATGTGGAAAGCATGGAAATAATGGTAGCCACCATTGATCCAATCCCTAGGTAAGCCCAGCTCCAATAGTCACAGAGCCCTACAGTGTCAGTACCATTATCCCTAAGTTAAAGAGGAATCATCGAAGAACGGAAAGTTAAATAACTTTTGCGAGATCACACAGCACATAGCAGGACAGTATTTCAAACCTAAGCCTTTCTTCCCTATCGCACTTGACACAAAACTTTTGCACTTTACCTGGTGCTAGGTTATTGCACATTGCACAGCTTCCTTCCTTGTAGTTGAAAAACTCCAGGTCCTCTCCCATTTCTACTTGATTATTATGGTGTGTGTAGCTCCTTGGACATTCATTCAACAATGTCTGAGTGCCTGTATGCCTGGGTAATCATTTTGAGTAGCACTAAATGCCCCAGAGCTCTCCATCATTCTTTCTAGCCTCACACATTTTACAGCAAAATAAAAAAAAAATCTTTGTGAGTCCTAGTAATATTTAAACCCTCCCCTAAACATGGTATGCACCACATATGCTCTCTGCAGCTGAAGGACTCTAAAAAGTATTCAGAGAGAAGGGGGTGAGATATGAGGAACTGAGAATGTAAAGACATTGGAATTACTGCTGGAAAGCATAGCATTTTATTCAGGGAATTGTTGCTGTTGCTATGGACATTTTCCGATGCAGCTTTAGGCATTGACAATGACAAATGGTCTACATCGTTAGTTCAGGCTATAGAGCCAGCAGGAAAAGTGTGAATATTAGTCAAAACGTTGACTTAACTGAAGCACTTTAATACCCTCATCAGGTATGGTATGACACATACTATGACATTAATTACTCTCTGGCTTTGTCTAAAGTTTTACCCCACTCTTAAAATTCCTTTGACTTGTGGGTCACAGCATTTGGGATAAAATTAGTCATGACACTCTGGAGCAAGCATATTCATTGACATTCTATTTCATTCCTTAATTATCCACAGGGAAAGACAAAGGAGCAGCCAGTATTAGTATGAAATCTACAACTATAATGTATTTCTTTCACTGATCTAAACAACTAGAAAATATTATTAAGAGAGTTTGCAAAGTATGTCAAAGTTTATCTGCAAAGATCAAACCCCAAAACATTTATTTATCTGTTAATCATAGCACTGAGCACTGTGCCTGGCATTCAATAAGCTTTGTTAAACAAATGAACCTTCTAAATTATTGATCTTCATTGCTCTATAGAAGGATGTTTTTATTTTACTTTCAACTTACTTACAGCAAAACTTAACATAAATCCAATCATCCATCATCTTCATGATGATCCTAAAACATCCTACCATGTTTTCTAATTCTTTCAAGAAATATTATATTTTACTCAAGATCACTTTAGTGTTCGGTGCATTTTATCATATCTTAGTGCTCTAAAAACTATCAGCCAAGTATGGTCTCTGTCACTTAGCCAGAAGGATGAGTATCTCCATGATTACATTATAGATGTATTATCTTAAGAGCTGCTGTAAAATATTACCACAAACTTGGTGGCTTAAAGCAACAGAAATTTATTTCTCACAGTTCTGGAGGCTCAAAGTGCAAAATTAAGTTGTCACCAGGGCTGTGTTCCCTCTACAGCCTCTGAAGGACAATCCATGTCAGGGAGTTAGGACCCACTCTAGTCCAGTAGGACCTCATCTTAAATTGATTACATCTGCAAAAACCTCATTTGACCTTAAAGACATATTTCGACTATAAGGTCACATTCACATGTTGTGATTAGACATCGGGCATTGGACACGAAGAAGGTTAGTGCATTCAGGTTAGTATTGCCACCCTGATGTCAGCAGAGGATTACTTAATTGATTTATCTACTACTAATGAGTTTTTTCATTAATACAAACACTATGTCTGAGCTGAAGAAACTAGATAGAACATTGATCAATAGAATGGTCAATGATAGTCTTTCATGATAGTTCAACTTTATGAAAGGAATGTGTGCAAAGGGTTGATTTGAAATCAATAGGCAGCTTTTATTCCATCATATATAACCACTCAATCACAGCTCTGCAATATGAATAGCTCCAGTAATAAAAACTCTCTACCAATGATTGCAGATAAGCCTATCTCTAACTAACCATTTTCTTTTTTTTCCATGAGGATTTGAAATGCTCTTTTTCGAACTGGTACCCAGTTGTCCCTTCCCAGTGTCTCCTCCTATTTCTCATGCCACCATGTTGCTTCTCGTTCCTCCCAAAGAATCAGATTATCTCATGGGAGAGAAGATTTGAGTTTGTAAAAATAAAGCCATCTCTGCATATGTTCTTTGTGAAAATACCCATTACTTTCTTTACATTTGTAGTTCCCACTGGTTGAGATGCATTTCCTCCAAATAATTAGATGGCTCACCTTCTCATTTCATTATGGTCTCTGCTCACCTATTGGTTCCTCCCAGGGGCTGCCCTGACCACTACCTAAAGTCACCATCCTTCTCCATGAATCCCTAAATTTACCTTGTTTATTTCTTTCCTTCAAATCATTTATCCCAACCCAATGACACAGTTTATTTGTAGCTTTGTTTATTGTCTATATATCCCACTAGAATATAAGCTCTATAAAGGTCATGACTCTGTCTCTATAGTTCACTGTTGTATTGCTTGTACAAACAACAATACTAAAAGCTTGCCCCAGATCAGATGCTTAATAGAAATAGATGTTTGCCGGGGCGCCTGGGTGGCGCAGTCGGTTAAGCGTCTGACTTCAGCCAGGTCACGATCTCGCGGTCCGTGAGTTCGAGCCCCGCATCAGGCTCTGGGCTGATGGCTCGGAGCCTGGAGCCTGTTTCCGATTCTGTGTCTCCCTCTCTCTCTGCCCCTCCCCTGTTCATGCTCTGTCTCTCTCTGTCCCAAAAATAAATAAAAAACGTTGAAAAAAAATTAAAAAAAAAAAATAGAAATAGATGTTTGCTGAATAAGTGAATGATTTGAAGTACATTATATCTCTGCAAAAAAAAAAAAAAAAACAACTTTCCTGTACTATCAATTGACTGATTCTATGCTATCTATATTTTATATACCATGCTATCATATATATATGATATACTATACACATACACATATATATGTACATATATATATGTATATATATATATATATATATATATATACACACACACACACACACTATCAATATCTGATTCTCATGGATTTCCAGGGATGTATACACAAATGGGAAGAAATGCTTTTCTCATGATGAGTTCAAAGCTCTTACAAATATAAAATTACTAATTTATAAATTAGCCAATTATTCATTAAGAATTCTGCTGTCTGGGGATGCCTGGGTCGCTCAGGTAGATGAGAGTCTGACTTTGGCTCAGGTCATGATCTCACAGTTCGGGGGTTTGAGCCCTGCATCGGGCTCTGTGTGGACAGAGCCTGGAGCCTGCTTCCGATTCTGTGTCTTCCTCTCTCTCTGCTCCTTCCCCACTCATGCTCGCTCGCTCACTCTCTCTCTCTCTCAAAAATAAATAAACATTAAAAAATAAAAGAAATAAAATCTTAAAAAAGAATTCTGCTGTTCACTGGTAATTTTTTTTTTTAATTTTATGATACAATTGGACCAAACATATTTTAGATTAACCAGTTGTAATAACTTATGCTAATAATTATATTTTTAATTTTTTAATGTTTTATTTTATTTTTGAGAGAGAGAGAAAGAGTGTGAGTGGGGAGGGGAAGAGAGAGAGGGAGACAGAATCTGAAGCAGGCTCCAGGCTCTGAGCTATCAGCACAGAATCCAACACAGACCTTGAACCGATGGACCATGAGATCATGACCGGAGCCAAAGTTGGATGCTTAACCAACTGAGCCACCCAGGTGCCCATAATAATAATCATATTTTTAAATGACAACCAAGAATATACATTATATAAATAATGGAATTCATGCAAGATATTTTTTCCACAACAGTATTATCTGAATGTGAGTTTTAAGGCATCATTCATCAAACTATTTCTGCTATCCCTAAGTTTGGAGCCAATTGAGAAAAGACACAGGATGTATCAGTTTTCCACTCTCTACTTACACATAACCACAAAATCTTAGTGACCTGCACAAGAAACATTTATCTGTGCTCACAAATCTATGAGTCGGCCCAAAGCTCTGCTTAACGTGGCTGGGCTCACTCATGCATCCAAGGCTAGCTGACTGGTCAGCAGAGTGGAGGCTGACTGGTTTAGGGTGCCCTCAGTTGGGGTAAATTCTTTCCTCCAGCTGACTAGTCTGGGCTTATTTTTTGGCCCAGTAAGGGTTCAAAGAGAATAAAGAGAACAAGATATACTGTCACTTCTACCGCACTCTACTATCCTAGGCAAGTCACAAAACCAGCCCACAGCCAGGGATTAGAGAAATAGACTCCACCTCTTGAGGGGAGGTGAATGCAACGTTACACTGCAAGGCACAGACAGGGCTACAGGCAAAGAGTGAGGTCAATTTTGTAGTCAATCCACCACATGCAGACTACACCTTCTTAGTTGGGCAGATCCACTAAGAGACAGAAGGAAAGACAAAGCTGAGGCTGCTTTTCCCCTCCCCAAATGATGAGGGAGGAACAGAAGGAAAAGAAAAGTGTGTTGCCATCCCTGAAGCCATTCTACAAAATTCCTGATGCCAGGAGAAAAGATGATCTCTCTATCATGTATGTAGGCATGACGTCACCAAAGTGAAATGGAAGAGTAAGGTAAAATCAGAATTTTGTGCAGTAAAAAACAAACAAACAAAAACACGGCTAAATCTTCTAAAACTAATGAATTGTTTTGCCGACTTTTTATCAAGTAAACGGTCTTGTTTGCTTTTGTCTTTCCTTTTTACTTCTCAGAGAGCTACCATACAGTTGCCTTCTTTCATTTGAAAGATTTCACTCTGCGTGTTAATTACTTCAGATCACAGAGTAGACTGTTGTCCATCTAGAAACAGCATGGCTTCTTTTAAATTCTTCAAGGCTGTAGTTATGGAAAGGGAACATCAAATTTGGGATGAATGCCAAGCAAACAAGCCGTTCCTCCTCACAAGTTCCACAAAATACTTTTAACTTGGTGGAATCATTTGGAAGAATCTGTTTCTTACAGATTTGCTTGAAGAAAGCTACTCTCTAATTAACTGTTGCCGTTACTATCATCAATCACAGGTAATATTTCAGGATTTTTTGGTGGGGAAAAGAAGAAAAAATTAAAAACTAAGCAGCATATATTTTAATAGAATACTAGCCCAGTAAAAGCTTGAAACAGAAAAATGAAATTTTATTTTACAATAAAAATATTAACATAGTTATTAACATGTTAAAGACATATAATATAAAATGCTATTTTATATTGTTTTACACTAAAGAGCCAATTTGCCATGTTACAAAGTTTAATTATTGTTAATAATATCTATTTTAATAGTTTTCCAATGATAACTTTTTAATCGTTTTCAAATTTAATAGACCTTATTTTTCAAATTTATTTATTTTGAGAGAGGAGAGAGAGAGAGAGAGAGTACGTGAATGCATGAGTAAGGGAGGGGTACAGAGAGAATCCCAAGCAGGCTCCACACTGCCAGCATGGAGCTCAATATGGGGCTTGGAGTCACAAACCACAAGATTATGACCTGAGCCAAAATCAAGAGTCAGATGTTTAACTAACTGAGCCACCCAGGTGTCCCTCAATTTAATGGAGTTTAAATCCTTGAGAACAGTGGTCTCCAATTCTTTTTTTTTATCACATAGCTAGAATGTAAAAGAATTAAATCCCTCCTTATATGTATGTATTCATATTCTATAAACATATGTATTATATATCTAACAAATTTTGCAAAAAAGGCCTTAATAATGAGCTAAAATAAACATTGGTAGAATTTTCAACACTTTTATTCCAAGCTCCCATGATAATTCTACTGACACCAAAATGAATGAGACCGTGTAGGGAAGCAAAAGGAAGACTGGAGGAAATATTTGTTCAAAAAGTCATGTAAGATCTCAAGCTTCTAAAAGCATCTCTGATCCTCACTTCTCAAAAACGTACAGATCTTCAAACAGAAGAGGTGTCCGCGTCAAGTCTTCTCTTTCATCCCTTCTGTATGGTAGGCTTGAGGAAAAGGTCCTCTGGCAGCTATTGTTGTTGTCTGCTCAGATACTTTCCCAACACATACACTAGATTCTACTCTTCTGATCACAGTGGTAAGTAAGCCCTTGAGATTCCCCCGGCCAGACAGCTTCTCTGTCCTGGGACTGAACACACACGGACAGGTGTGGTGGTAATTACAACATCCCCCCCCCCCCCCCCGATAGCAGCACATTAGAAGTTTCACAGACTTCCCAGGGTCCCTGGATGACTTACTTGGTTGAGCATCTGACTCTTGATTTCAGCTCAGGTCATGATCTCACGGTACACTGGATCGAGCCCTGCGACAGGCCCCGTGTCAGGCTCCACATGGGTCTCCACGCTGACAGCACAAGATGTGTGTGTGCTCTCTCTCTCAAAATAAGTAAATAAACATTTTTTTTTAAAGTTTCACAAACTTCTCTAGGGTGAATATGCAGAATTGTGCTGAGGGCCATCTTCATAAAGCTGGATTATTCACCCCTTTTTTCTATTCCTGAACTATCTTTGTAGCTCTCCAGTTACCCTCTCTTCTTGCTCAGGCTGCTCAGGGGCAGATTTTGTCGTTTTGACCAAAGAAATGTAACTGATATTTGCTCCATCACCTACAGCTGATTTTTTTTAGGTTTATTTATTTATTTTGTGAGAGAGAGAGGGCAGGGGAGGGGCAGAGAGACAGAGAGAGGGAGAGAGAGAGAGTCTCAAGCAGGCTCTGCACCTTCAGCACAGAGTCCAATGGGGGGTTTGAACTCATGAACCATGAGATCATGACCTGAGTGGAAGCCCAACACTGAACCAAGTGAGCTACCCAGGGGCCCCAACTACAGCTGAATTTTCAAGAGCTCGAGTCTCATCCATTCATCCAGTCAATCAGTCTTTCCTTTAACAGATAATTATTGACTACCTTTTATGTGTTAGGTGCCAGGACATAGAATAAAAAGATGCATAAGATACGTTTGCTGTTCTCTGAAAAACAAACTTTAAAACTAGGGAAACAGCTGCATCAGAGGCATGGCTGTGGTGAGTACAAGATGCTAAGAGAGAAGAGGTAGAAAACCCGGGCATGAAAAGGCAGGGGCTGCTTTGAGAAGGGACTGATAAAAATGACAAGCCTTAAATTATTAAGATTTGAGAATGTGAATACTGCCTGGGGCATTTTGAGAAGAGGGGAACCACAGGAGCAAATGCCCAGAGGGAGAAACTACCATAGTTGGTCCTGGTAATGTTATGGCACCAGGGCTATAACACAGGGATGAAGTTAGATACAAAAGAGGTTGGACACTGTCTCCTGTATGTTTGGTTTTTTTTTTTTTTAAGCCTCCTGATCAAATTAGAATGCTTAGCTCATCTGCGATAAATCTGTTAAATGTTCTTCAAATTCCTGCACTATCCCTGCTACTCGGTCATGACTGAATGATTCACCTTGCAACAAGCAACAAGCCGCCAAGAGGGAGGCCAGGTTTATTAGCAGTTGCTAATCTTCTTAAAGCAAATTCAGACACAAACACTGGTTCCATGACCACGGATCTTTTGATCCATATTTAATCAACACAAGGATGTATCAGACCCCTGAAAAGTAATACAGGAAACATGTTGTTGGTGGCAATGTGCCTGGTAAGTTTATGTAGGGTCATAAAATTAAGTTCCATATTAGCAAGATTCTGCTAACCACATAAGTTTTTCTTAATATTGGTATTCTATCTTGTCTAGCTTTACTTTTGGCTTGTCATGCAGCACTGGATCCCAAATATGATTTTTTAAGCCTTTCCTTTCTCTTTTTCCCTTACTGAACACTACAGACTTTAAACACACGCCTTAGATTGACGATCATGAAAGTCCCCCAGCTCAGGTGTTATTCTGGCATTCTGACAGGTGAGTCTTCTGAAGGAAGCAATTATAATACTGACTCCCTCTGGCAAGTTAGGTAGCTGATGCCTAGCATTTTCATGCTCATTTGAGATAGCCAATGTTTTGCTTTTCCAAAGCAGCTGTCTTTTCAAACTTGAAAGCCCTTTGATAACTGAAGTTCTATTGTGAGGTAGGGGGAAGGGGATGAAAAGAGATAAGACCACAAAAAAAAATCAAATCATGGATTTTCACCTCTCCTAACCTTTCATCTTGGGCCTGAGAAACAATTTTATCAAATGGCGTCTGCAGGTATCCTTCTGAGATGAGATTAAGTGCGGATAGGTGCCAGGTAATTATTTTTCCCCACACCTGCTTTCTCTCAGTCTGACTCAGACACCTGCACATGTTTTTGGAAAATGAAAATTAATTCAGAGAAAGGCGCTTCTAAAGACCCTAGTTCCTAATAAAGGATTTTCAACTGCCAGATGAAAAGCCATTTGATTTTCCTTTTGAGATGCTTGATTTCTGGTCCCCCAATGGGGATATAATCCTTCCATCAGGGAACTCCAGTCTCTAAAGAGAACACTGGAGACATGAAAATCCTCATGAAATTATGCCTGAAACACCTTCTTTTCATTAAATGCTGCTGTTTTTCTTCTTTCATCACTTGACCCTTCCAAATGTTTCTTCCTCTTCTAAAGGATACACCAACGAGTACTTGCCTCTGTTATTTCACAGCTTTTCATGAGCATAATAGCTGGCCCTATTCTACCTTTGCAGCTCAGCAAAGCAACACAAGGCTTATCTAAAGGTTAGAGGGAACAAAGTCTACATGACATCTCCCTGTAACCCATCAGGACACATACCATCTGCTCCTGATGAGTATCCCCCTAAGGCTGCTACTGACTCTATAGCTATCAGCAAATTTTCCATCACACATAAATAAACATCTACAGAACTGGTGGAGAAATTCTTCTTCTCCCCCCCGGCAAAAAAAAATCTTAACTTTGGGCATGAGGCACCACCAGACTGAATGTCACAAGGGCATGGGACTGGACACCAGGGATGATGATATGACTGAGAGCTTCTAATGAAAAGAGGTTGCCTGTTCATGAGGACAAGGAAAGGCCCAACTGGTCCACCAGCATCAGTGGAGAGAGTATTATTTGTTGAGTTCCATTTTGAATTTTCAGTAACCTGCATCCTAGACATGGTTTTTGTCAATCAGTAATTTTTGTAATGGAAGTTGCCAAGGGGCCAAGGTGGCAATGCCTACCCACAGCCGTATCAAAGACACTAGTTCCAGAACAGATTTCTTCAGCATTTGTTGGGCTAAAAGAAGATGTTGGAGAGAGAAAGTCCACATCAGCCCCTATCCTTAACCTTGGTCTTTAGTTTCCTTTTTCCTCTGCTAATATTCTCAATCTACTAGTTTGCACCGCATTACTCTCCTATTTTCTAGAAGGAATCTACTGGATTCAACTCTAAGGAAAAGAGAGAAGAGATATAGGGCCTGTCTTCAGGTTGCATAGAGTCTAATGGAGAGTCAGGTTGACAAAGAAGGTACGGAATACCAAGGGAGAGAATCTTAACTTACAGGGTGAACTTTTTTTTACTATGAGTGGGTTTTCACCACACAACGAATCATATCCTTCTTAAGAACAGAACCATAGCTATGGCCTCTTTGTGTTGCCCATGACAACTGACACAGTGACTTGTGTCTAGTGAGTAATCAACATTTGATTTTGAAACAGAATGGCATTACATGTAGTTTTTAAGAATTATTGTAAATACTTAGGAACACACCTGTTTCTCCTGTCAATTCAAAGACTAAATAGATTGAAGCAAAAGTACTTCCACTGTAAACAAATCAATAAATATGAAAGTGTGTCTTAGAGTCACATGAAATGACTTATAGATTAGCGCTACACTTGTGCCCAATACGCTGACAGCAAATACTAATCTCTTCAACTCAGCGGGTTGAAAAGTCCTCAGAGTCTTGGTGCATAGCTAATATGTGCATGGCTGCCTTGGAAAGATCCTGGAGATTGGAGTAGTCAAGACCTATTGACAGGCAGCTATTGATAAAATTATCTGAGAAGTCCAGGACAACAACTGGGGATATTTTTAAAGTCAGGGTCATGGGAACCATTCGCCAGGCAGAGTACCACTGAGCACCACCAAAGGTGGGTGGTTATGGAGGACTCCCAGCTGCTGTGATATGAGAAAGATGCCCCCGAGAAGAGTTTCAAAAAGTGTGGGTAGGGTGATGGAGCCCTCCAGGCAGTACAAGCGGGAATTCAGAAGACCAGAGTTACAGATTTGCACCTGAGAACAAAATCTAGGCCCCCTTTCCCAGGTAACCTGAGAGAGTCAGAAGAGATACCCTGACACAGAGCCTTCCCCCCCATCAGAAGAGGGAGGCCTGAGGTCAGAACAGACACAGTGTCACCACTCCCACTCCCCCTGTGAGCACAGACCTTGACGCTGATCTGTTCCTTTGTGCAAAGGCAGAGAAAAATCACCAACAGTCTGCACTGTTTACTGCAAAGGGTTTACTTTGAGATGAGGGAGTGAGCTAATCGACAGAAGCAGAAGGGAGAAGCCAAGCAAGACAACAAGGTCAAGAGGAGCTGGAATGGGAGGCTTCCCAGACTGTGGCAGATGGGAGAAGCTGCCAGAAACACAAAACACACTTCACGAGTTGCAGAGGCACCAGGTGGAAGCAGAGCAATTTTCCTTTCCTGACGCCCTGTGGGAGTTTGAGAGAAAAAACTCTCCTGTGTTTCCCCTCTACTCTAATATGACTTCCTACTTCTGCTCTTCAAATGTGTAGGGGTTTTCTCACACCAAGAATTCTTCAACTCTTCAGCAGACACCAACTGGGTGTCCGATAAACGTAACTCAATCCTAACACTACCTACCTGGAGTTAGCATAGAACCCACAGGTTAAAGGCTCAGTCCTATAGGACTTCCCCCACCCCCAAGCCCCCACTTCAACACTAATTGCAAGTCCAGGTTGTCACCTGTGCTTCGGACCAAACTGTTATAAATCAGAGATTGCCACAACCTCCTCCTTAGGTTTGATGATTTGCTAGAATGGCTCACGGAACTTAGTTCAGTTGCTACTGCCAATGTATTACCCAAGGATGTAACTCACGAACAGTGAGGTGGAAGGCACGCATTGGGGAAGGTATAGGGAAGGGGTTTGGAAGTTTGGGGCTTCCCCACCCCCTCTGGGTGTGCCACCTGCCTAGCACATCAATATGTTCATCATGCTGGAAGCTGTCTGAGCCCCATATTTTAGGAATTTCTATAGAGGCTTCATTACATAGGCACAATTGATTAAATTCATCAACTATCAGTGATTGGACTCAATCTCCCCTCTTCCCTCCCTGAAATTTGGAGGCTGAAAGTTCCAACTACCTAATTACCTGTTTGCTTCCCAGGGCAGCCAGCCCCCATCTTTAGGGAGTTTCCAAAAGTCATCTTATTTACAGAAGATGTGTGGTTGACAGGGCTTGGTTACGTATAACAAAAGATACCTTTATCTCTCTTATCACTTGGCAAATTCTAAGAGTTTGGGGAACTGTGTCCCAGGACTGGAAGAAGTGATCAAATATGTATTTTTAAAAATTTTTTTTCAATATTTATTTTTGAGACAGAGAAAGACAGAGCATAAACAGGGGAGGGTCAGAGAGAGGGAGACACAGAATCTGAAGCAGGTTCCAGGCTCCAAGCTGTCAGCACAGAGCCCGACGCGGGGCCTGAACTCACAGACTGTGAGATCGTGACCTGAGCGGAAGTTGGATGCTTAACCGACTGAGCCACCCAGGCGCCCCTCAAATATGTATTTCTTATTATAAATCATAATATCACAGGATCAGAGTCTAAGATGTCTCCCAATGACCCGCCTCCTCGTATTCATGCCCTTGACTTATCTCCTGTTCTTGACTGTGAATGGGATTTGTGACTTCCTTCCAACCAATGGAATAATACAAAGGTAATGGATGTCACTTCCACGATTCAGTGACATAAAACTATGATCTCTGTCTTCTAGCAGACTCTCTCTATTGCCTTCTTTGCTTACATGGTTTAGTGAAGCAAGAGGTCGTGTTGGAAAGGACACAAGGCAACAAATTGGTGGCCAAAGGCAACAAAAAGCAAGGAATTAAAGCCCTTGTGCAACAACCTGAAGCAACAAATCTTACCAATTACCAGGTAAGCATGGAAGAAGTTCTTTCCCCTGTGAACTCTTAAGATGAGGCCCAAGTTATGGCTGACATCTTGACTATAGCCCTGCAGGAGACCCAGAAGCAGAGGACCCAGTAAGCTATGCCAGGACCCCCAACCTACAGACAATGAGATAATAAATGTGTGTTGTTTTAGGCTTCTTAACTTTTTTTTAATTTGTTATACAGCAACGGATGATTAATAGAATCTCCACAGCTTGGTAGGTGTCCACAGCCTACAATCTATGAGAGGTACCCATACTGGATTGGTCAGAAAATTATCTGGCTATGACTGTCTCTAAGGGGGATCCCTTGAGACTCAGGAAATAGTGTGGTAATTAATATTATGTGTCAATTTGACAGGGTCACAGGGTTCCTGGCTACTTAGATAAATACTATTTTGGGGTTTGTCTGTGAAGGTGTTTTTGGATGAAATTAATATTTGAGTCATTCAATAAAGCAGACTGTCCTCGCCAATGTGGATAGGCTTCTCCAATCCATTGAAGACCTGAATAGAATAAAAGAGAAAGAATTCGTTCTCTCTGCCTGTCTCTGAACTAGTACATCAGTCTTGCCCTGCTTTGGGACTCAGACTTAGAATGAACGTACACCATCAGCTCCCCCATCGGTGTATTAACAGCAGATCTTGGACTTCTCAGGCTTTATAATCACAAGAGCCAATTCCTTGTAGTAAATCTCTTTATATGTCTATATACATGCAATCTTTCAAATGTCCTTCCTCCTACAAAGAAAACTGCCTTTCTCATTTGTCCTTCACCCAAAGCCACACCCTCAAGAGAATTTCTACCTCTAAGTAATTATATTTTTCATCTGGGAAGGGAGTAACATTAGAGAGAAGAATTTCACTGAAGTTCACTCCAGGTCAAAGGTACCCTTTAGAGCTCATGAAACATTATAAAAGACTTGATTCCTTTAGGTGAGGGCCAGAAGGGATACAGTTAGCAAAGCTGAGAGCCTTGCTCTGTCCTTCATCACACCCATCTCCGGAGCCCCACACTCACACCGTACTACATTTATTTTGGTCCCTCTATTTTGTTTCAGTTTCCAAACAAACCAATAAACGATAGATGCGTATTTTTATACTAGCTGTAGATGTGGCATACATTTTAATTCTACTAAATAGTATTTCCTTTTTTTGGGACAAAAGTCGTGGTAAGGGTTTGAGACATTTATTTCAGATATTGAAATAAACCTACATCATCAGAAGCTGAGAAGAATCTAAAAATGCCAGTTTAAATACCACATCCTCTGAAGTATATACCCCGAGACCTATTTTTTTCCAGGGTCTTAAAAATGCTTTACTAACATTAACTTTACGCAGCCTGACATCACCTCTACTAATATTATCATATCCCCATTTGAAAGATATAGAAAGAGTCACACAGAAAACTATAACAGGGAGGGAACCCAAGGTCGCAGGCTTCTGTGCCCGGAATATAAAATCTGTAAGAGTCAGGCTTTGGGGATGTTTTCTCTTTCCCAATTGACAAGAACTAGTCATGCAAGTGACAGCTTAGGAACACTATCATTTGCAAGTATCCCTTCCCTGCCTTTTCCAAGTCTTTTGCATAGCCATTTGCATAGAGGGCCATGAATTATACATCAGTAGAATCTCTTTGTATCCTTCATGCACCTACACTTCACATAGTTGTGCGATCTTGAATTCATCATTTTGATTTTTCCATCCGCGCTCTCCTTAATTTCCGGTGAACACTGTTCCTGCTGTCAACACACTACCCCTTGCAACAGCTCTAAGAGGTTAGAGGGCGAGAAAATCCTGCCTTTTCCCTGCTCATGTTTTATCTTCCAAATTAAAGAGCGCTCTCTGACTTCTGGCCATGGCTGAAGAAAGAGGTCAGCAGATCCTCTCCCAAAGAGCAACTATAAAGCTGAGAAAAATTAACAAAATAATCATTTCAGTGTGGTAGAAATTGACCAAAGATGTGTAGCCATCTGAAAAGAGTTTTTGCTTGAGGAACTGCTGAACTTCAGGTGAGTTAGTGGGGTTCTCCGGCACTCATACCTACAGCTCCCCATCAAACCCGCGGGTAGTCAGCATGGAGTATCTGCCACAGCAGACTGAGCCTCGAGGACCAGGAGCTTTGCTGCACTGGTCAGTAGGGGCTCGCTCAACTTAGAGTGGCGGAAGACGCCTATGCCCAGGGTGCTTGTCAGCAAAAGTTACAATCTTGACAGTGGGTAAGCAAACAGGACCACTGACTCCATTACCTTGCTGTTTTAGATATAGTTGGGGCAAGTCTACACCTAGATAAAGCAGCCTACACAGTGGAGACCAAAGAGGTACCAAGTTATCCACAAATTTCTGGCTTACCCTAAAGTTACACAAATGTACAGAGGAAACAGAAAAGAACCTGAGGAAAAGTAAAAGCTGGGCATGCTTGAAAACGGACTGAACTTTTAATGTGCTCCCGTGCCCACAGGTAACTGCACTGGCAGAGGACAGAAGCCTTACTGTCTTGAGGTACTTGAACACACCCCTATCTAATCACTGGCTGACAACCAGCTATGCAGACATTTGGCAACCTTTAGGAAATCAGACTTAAAAATAAATAAAACAACTTGGCAGAAATCAGCAAAGATACAGTTGACTTAAACAACATAACTGACATATATAGAACACTTAACGCAATGACTACAAATGCATTTTTTTTCAAATGCCACATTGAACATTCTCCAGAATATACCATATACCAGCCCACGAAACAATAAATTTCAAAGAATTAAAATCATATAAAATATGTTTTCCAAAAACAAGAGAATTAAATTAGAAATCAACAACAGAATGAACTAAGAACTCACCAAATGTTTGGAATATAACGTATAACAGCACTCTTCTGGAAAACACATGGGTCAAAAAAATTGCAAAGAAATTAGAAAATATTTTAAACTAAATTAAAATGAAAACACAATATAAAATTTATGAAATGAAGTTAAAGCAGTGATTAAAGGGAAATTTATAGCTTTAAAAGCCTACTCAAGAAAATAAGGAAGGTCTTAAATCAATAATATAAGACTCTATCTTAAGAAACTAGGAAAACAAGGGGTGCCTGGGTGGCTCGGTTGGTTAAGTTTCCAACTCCTGATTTTGGCTCAGGTCATAATCTCACAGGTTCATGAGATAGAGCCCTATGTCAGACTCCATGCTGACAGTGTAGAGCCTGTTTGGGATTCTCTCTCCCCCTCTCTCTCTGCCCCTTCCTCACTCACATGAATGCATGTGCACATGCTCTCTCTCTCTCAAACTAAATAAACTTAAAAAAAAAAAAAAGAAACTAGGAAAACAAAAGCAAGCTAACCCCAAAGCAAGAAGAGAGAAAATAAGAGAAATCAATGAAATGAAACCAGAAATTGAACAGAGACAAATGAATGAAACTAAAGATTGATTCTATAAAAAGATAAAATAAAATTGATGAAACCTTAGTTTAAATAAACTGATGAAGAAACATAGAGATGAAATGCAAATTTCTAAAACCAGGTATGATATAGGGGACATCACTATTGACCCTACAGAAATTATGAGGATTTATGGAAATATTAGGAACAACGTTAGGCAAACAAGTGGAGAATATAGAGGAAATGCAAAAATTCATAAAAACAAAATGCAAATTACCAAAATGAACTCAAGAAGAAACAGAATATGTGAGTAGAGTTAACAAGTAAAGATATTAAGTTAGTAACTGAAAATTTTCCCACAAAGGAAAATCCAGGCCCAGGTGGCTTCACTAGTAAATTCTATCAAATATGTAAATAACAAATAATAACAATACCTCACAAACCCTTTCAGAAAGCAAAGGAAGAAGGAATCTTTTCACATTTAATATATGAGGCTAGTCTTATCCTGATAGGAAAGCTGGATAAAACATAACAAATAAACCATGAATGAATATTACTCACACTTATACAAATACCCTTAATAAAATATTAGCACATATTATCCAATAACACACAAAAAGGGTCATATACCATGACCTAGTTGGGCTTATCCCATAAACACAAAATGGTTTTGTGAAAATCAACTAATACATTACACAAAGGACAAAATACATAAAGGACAAAAGCAACAATCATTTCACTAGATGCAGAAAACTCACTTTTAAAAATCTAATGCACATTGATGAAAAAAAAACCTGTCAAAAATCAGGAATAGGAGGGAACTTGTTTTACCTGATAAAGATTACCTGGTAAAACCCACAGGTAACTTTATGCTAAATTGTAAGAGCCTGAATGCTTGTCCAAGGCAATAATAAGGTAATGATGCCTTCTTGTTATTCCTATTTCACATTATACTGGAATGTATAACCATTATGATAAGAAAAAAAATTAAAGTCATCTAGATTGAAAAGAAAGATGTAAAACAGGTTTTATGCACATATAACATAATCCTAATGTAGAAAACACCGAGGAATCCACAAAAGCCTATTAGAACTAATAAATGAGTTTAGTAAGTTCACAAGATACAAGATAAACCTACTAAAATATTGTATTTCTATACACTAGCATCTCAAACATCCAAAACTAATTCAAGAAAACAATTTTATTCACAGTAGGATCAAAAATAATAAAATATTTAAATAAATTTAACAAAATGATCGTAGGATTGGTACACTGAAAAGCACAAAACTTTGCTGAGAGCATTAAGGAAACTCTCAAGGAAAGAGAAGACATTGCATGTTTATGGATTGGAAGACTCATACTATCAGTATATATCAATTCAGTATCAATTCTCTTCAAATTGATCTCTAAATTCAACACAACCCCTATCAAAATCCAAGAACCCTTTTTTAGAGGAATTGACAACTAGATCCAACAATTTAAATGAAAATTCAAAGGATCTAGAATAGACAAAACAGTTTTTTAAAAAGTAGAACAAAATGCAGACCTTTATTTGGTTTCAATCTTACTATACTCTTACAGTAATCCAGACAATGTCATATTGGTGTAAGAAGAGGCATAGATAACAGAATGGATAGTCACTTCATGTTCATGGTGGTCAGTTTATATTTAACAAATGTATCAAGATAATGCAATGGGGGAGACATTAGTTTTTTCAACAAATGGTGTTGAGACAATTGGATATCCACAAATACTTAACTTAGTCCTTCACTCATACATACACAAAATAATAATAACTTAAAATGGATCACAGATTTAAACGTATGAGTGAAACTACACAAGTTCTGGAAGAAAACAGAACGTCTTTGTGACCTTGAATTAAGCAAAGATACAGAAACTACACAAGTTCTAGAAGAAAACAAAGAATCTTTGTGACCTTGAGTTAAGCAAAGATACAGAACTAAAAGCATACCTAGAAAAGAAAAAGTAATAGACAACATTAAAAAAAAAAATACAAGCCACAGATTGGAAGAAAATGTTTGCAAATCATATATTGATTGATGAAAGACTTATATTCAGAGTACATAAATAACAAAATAATAACCAAACAAACCACCAGATTTTAAAAAATGAGCCAAAGATTTGAATAATCACTTCACAAAGAAGTTACATAAGTGGTTGATAAGCATATAAAAAGACGCTCACAGGGGCGCCTGGGTGGCTCAGTCAGGCTTCCGACTTCAGCTCAGGTCATGATCTCGCAGTCCGTGAGTTTGAGCCCCGCGCGTCAGGCTCTGGGCTGATGGCTCAGAGCCTGGAGCCTGTTTCGGATTCTGTGTCTCCCTCTCTCTCTGCCCCTCCCCCGTTCATGCTCTGTCTCTCTCTGTCCCAAAAATAAATAAACGTTGAAAAAAAATTTTTTTTAAAAATAAACATTAAAAAAATAATATAAAATTACCTTTTTTTTCCCTAAATTAGATTGTCATAATAGCAACAGAAGTTAGTTTTTGTTGTTAGTTAAATTCCAGAGTAACTGTTCATCTCAAAATAATCTTTGGCAAGTTTGCTTATATAATCAGAAATAGCTCTGTGTGCTGGAAAAAAAAAAAAAAAAAAAGATGTTGCTTTCTTTCCTCCCAGGTGGAAAGATCAGGCCAGTTAAACTGTGCCAACACTAACTTGGAATTTGAAGACGTCCACAGATTTTTCTTATCCAGTTAGAAAGCCAATGTTTCACTATAAAAGAGTTGAAAAGTTACCAAAACACTGTCCCAAGTCGTCGTTAATAATTTTTTAATACTAAGCTCATGAAGCTAGGAGACTGGACAATTACAAAAATTCAGAGAATGATTATACAGCAGGCTGAATCCAGAAATTAAGTTTACATTTAAAAATAAACTACATACAACAGACCCACCACAAAAAAATACTTTTAAGACAAGAGGAGATCAAAAGTGAGATCTTGAAAAGACTGAAATGAGATGTAAACATTAAATGTTTTGCTGAGGAGAAATTAAGCACAGCTTAAGGCTCTAGGGAGTTGGACAGTACTCTGCGAATTCGTGTCAGTCTGGGAATGAAGCACTGAGACAGGCCACAACATGGATGAATCTTGAAAACATCTGGAAAAGTGAAAGAAGTCAGTCGCAAAATACCACATGTTGTATGATTCCGTTTGTATGAAATATCCAAAAGAAGAAAAGTATATTAGTATATTAGTGATGGTCTAGGGCTTGGGGGTTTGGTAGCAAATGAGGAATGAACACTCAAGGAAACAGGGTTTCTGAGGTGATTGAAATGTTCTAAAATGGATTGCGACAATGATTACGCAATCGTGTCAATATATTAAAAACCATTGAATGGTATGATTGAAATAGGTGGGTTGTATGGTGCATGGATTATATCTCAAAAAACCCGTTGAGGGGCGCCTGGGTGGCTCAGTGGGTTGAGCGCCTGACTTGGGCTCAGGTCATGATCTCACGGCTTGTGAGTTCAAGCCCCGCGTCGGGCTCTGTGCTGACAGCCCAGAGCCTGGAGCCTGCTTCGGATTCTGTGTCTCCCTCTCTCCCTGCCCCTAACGCACTCTCATTCTGTCTCTGTCTCTCTCAAAAAATAAAATAAAAACATTAAAAAAAAAACGGTGAAAATGACTCTGAATTTCAGTCCATTCTCATATACATATGACTAATATTGTAAGGCCGTATGTTCCAAATATGGCTGATTATATGGGAATACAGGGATAAAAGTTGCAATCTCTGCTCCAACATGTTCAATACAACAGGAGAGACAAAGTAAAACATCATACCCAACGGCGTGAAATGGGTTTTCCTTCAGCAAGCACAGAATGTTACAGGAGCACAGGAATCCCATACACCCAATCTCTCAAGCCTGGAGTTGAGAGGTGAGGGAAGGCTTCCCAAAAGGGAAAACACCTAAGCTGAATCTCAGAGCACACTGAGATGAGAGACAAGAAAAGAGCTTGCCAAAGAGTTGGAGGAGGAGGTGGAAGACAGTGAGATATAAAACCGAGGGCTACATATGCCTGAGAACTGTGTTCAGAGGTGGGAAGAGTGACAGGTAGGCAGGGTGAGATGGAGTTGAGCACTATAGACATATATCGTGTATGCCAGCACACTAAGGACTTGCATCAGTGGGCAACAAAAAGTCCCCATTGGTATGGATTTGGGGGAAGATAGAGAAGATCAGATCTGTATTTTAGAATGCCATTTTGGCTGCAAAATCTAGGGATTCAATTAGATGAAGTCAATTAGGAGACATCATTTGCTATAATCCAACTAAAATGATGATAATGGAGACAAAGGGGAAAGGATGCATTTGGAAGATATTTGTAAGATAGAACTGATGTGATATGGCAGGGGATGACACAGCTATCAAGGATGAGAAGGAATCAGGATGGTTCTCAAGCTTCTGTGTTTAGAAACGGTATTTGCCAATGGCACCCAGGCATCATGATTATGGACTAAGAAGAATGGGGAATGAGAAGTTTAGTGAGGGACTTATTGTGCTTAAGGTGTCAAAGCAGGCATGTCCAAAGTCAGATGGATATAAGGAAATGGAGATCAGGAGAAAGATCTTTCCAGAGAAAAAATAAGACAGTTGGCATGATATATGGACACTGAACTTACTGAAGTGGAAAAACATCCACAGAGATGTTACACTGGGGTGCTTGGGTTACTCGGTAGAGCGTTTGACTCTTGATTTCTGTTCTGGTCATGATCTCATGGTTCATGGGATCGAGCCTCGCATGAGACTCTGTGCTGACAGTGTTGAGCCTGCTTGGGACCCTCTTTCTTCTTCTCTTTCTGTCCCTCCCCTGCTCACACGTGCACATGCATGCACTCTCTCTCTCTCTCTCTCAAAACAAAAATTTTTTTCAAAAAGGGTATACCAAGAAGGCAGAGAACAAAACCTATGAAAAGCCAGATTTAATGCCTAACAATTCAGCTTTTTCACTCATTATCTGTGTACTAGGAACAAGATAATGCTCTGAACTTCAGGATACTTGTCTCTTCAATGAGAGAAAGAAAGGAAGAAGGAAAGCGGAAAGAAAGAAAGAAAGAAAGAAAGAAAGAAAGAAAGAAAGAAAGAAAGAAGGAAGGAAGGAAGGAAGGAAGGAAGGAAGGAAGGAAGGAAAGAGAAGTAAACTCTAACTTTTGCTATAGTGCCTAACACATAAATGCTAATTCATTTCTCCATTCCCCTTATGTAAGGAATATTCATTCATTCAGTTAATACTTTTGAGCACTTACAATGTGTCAGCAGTGCTCTGGGTGCTGGAAATGTGTTGTTCTGAATAGCCCTGTATTACATTCTTAGATGAGTAAATGCTTCCCTTTCCATGTGGCTCTTGTGGAGTTGTTTCTCATGCTCCCTATAGCCACAGTGACGGGAAAGTGACTTAGGTGGGCTTTTGCTAGTCAATAGTGATTGACCTGGGGTAGTGGATGAGATATCCAGGTAGGGCCAGTAAAATCCTAGAATCACTAGATCCTTAGGAAAAATAATCCTGTTTTTATTGGATTTTCAAAGCTGGGGCTACTAGTTAATACCCTGGCTACCTGGAAGAAGGCCACCTGATTTGTGAGAGAAGTAACCCAAGCCCAGAGATGCATAGAGAGAGTATTAGTGATGTCATTTGAGCCAGTGGAGCCAACTATCACTGAAGTGTGATCCTAGCTGGATTTCCTGGTTAGATGAGGCCCCCTAAATGTTTTTGCTTGAGGTGGTTTCATTAGACTACACCACTTGCAACTGAAAGAACTCTGACTCATACACCTTTCCCGGCTCACATAAAGCTCTTCCAGCCTCAGAAGCCTTTTGTCTATAGAAAGACTATGGCCGTCAAAGGGATTCCACCCTTTGGAGCAGATCTCTCAGGGGCTAACAGGGCTAATACAATCCCTGATTACTTTAACATGTGGGTCATCTCTGTCAAAAAACTACTGAATATATAATTATTCCAAAACATCTATTGAGTATTTATAGTGGGCCAGGATTCAATTTTCAAGTCATATGGCAAGATCACAATCTCCACATTTGAAATTTTATGTTAGGAGGTGAGAAAGACTGGATATTCTTAGAAGACCAGGAAGAATGAGCGCTAAGAAGAAAGACCCACCACTTAGACTGAGGTCCTCCTAAACTTCTCTTTATCAAAGATTTCTCCTTAAAGGAGGATATCACCCAGGACAGGTGCAATCAGGACATTCCCATTCAAAGATCATTTATTGCATAGAATCATGGACAAATTGAATAATTCACAATTCAGGAAATACAGGAGCATAGGTGGGGGAACATTTTATGATGTCAAAATCACTTTCTATAAAGCACAACCACTGTATAAGAAAAGTTCATCTGACAATGTAAAAATAATATACAACTAATTATTAACTAATAACATACATCTTCGAAAATAAATAAAAAACGTTAAAAAAAATTTTAAAAAAAGGGGCGCCTGGGTGGCTCAGTCGGTTAAGCGGCCGACTTCAGCTCAGGTCACGATCTCGCGGTCCGTGAGTTCGAGCCCCGCGTCGGGCTCTGGGCTGATGGCTCAGAGCCTGGAGCCTGCTTCCGATTCTGTGTCTCCCTCTCTATCTGCCCCTCCCCCGTTCATGCTCTGTCTCGCTCTGTCTCAAAAATAAATAAAAAACGTTAAAAAAATGTTTTTTTTAAAAAAAGAACATACATCTTTGGAAGCTTTGTTTGCAAAGGGCTATCAAACAAGTGATTTTATAAAAGGTTTCTTTTTCTTCCTAAAATATTTATTTGTTCATTTTGCCTTCATATAAATAACCCAAGTCCATCATGGGAAAATTATAAAAATTGGATAAAGTAAAAATAATATAGTCATCCAAACAACTTTAGTTTAGTTAGAACTATTACTATTTTAGTGATAGTTGTGGATGTGCTGGATGTGGGATATGTGTATGTGCTTACACATACTGATTCCGATATTATCACTTAGTGATATATCATGGAGATCTTATAGTTTTACACGTACATGCACATAATCTGCATAATTATTTAAATAACTATACAGCAACCTAATGTACAATACCTAGTGTTCCAATGTACAAGTGTTCTATAATTCATCTAGTCTATCCGATGTTAGACTATTCGTAATTTTTCCAAATTCAGCTATTAATGGGCTGAAAGTGTGTGGGCATGTTTTTAGCTTTTTACATATAGTTGTCAAACTGTCCTCCATAAAAACTGTAACACCTTACATTTCCACTCATCAACAAGCAGGAGAAATCTACAATTCATACCTTCATCAGCATTATCATTTTAAAAATCACTGCAAATGATTTATAATAAAGGTAAAAAATAAACATGCAAATAAATATGTATAAAAACCACAATATTAATTCACTGTACAAATGAGTTGATTCTTTATAAGAAAAAAATCACATTAAACTGAAAAGCTATATTAAAAATATAATTTTACAGTAACTTGCATGCATCTTTATCATAGTAATTTGCATCCATGTAATTCACTTTTCTGTGAGTAACATCAATTCTCTTTCAGGATTATGTCAAATAGACCTGCTTTCAATGAGTCGCAACTGAAAACAGAATTGTTTACAAGATCAAACTTTCTCAAGTGTACTATTAAAACATCAATCAGACTCTTGGATTTTTACTGTTAAAGGGTACATTATGTTCAGAACAAAAGAGGTTTACAGACTGGCACAAATAAATAAAACAATCTACAACTTTGGGAGGAAAATCAGTATTTCATAAGTTTTAATAATAGTACCATGGCATGAAAAGTCCATAAAGCCTGTTAAAATGATGTTGGGGGTTCTCTCTAAAAAGAAATTATTTTTTAAAAGTTTATTTATTTATTTTGAGAGAGAGAGAGAGAGAGAGAGAGAGAGAGAGAGAGAGAGAGAGAGAAAGCAAGAGAGGGACAAAGAGAGAGGGAGAAAGGGAATCCCAAGCAGGCTCCATGCTGTCAGTGCAGAGCCCAAATCAGGGCTCGATCTCATAACCGTGAGATCATGACCTGAGCCAAGATCAAGAGTTGGATGCTTAATCAACTGAGCCATCGAGGTGCACCTACATTTTTATCGTTAAATGTCTGAGATTTGTGAGTCGTTTGCTACTGCACTTAGACTACCTGCCCTAATATAGAAATTAGTCAGTGTTCAAACCCAAAAGGCAAGCGCATATTTTTTATGCTCCCTTTGTTCTAACAAATGTAAAAGTTACAATCAGATCTTAGTGTGATTTTATTTAAGAACAAAGACAAAAGTAATAATTTGCTACTGTGATTTGTTTTCTGCCCAAAATAAGGGGTGAGGGGAACCACTATAAAGAGTGCTGAGATCATAAATGTTTCTCCTGGGACAGTACATCTAATGAATGCATTAGACCATGACTGAGGGACCATATTAGTTTTCTTCTCATTCCCAGAAGATTAGACTTATAGAATGGAAATAAGAGAGCTACCTCAATGCTTTCATCTGGCACCCTTGTGCTAATCACAGGTATATAAACCATTTAATTATGTGATTTATCCCTAGCACAATTGGATAAGCCTTCTGATTCATGGCACATTAATGATTCTGTTTAATTTCCTACTTCAGATCTATTGGGTGGTTTTCTCGTGTTTTTACAAATACCAGATCACTTGTGTCTAATAAAAGATACATATTGTATAGAAATCATATTTAATGTATATTTATTCATTTTGAGAGAGAGAGAGAGCGTGGGCGAGTGGGGAAGGGGCAGAGAGAGAGGGAGACTGAGAATTCCAAGCAGCCTCCATGCTGTCAGTGCAGAGCTGAACATAGGGCTCAATCTCATAAACCATGAGATCATGACCTGCGCCCAAACCAAGAGTCTGACACTTAACCGACTGAGCCACCCGGGCACCCCCAAAATAATACTTTAATATGATCTGTCTTGTTATGTTTACATTTATTTTAAAAGAATACACTTTAAAGCACTTAGAAAAAAACTTTTTTCTGAAAGTCCCATTTCAAGAAAGTTTTAGCAGAGAAGATACATGAGAAGAAAAAAATCTATTCTCCTGGAAAAGATCTAATTATTCCCCTAGAAAGAAAAAATTAGAATGAGCGAATGTTAGAGATAATGTCTGTTGATCAAAATGACACACGTATGGAATAAATACAATGAAAACTTAGCTAATAAAAAACTGCCTATTTAAAGATAAAGAATGCTAAGATGAAAGTTGAAGTGTCAAGCATTATTTAATGGTTTCATAATAGTTCGGTTTGATAATTGGAAGACTGAATTTTCAAGTGGATGTTCTGATTCTAACGTACCATATCACCAGGTAAGTGTCACCTTTCAGCCCCTCAAATGTAAGCAATATTCAGATAGAAGAAAATGCTTCTTAATTTAGAATGAGTAATATTTATAGACATAATAAATTATTAATCTTACCATGAATAATTTATACCAGAAAACTCAGATATTCAAGGAATATTTCAAACTCAGGCACATTTGAAAGAGAGGTAGAATTTTCCAATCCCAGAGATCTACATAAATTATTTTTTTCAAGGACAAATACATTTTCCAGAATGCTTCATATCAACATGAGCAATTGAGGTTGATTTTGTATTTAAATTTATACTTTGCACCTGGTTCCATTCTAGTTCCATTTCCTAATCACTACACTGTAACAATATCTTTTCAAGATATTGACAATGCTGTGATATTTTGGGAATGGTGCTTTAGGGGGGATTTAGTGAAGATAATTATTCAATCTTCATGAATTTATAGCTTAACATTTCAAGTTGATATGTTAGCATATAATCGTGTAAATGTAATTAATGCAGCAGTTCCACAATCAAAATTCTTTTAGCAAAAGCTGAACCTTTTGATTTGTTAATGTCTTTCTTAACTCCTTTTTCCTTTTTACATATTATACCTTTCCAATTAAAGTTTAAATAAGGGTTCAAACATTGCCCTTAGATATTCATTCACAAAATTGACCTGATTATCTGAGGGCAAAGATGAGCACATTACTTCCTGAGAGAATTACACATGTTAATTGAGGGTAGATATTAGCCCTTGATAATAATGGAACTTACTCATGCTCCTTACTCATGTAATTGCATCATTTGGAAACCTTCTATTAGTGCATAGAAATAAAAATGCTGAAAAGCCCTGTTTTTCAACTTGAATGTTCGTGTTTGGTTGAACCTGCCATATAAAGCCACAGTTTTAAAATCTGATTATTATGTGGTTTCTCTCTCTCCTACCACCTCTGCCCCGCTCTCCCTAGTTAGTTATTTTTACCCTTGTAATTATTTATAACCCTTTGACTAACATCTGATTGTCCTGGCTGGTATAAAAGAAGTCCACATAAATAAACTATTTAAAAAAAGAAAAGAAAAGAAAACGAGAAAAGAAGAAAAAAGTTTATTTAATATGTTTCTGCTAGATGAATGTGTTTTATTAATTTCTGGGTTGAAATTTACAACTATTTTGTATCTAAGTCCTTTTGGGATTCTGTTAAGATCTGGGCATTCTGTACATAGCAAGCAATCATAACACCTATTTGCAAACTAAGACTAAATAATGTAAAGAATGTGATATTCTTAACACCATATTTTACAAATACAATGTTGAGAGGGATAAAATATGAACAAGGGCAGGGGTGCCTGGGTGACTCAGGTGGCTAAGCGTCTGACTTCAGCTCAGGTCATGATCTCACGGTTCATGGGTTTGAGCCCCCATTGGGCTCCGTGCTGACAGCTCAGAGACTGAAGCCTGCTTCTTGTGTCTCCCTCTCTCTATGCTCCTCCCCTGCTCATTCTCTGGCTCGCTCTCTCTCAAAAATAAATAAACATTAAAAAATTTTAAGAATATATGAACAAGGTCATAGAATGTGTAGCAACAGTAGATTTAGTGACCAATGTTAAAAATCAGAAATTCTGAGACCTATAGCTTATTTCATTCATTCACCTCTGACTTTGAGACTGAGAAGTACTTTTATTATCCTACGACCTGATTAACAGTCTGAGATCACGAATCTTCTGAAATTCACATGCTAACTCAAAACACCGTAACTTCCCTTCCCAAGGTACATCTCCCTGACGACGTAAGCAGAGCATGTGGTAAGCATGGACGAAGCACTAAAAAGCCAGCCAAGTGATGAGCTGAGTAATTCACTCATATCGCCTGTACTTAGCCACTGTCATTCATTAGATGTTGCTAGATGAGCACATTAGCTATGTGTGGAAAAAGCCTCCATTACACAATCACACTATCTTTTTTTAAGTGGTACCTTACCAGTAAAAAGAGAGGGTTATCAATAAAGGGTCACCTGCACAAATAAAATGTAAGGGGTCACATGGTACTTCAACAGTAGTAAGTAAAGAAAAGTAAATAGCACAAGGGTTCTTTGGTCCATTTCACTAAAATTGACCCATTTCACTAAAGCAACCCTCTGCCCTGATAAATATTACTTTGCTTTATTTTATCTTTTTTTTTCCCCAACAAGCAAAACCACTACTGTTTGTCTTTGTCATAGTGCTAACCTATCCAAGAAGCAAGAACTGTTTCTCTTTGGTTTGGGCAACAACTGTAACCACATTAGAGTCCCTTTTCTTCCCTCCTGGCTCTCAGCCCAGCTGCCAGCTGTAGAGACAGCCCCCAGAGGGATGGTGAGAGATAGACATGCTCGGGAGCATACATTCAATTTTTTAAAAAAATCAACTCAATTTCAATTGGATTGAAGAAGGGAAAGGCCCCATGCAAAGATAAGTCTAAGTCAGGCTTGAATAAATGTACGTCCTTCCAGACCGAACAATGCCTTTATGTCTATAAACATCTGTGGCCTGAAATAGTAAAGCACCATTCATTAAAGTCTAGGGTACTAAGTGAACGGAACATTTTTTTTAAGTTTATTTATTTACTTATTTAGTGTGTGTGTGGGGGTGGGGGTGGGGGTGGGGGCGGGAATCCCAAGCAGACAGGGCGGAGCCCAATGCGGGGCTCAAACTCAGGAAGAGTAGCTTTGGGAATATTGGTCCAAGTTGAATCCATCTAGAGATGTGGATAACACCATAGTGGTATTTGAGGGGATCGTGGAAAATAGTTGGCCTAACTGGCTTTAGCGCTCCAGAGGGTCACTCTGGACTAAGGTAATGAAGGTCCTGACACCTCACTGCATTATTGGAGAGTCAAACATTGGCCAGAAGTTGGTATTTCTTCTCCTGAAACACATCACTTAAAATGTGTGGCTTCAAAGAATCATCAATCCAGTATTTTTTTTTTCTTTTCAACAAGGTGGCATGTTGGTTAAATGAGGGAAGTTGATAGTGTTGATGAATTTTCTTGTGGGACCCCAATCTGTCATCTTTTGTCACCAGGGTGTGACGTGAGCTTTAAAATCAAAGTATAGATTTATTCACTCACTTTCACATCCATCTTTATGGATTTCTTTGCCAAAAAGCTGCCCTAGAAGTTCTGGGTAAGCCTTCCTGCTCAAAACTCTCTCCCCCAATTCTATACTTGTCTGTCATGAGACTTTATCATTTTTTTTAATAAAAGCAATCCTAGTCATCCTGTCTGCTGCTAAAGTGAGCCCATAGAATGTGGGTTTTATTCATCCTGAGATAGAATCTTACACTGACAGGGATGGGAGCCGCTTACAAAGTTCCTGAGAAAACGCCATTCAATCAGTTTGCCCTGGGTTTGAAAAAGCCTTGCCAAAATGCCATTTTTCCAGGTGGGCAAACCAATGCTATGAATTCTACCTGATAATTCCTCCAGGATTTTTGTTAGGTAGGAAAGAATAAGATGCATAGAAATTGAACCCAAGAAAATAGATGTTGACAAGCCAGGGGACCCAAAAGGTTATTCAGAGAACTTCAACAACACATCAGGTCCAACAGCATCAAAAACAACTTTCTTCATTGCTGAACATGAAGTTGTTGGCTCGTAAACTGTCCCTCATATGCAAAAGACAAGGAGAGATGAAAAAAGGAACAGACCTCTCCAGATTGGTAGGTGGCAGGCTTAATATTCAAAGGAACTTAGAGACTAGAAGGCGCCTGCCAGGAGCCTTTTTAAAGGGTTTAGTCAGGTATATCATCCAGATGATCTCAACAACACCTCACTCTCTTAAGGCTGTCTTTGGATCAGCTCCCACTGGGAGAATGGTGGACGGAACATACATTTCAAGGACAGGGGAGGGGGTGAGGAGCCTCCAATTGCCAGTGTCTGGTTCACAGGTGAACTTCAGGTCATGTCCCCTCAATTACCTCCTCCAACAAAATCAAATATTAACATTTATCTGCAGCATCAATTGGAATGATGATTCGGCACATACTTAGCACATGATTTACAGCCCTAGAATAGAGAAATAGTGATCGATTTTTAAATACTATCTCCCAGTATTTTGTAAACCAGTGATGAAAACTGAAACGACATTAAAACAGTAAGATGGCAACTGTCAACACCTCATCTTTAAAAAAAAGTGAAATTAAATAAAATGATCTCGTTCTGAAGAATAATTGAATTCTGAAATGCTTACTTGCGTCATTTTTGTTCTTTCCAAGTTAAGCCACTGTTCATGCTTGGGCAACTAAATGAGGAGAGGTGGTTAAGTATAAATTTCAAATTTTTTCCTGAAGAGGAACAGAATATATCACCCCCAAAAAGGCCATTTTGGCAAACTGATTCTTTTGATTTGAAGTTATTTGAGAAGTAACTCCTCACATGAAAAGTAGCCTGCCTGTACCAGAAAGGAAGAGGGCATCCCTTTCACCAGAAATAGGAAATTCGGGGCCCGGAAGTCCATATGGACAAATCTTATTACTTCACTAATTTACTACCCCAAGCCCAAACCCCTCTGTCTTGACAATTCTTCACAAATTTATTGCTTTTTGTTTTGTCTAAAAGATACAAAAGTTTCCCATTTTGGTCACATATTTGAGTCTCATATTTTTATGGGGTTTCTGTATGTATAAAACTCAATTTGTTTTTCTCCTATTAATCTGTTGTATGGGAAAAAAATTCTTCCTCTGCCCTTCAAGGTCTTCCAGGGGACTAAGAATTAAATTTACATGAGACAGATTAACATGAGAAAAAATAAAACAACGTTTTATTACATGTGCACAGGGCCCAATAGTGACATTGAGACAAAGAAGTGACCAAGGCCAGCAGTTTTTATACCAGACAAAGAGATTATAAATTTTTGAGGAATTGATAGGATTTTTAATTCAAAGGAAAAAACCAGATATTTGGGAGCATTAATTAGTAAGGAATTCTAAGTGGAATTTGGGCTGAGATAGCAGAATAGTAAAAAAGTAATAAGGTTTGTTTCAATAGCTTTCTTGGCTTTAAAGTTTCTATCTCTGGTGATAAGGATGTCTTTTTATTGCTTAGTACAGGAAGGGCACCACCCACATGGGAGATTTATTTCACACTTTCAGACAGATAGACAGAGTGACCTTGTACGGGCTTTTTCCCAAGTAGCTTCAATTCAAAATAATCAATATGCCATTGTGGTATGTTTTGGGCAGACTGTCCTTGGCCCCTACACTGTCTTATATCAATTTAGTTATTAGACCAGCCAAAGAACCTAGCAGGTTCTTTGAAAGGAAAGGTTTTTCTGCCCCTATACCCCATTTCATTTTGGTAAGTGATTTTTGAAAATCCTAAGAAGGAATCTTTAACTGGGCTGGAAATAATTAGATTTTGAACTGTAAAAAGGCATTACTTAAAGTCTTTCATATTCAATAGATTTCTACTTTATTCTGTAATAATTTCTAAATATAATTTTAGGAGATTAGTATCTCCAATAAAGGATGTGTTGGTGATGGAGGTAAAGGTGGGGTCATGTGATCTACATCCCCTTTAGGTCTTTTGGTCCATGTGCATTTAGAACTGGACAATTCGTCTCCATGTTCTTTTTGCAATCTTTCCTTCCCTATCCTGACATTCACCAGAGACGTGCCCCTAAATAGGAAACTGGATGGGTTGGTGCCCCCATTCACTTCAGGCCCCAAAACAGGTGAGCCACATGATATAGCACTTGAAACTCTAGTTTTATTTTTTATTGAGTGTGCAAATGCTTCTATTGGTTTGAAAAGGCTACATTTTTCTCTCTGAATTGGATTTATTTTTAGATATATTAATATACTTACTCAAAAGAACTGCCTTCCTCCCTCATTCATTCAACAACTATTTACTGAATCCTTGCTGTGTGTCAGAATATAAGGCAGCAAAAAAAAAAAAAAAAATCAGATATGGTGGTCACTGCCATCTTGGAGCCAAATGTACCATCTTATCAGTGTTTGGCTTCTGGATCATCCCCTACCTTTCATTCTCCCTCGAGGAGTCCCACAACCCAGGCTTTTACTGAAACGACCATCCTGCACGTGTTTACATGATTTCCAAGGTGGAAAAACTTTCTTAGAGGATTTCTAGCCTCCTTCCTTGCCTTTCAGAATTTCAAAGACTTACATAAGTGAATTTAATTAACACGCTCATGAGTCCCCACATTCTTACTATGACCATGACCTGAGGAGATATTATTTCTCTAGCATCGGGCACGCAGCGTAATAATCTTGGATACTGTTTGGCACTCACTTTGTTGCAAAAGGAAATCTCATTTCACAGTCCTCTTAAGAGGCTTCCAATTTTTGTTTTATGACAAATTATTATGAAGTATCATTCAGAGTTTTTCAAGATGAACTTCAGTTTCCAAATTAACACTTTCCCTCAGAACACTGTGGCTTTGTTAAATTCTAGGTTGGTTGCTTTAAGATAGACCTACTCCCGTCAAAACGCAGGGGTAAGAGGCAAAGAACACCAGTGAAGTGGGGAAGAGAGTAGTTTATGGTGACAGCTCCCCAGTTCTTCAAGGTTTTAGCAGAAATAATTAAATTGAGGCTCAAGCCTACTCTAAGCAAGGCATATTTTTATATATCTTACTCACTAAATTATCCCAGACCCAAAGGCCCTATTCCAGGTTAGTGAATACCTCCTGAGGTATGATTTGGGTAGAAAAACAAAACTCCATACTGTACTGCTAATAAATGAAGATTTTTATCTTTCTCTTACATCAAGGCAAAAATACTAGGAAATGGGCCCTATGAGATGAGTACATTTAAAAGTAACATGATGTGTTGGAAGTACAACTGGGCCAAGAGACAGAGTGATGGATGCTAATGTCAGCCTCTGCCACTGATAAATTTTCGACCTTAATTTGCTTAATTTCTCTGAGCACAGAGCTCCTAATGCATAGATATAGGTTAGCGATAACTCCGTTCTGGGATTATTAGGGGAAACAATGGGATAAAATACGTAAGTACATAGCATAATGTCTGGCACGTGGTCAGCCCTCAATAACAATTTTTTCTTCCCTCTATGTCTGTCACCTCTGTGCTGGTGAATTCAAGGTAGGATGATGGAAAGTTTAGGTTTCATTGTTCACACCAGGGAGCTATAGACCATACAGGCAAGAAGAGCAAGCATGGTGGCAAGTGGGGGAGCCACTGCCTTTTTGGTGTGACCTCGTGCCTGTCAAAACATCCACTGTGGAACAATGGGCATCTCAAACTCACAAGTGTGGTCATGCATAATAGCTGTGCAGAGTTATGCTCTGATTATCATCCTATTGTTCGGTTGTTGTCACTGAATGCTTTCAATCTAATGCGAGATTTAGCCGTTATTCTCTCTGGTGTTTAATTTCCCTATTTCCTCTTACCCATCTCTCAGAAACATCATCTCTGGCTGCTTCCTTCTTAAGCTCCATGCTGGACTCCTTCCTCTTCCTGACTTCTAAATGCTGGAATGACCCAGGCAACAATGTAAGCGCTGTTCTCTGTATCTAATTCAGGACTCATCCACCTCCCACACTTGAACTTCCAACCATATTCCAGTGACTTACATAGATGTTTCCTACCCCACACCTCTCTCAGAAGTATCATGGCATATCCAAATGCCTACTGCTTAGAAGTGGGGAGGGGAGAGGGGATAATTTTCCCTCTACCCTTCTGATTCTTGGCTGAGACTCTTTTAATAAAAGATTAACAAGAGAAAAACAAAGGCATTATTAATACATATACCTTATGTCCACATAAGAGATACCCAGGAAGAAAAATGGGGGACTCCCTGAAGTGGCTTAGAATTCCAGTTTATGTAACACCTTTAACAAAGAACAATACATTTGTGGAGAAATGATGGGAAAGGAGAGCAGTTGTAGACTTCCAAAGGAGGAAATAAAGGTTAGTGAAGTTTGTTACCTAGATTCATCTGATGACTTCTCCAGGCTGATAGGGTCTAAAGTTCTCTTGGGGATTAAATCTGCCCTTCCTGGTAGAGGGGGGGAGGAAGAGCACCTTTGTAAATGTATGTCCTGTTTATAAGCATATAATAGGAGAAGAAAGAGAGTTTTTCTTATATCTTCTTCTTCTCATTTGCTTTGAGCTCGAAATAACCCTGATGCCAAAGTGCATTATTTTGGGGTGGTATCATCCATTACCCTTCAGAGATCTGATAAGCAAAAGGGAAATCTTGATTTTCTTCCCCTAAAACTACTTCCTTGACTCAGTGAGAGGCACTGTCATTCCTCTGGTTGCTTAGCTCAAAAATCTAAAAGCTGGGGCACCTGGGTGGTTCAGTTGGTTGAGCATCCAACTCTTGATTTCGGCTGAAGTCATGATCTCACGGTTCATAGGACTGAGCCCCATGTTGGGCTCTGCGCTGACAGCCTGGAGCCTGCTTGGGATTCTCTCTCTCCCTCTCTTTCTCTGCCACCTCCCACTCATGTGCACTCACTCTCTGTCTCTCTCTCAAAATGAATAAATAAACTTAAAAATAATCTAAAAACCAACATTGATTTCACTCGGCATCCTGTTTTTGACTGCCCCCATTTCCCCAATATCCAGTGGACTTATCAGTTCCATCAGCTCCCCTTTGAAAGTATATTCTAATGTCACACCTCTCAGCAACTGGCCCAAACCACACTCATCTCTCCAGTAGCCTCTTAAACAGTCTCCGTGATCCCACTTGGACCTTCCTGAGGTCTGCTCCTCACCAGTGCAGCCAGAGCGATCCTTCCACGATATAAGTCAAGTCCTGTCCTTCTCTTACCTCAAGTCCTCCACTGTACTGCTACTCAACTCCTACCCAAGGTTACAAGCCCCCATATTATCTGATGGGGAGTGCCCACATGGCTGCTGTGTCCCTCAATGATGTCATGTGCTGCCAATTCTCCTTCACTCATGGTACTCCAGCCACCCTGACCTTCTTGGGGATCCTTCAATGCACCTGCCTCTCTCCTTCTCATAGCACTGCCACCCTTGCAAATCCTCCTGCCGTAAGGTCTTCCTCAGAGCTTCACATTCGTCACTGCTTCTCTTCTTTTTGGGCTTTTCCCATTACCTTCAAATGGGCCATCCCCAACCATCCCATCCAAAGCAGCTCTTTTACCCTCCTTGTGGTGATTGTCTTCATTGGCACGATTGACTTGGCCTTCTGTCACCAATGGGAATCACTTCATGGATGAATTTATTGATCACCTGAACCCCGCACTAGAAGGGAAATTTCTTATGGCAGAGATTACATCTTTCATTCTCTTCCCTGCCATCTCCATGGCATAGAATCAGTGCTCAAAGCTATTTTGTGTAATTAATAAGCCTTATTCACCTAGTCATTGGAGCTGTGAAACTCCTAATGGTGTTTAATCTCTTTTTTCTCCCATGACTTCTTCATCACTAGCTCTCATTTACTTTATGTTCAAAACGATGTCTCCACATTTGTCTCCATCTTCCCGCCCCTCATCATGTCTCATGTGAACCATCACAGTAAACTTCTAAATGATTTTCCAAGTCTACCTCTTTCCTACCCCTTGTTGCGAGAGTCCTCTATCTTTTTTGTTGTTGTTGTTGGCAGTCCATTAAGGCTCTCAGCTCTTGCTCAGAGGGACAACTTAGTCTGGAAGTATCTAGAACTCTCTTGGGAACCATGAGTTACTTGGGTTGAAACTCTAGTGAGTCTTGTGTGTGTTTGTGTGTGTGTGTGTGTGTGTGTGTGTGTGTGTGAGAGAGAGAGAGAGAGAGAGAGAGAGAGAGACCTTAGAAAAATCATTTGAAACCCCTGAGTCTCAGGTTTCACGTCTATATGATGGAGATAACAATGCCTGTCTTATAGGGTGGTTATGAAGATGAAATGAGTTGTCATAACGATAAAATAAGTTAGTTTCTGGGGTGTCTGGATGGCGTCAATTAAGCATCTGACTTCAGCTCAGGTCATGATCTCACAGTTTGTGGGTTTGAGCCCCACGTCAAGTTCTGTGCTGGCAGCTCGGAGCCTGTGCTGACAGCTCAGATTCTGTGTCTCCCTCTCTCTCTGCCCTTCCCCCTCTAGTGCTCTCTCTCAAAAATAAATAAACGTTAAAAAATTAAAGAAATAAGTTACTTTCAGAAATTAGAATAAGACACAGCACATAGTAAGTACCAAATAAATGTTAGCTATTTTAATAGAATTCCTTCTGTCTGACATATATTTGTCCATGGCTTTTAGTTTCCATGACATCAACTCTACGCTGCCATGTGATTTCAGTGTTCAACCTCAACTGTCTTATTTCCTTTTTCTTATGCAAATTCTTCTGAAAGGCATCCTTGAGTCATTGATCACCTTAGGTCCAGTGACCTCAGGCCAGGAGAGAGAAGGGTCAGCTGATGCAATCATGCCAACCTGTACCCACCCCTTCAGCAAGGGCACGGGGGCACTTAGGAGATAGCAAGGGCAGGCTGGGAAGGGACTGGCATGTCTATCTTAGCAAGAAAGATGCCTGCCAAGTGTCATTGGTCCTTTGGGAATAGAAACAATCTTAGTCCAAGAATCCTCTATTTTGAAAAAAAAATGACTATTTGGATTCTGGTTTTATTTTCTGTATTTTTTTTTGGTCTATCCTTATCATTTACTGAAGATCTCTTAGGACGACTATGCTTAACTGAAGCCAAGAGAGTGGTTTGGAATAGGTAGTTACCTATGCGGTTAGGTGCAGGGGAAGTTCTGAGATACATCTGGAGCTTCTTTCCTATCCTACAGGTGGTCCCTAGGAAGGCCACGTCTACATTCTGCTTCAAATATCTCCCCACCACCCCCCTGTCCCTTGATACTCTTTGGATATTTAACTACTAATCACCTGTATTTAAGAACATAAAAGCCATGGTTAACATGTAAATACGTTCATCGGAAGAGTAAGTCCTTAGGAGCTATCACTTAGTAATCTCAAATCCTTATTGGCTTATCAGATTTGCCAGCAGAAGGTGATGTTCCTAGGGAAGAGAAAGGAGGACAGGTCCGTTTTTGTGCTAGGAAGGGAACGTAGAGTCCAGAGATGGAGCATGAACCTGAGGAGAAGATGCTTGTACACTGGATGCCTACTAGATGAAGGAATGTACACTGGGTGCCATGAGAAAGAACAGATTAGGGGAGCCAAGGAGAAAAAAATAAATAAAAAGGAAAGAAACGCCTATAATTGGAGATAGAGGGATAGTCTTAAGACATATATTCCAAATATTTGTTTGAAAGCAGCCCCTTAATAATGAAGACCAATTAGCTTCAGGTTCAAATGAGGGTTGCACCATTGTATGGATCCCAGAGTGGGTGTGGCCAATGGTCCATCCCCAACTTCCCCAGAGCAGCATGGAGTCAGCAATGGCTATGTGTCTCTCAAGTTGATAGACTGATAGACAGATAACATGGTTATCTGTCAACCTGTTTCCACCCCCAAGACTGTCAAGGAATTTGCAAAAGCAAACCTTGCTTAGTGGGTTAAAAGTTGAAAGTCAGCAAGCTCCAAAGCATAAGGCATCTTTGGTGAGCACATGTGCTATGTACCAACTAAGGACACGGTTTTTAAACTTGACTCAAGGTCTTGCTTTGGATCTCAATAGCCAAGCCCAGGGAAGATCACACATTTTTAAAGTTGTGAGAATAGGGTTATTTAGGTCAGAGACAGAATTCACTCTTCAACCCTTTCAAAGAACATGGTAGCTAAGTTCGCCTTTATAAGCAAAGAGTGAAGCATGCCTTACAAAGTCATCATTACCGATAGGCTAAATAGGATGACTTCAACCAAAGTGGACCTGTGTGGCTGCCAGGCAAGGACATGGCAGAATGTCCCATGCTGCTCCTCCCAATTAAGAGGATTCGTATCATTGTTCTTACTTAAAGTGAGCAAAGAAACATCCTCTGTCTTCCTTAAATATCGATGTTTCGAAGTAAATATTTTTGTTTGTTTGTTTTGAGGGGATTTCTATTTTCTGTGTCAGGAGCACAAAGTAACACTGCTAATGCTCTCAAGGTTTGAATCACAGTTATTTTGAGGACACAGTGATTAAAAGCCCAGATTCTAGAGTCTGATGCTTCCATCCAAGTCCCCACTCTGCCACCTCCTAGCTATGTGACTCCATTTATACCAACCTCCACTGTAGTAAGCTCTGCTGATCTCTCTTATGAGCTAATAAATGAATGCACTTATAACCATGCCCAGGACAGGAGTAAGCACTCATTACTGTTGGCATGCTTCAAGAACCAACTCATTTGGTCTTCACTGCAACCCTCATTTACAGATCACAAACAACCTTCTGAAGTTGATACAATTAAAATCCTCATTTTATACGTGAAGAAACAGGGCTGAAGAAGGTTAAGCTGTGTGCCTGGGGTTACAAAGCTAAGAAGTGATAGAAAGGGAATCAATCCTGGGTCAATCAGACTCTAATTAAGACACAGCCATGTCTGTCATAACCCATCTATTGTATGCTAGCCGTTCGTCGAAGATGTGCTAGAGATCTCAATGGTGTTTCTGAGAGACTGGATTGTCCACAGAGATAATTAGAGCATAAATAACAAAAGGAATCTCAACAAACATAAAATTAATTCAACCCTTATCATACTGTATTAACTTGGGGGGGGGCGTGGAATAACCCACCTAAAGTCTTGAAGTCTACCAGACTGTCAAACGAAAGTAATCCTGAAGGAGGTAGAGTATGTGCTACGGGACAGATACAAGATGTGGTCACTACCCTTGAGTAGATGACAATCTAGTTGGACAGAATAAACAGTATACTCAACATGCAAAATAATCATCGCAACTTTACCATATAATCACCGATGGGATGTGTAATGCATGACCAGCCTAATATAGGGTTAATCAAGCAAGGATTTTAGAACAAATGATGAGCATGGGATCTTAAAAACATTGAAGTGACATGTATCGTTCAGATATTTAAGGCTATAGGAGTTTGGAGTTGGGGAGATAATGACATTACTGTAGAGCAAGAACTTGAATTGAATCTTTGAAAGAAGGCATAGATTTGGATACATGGATGGGAGACTGAAAGGCATCCCAGAAAAAGAAAGCATGACTAATGTCACGGAGTCAGGAAAAAGCGTGACATGCCTGGGGTGAGAAGGAAAGGAAAGGAAGGGAAGGGAAGGGAAGGGAGGGGAGGGGAGGGGAGGGGAGGAGAGGGGAGGGGAGGGGAGGGGAGGGGAGAAAGACAGAGAGGGAGGAAGGGAGAAAGGAAGGAAGGAAGGAAGGAAGGGAGGGAGGAAGGAAAGAAGGAAAGAAAGAAGGAGGAGGGAGGGAGGGAAGAAGGAGAAAATGAAGGAAGGAAGGAAGGAAGGAAGGAAGGAAGGAAGGAAGGAAGGAAGGAAGGAAGAAGGAAGGAAGGAAGGAAGGAAGGAAGGAAGGAAGGAAGGAAGGAAGGAAGGAAGGAAGGAAGGAAGGAAAAGAAAGAAAGAAAGAAAGAAAGAAAGAAAGAAAGAAAGAAAGAAAGAAAGAAAGAAAGAAAAAAGGGGTTCATTCAAGAAGGTAAAGCATGTAGCTATCAATGTGATTCAGCTTATAGAGTTTTCACAAATGATCAATTACTACCTAACTCTAAAGTAGAAGTGTGTATCAATATTTCCATTCAAAAAATAAGCTGAAAGTTGAACATATACACAGGTCTGCCTTAAGTCAGTGTTGCAGCCTCTTTTGTTTTCATTACATTATGTATTCCCTGAAGTACATAGGATAGAGAAGAATTAGACTTTTCAAAGTCAGGAAAAGGACGAAATAAGCATTACAGAGTCATATGTAATTCTAATACATCAAATGGAAAAGCATCTGATACAGTCAGGATGTTACTATAGGCTTCTATAAGCTCTCTCTCTCTCTCCCTCTCTTGTCTGTGTCTCATCTGTCCATCTATATCCATACATAAGGTGTCTATTTGAAGCACCAGCTCTTAGTGTTTTTTCCTTAAATTTATTTTCTTTACCTAAAAAGTGAGCTTTGTTCAAAACACATTCATAGAGAATACATTTGATGGATCACTACAGTCCCTTTTCAATGTCTTTCCCTCCCTCTTCTTAAATTTTCAACTTGAGCTATATGCTAGTCGAGAATCTCTGAAGATTCATTTTTATGAAAATATTCTTCATAAACCAATTGAGATGGTAGAATTGTGAAAACATTCATCTCCCACTTAAAAAAAAACCCACACAATAAAGGGAAAGGAAGCTTTATTACTCAGATGGAAAGATTCTGACCTAGGGTAGAAAGCTTTCACAGATTTTTTTTTTTTTAACATCCCTTGGTGTCAGAATCCAAATGATTTGTCCATCGTGGTTTATGCTGGAAGCTGAAATTCAGGTTCATATCCAGCATTTCCTGTCAAGGCTCATATGGAGGACCTATCTTCAGCATGTTTTGTAAGGACTGAGGTTGTTAGGACTGGGAAACTCAGGCTTATAAGAAACTTAGATAAAGCCAGAATTTTATAATATTAACGTTGGTAGCAGTTACTGTTTGTTGATGACTTATAATAAGTGAGACTCTGTGCTAAGTGCTTTAAACACATGATTTTATCTTCACAGGATTTTTTTCTGCCATTTTATGTCCAAGCGTAGAGGGGGTGAGCAACATGTCCCTAGTGCCCTAGCCCAAAATATTAAGCGGCAGAACAAAGAATCCATTGTGAATGCCTCTATGAAGGAAAAATGCAAGAGGCGCCTGGGTGGCTCAGTGGGTTAAGCATCTGACTTCAGCCCAGTTCGTGATCTCACAGTTTGTGGATTCGTGACCCATGCTGAGCTCTGTGCCGACAGCTCAGAGCCTGGAGCCTGCTTTGGATTCCGTGTCTCCCTCTCTGCTCCTCCCCCGCTCATGCTAAGTCTCTCTCTCTCTCAAGGATAGATAAACATTAAAAAGAAAATGCTAAGTCTCTCTCTCAATGATAGATAAACATTAAAAAGAAAAACAAAATTTAAAAGTCACTGAATCTGGGGGCGCCTGAGTGGCTCAGTCGGTTAAGTGTCCAACTTCGGCTCGGCACAGGTCACGATCTTGGTTCATGAGTTCGAGCCCCACATAGTGCTCTCTGCTGTCAGTACAAAGGCTGCTTGCGATTATGTCTCCCTCTCTCTCTGCCCCTCCCCACCCACGCATGCCCCTTCGTTCTCTCAAAAATAAATACACATAAAAAGAAGTCACTGAATCTGCTGCCTGCTACAAGGTGGGGCTTTATCATATTTGCTTGAAAATGGCTTTGCTCCAGCTGGTGGGCTTGCTGATGTGGGAGACCACAGGATGCCACAGGCTCCGGCCAAGTAGGCTGGGTGTTTGTGAGCAATGGGGGGGTTACAGGGAGCAGGGCTTCCCATCCCAGCTCTACATCTCATGCAATGTCCTCCCCTGTGTCCCCCTCTGTAGAAGTCACTGCGTCAACAGCACATAATAATAGGCTTCCATGTGGATGAAACAGCACGTTAATGTAAATAATGGACTTAACGTAGTGCCTCGTATAGAGGAAGCGCTCGAGAAGGGCCATTCACATGCTACGAAAATAGAGTTCCCGTTTAATGAATAGGCCCTTTGTAAGGATTATTGTTTTACCTGTACTAGTTCACCTAAAAATATGAATTCCTCTGAGCAAGAAGAAAAGGGGAGAAGTAAAACAGAAAAGAAAAAAAGTTGCAGTCAATAGGACAGTCCCCAGTATTCCCAATGTCACTAAAATCTCTGCCAAGCACCCGGCAAGAGGGCATCATGTTCCCCCAAATAATCGGTGCAGTGATGGGGGGATTTGGGGGGCAATGCAGTGAGGGGTGCTGAGGCTCCCTAGCCACACCTGTCACCTTCCCCTGCATCCTGAAGAGACAAATGTGCACTTTCATTAAAAATAATCACAGGGGCACCTGGGTGGCTCAGTCGGTTAAGCGTCTGACTCTCGGTTTCGGCTCAGGTCATGATCTCATGGTTCCTGAGTTCTCGCCCCACTACGGGCTCTGCGCTGATGGTGCAGAGCCTGCTGGGGATTCTCTCTCTCTTCCTCCTTCTCTCTGCGCCTCCTCCACTCGCTCTGTCTCTCAAAATAAATAAACAAAAAAAAAATCACAAACATCACTCCAGACTTGCAAAATCTTTAGTGCTGCTGCAGAAGAATCATACCCAGAGTTCCGTCCCCAGCCGCTCAGATCTCTCAGATCCGTTGTCCATTCGGGACTCAAAGAATAAGCTGCTTGGCCCCTGGCTGCCATCTGTTTCACCCTTCTTGGACCCCCTCATTCCTGCCCACACCCCTGCATGTTGCCATAGTGTCTTTTCCAGACTGACCCTTCATGTCACCTGCGTGCACAGCTCTGCTGGGGGACCCTGACACTTCCAGGCCCTCGTGTCACTGTGGCTTATTTCTTGCTGTCACTGATGGGTGATCCCACCAGGGAAAGGCGGCCTCTCTAGCAGGAGATGCATCACAAAGCTGGGAAGCAAACAGTCTGGAAGAGCCCTCTGTGGGTGTTCCCGTCATATCACTGCCAGGCAGCTCTAAGCAACTATGGTCCTATTGTACCGTCATTTATGTCTAGATTCCTATAGAGGCTTTTCTATTCTAATGATTTAATAGAAGGGAAAAGAGATTCCAGAAATACTCTAAATTCAGCTAATATTTACTTTGCATCATTCACTTAGAACACCTCTATGCCCCCTTAACCACTCAGCCTCTCCCTAAATCTGTGCAAGACAGTGTGAAAGATGTACCCAAGGCCTCCCAGCCAGTCAGTGGTAGAGTCTGAACCGAACTGTGTCTCCTGATTCTTTGTTCTTAAGATCCGGGCTCTGACAAATGGCATGTGTGCTTCAAGTCTGCCTGGGGAAATGCCACTCTATGAAAATACAAAGTCACTGGAGATGGGGTTTGGATTGTCTGGAACTCCAGTCTGTCATGTAACTCTGTGGCAGAGTCCCAAACACAAACGCTGTTTTTCTTCTTGTGTAAAGTTCCAGGAGTAGAAAATACTTTCGCCTTTCGATCAGTAGGACTGACCCAGAAGACCAAGTCTCCAGGAGCCAAAGCTGTCAGAAAAAGAAACAAAATGCCTTTCTTTGCAACACAAGCGCTTGGGGTGGATGTTCTGAGCAGTACATGCTGCAGTCAGCAGTGATATTGTTGCACAGGGTGTAGCCAGAGTCAACCGGCTTTTTATTCCCAGAATATCTTAGCCCAAAGACAGCATCCTTTCAGAGACAGCCTCAGAAAGTCGACTGCTTGCCTGCAGCCGCTCATTCCTGACTATAAAGCAACTTTTCTGCAACAGAAGAAAGAACTAGGACAGGAAGTTTTAAATGGTGGTCCCTTTAGCAAAATGTCGTGGTGAATTTATGCTCCTTGATTATAAATTTATTTATGAAAAATCAGAAGTAATACTATGTAGTGTGATACACTGTATTGTAATACATAGTATTACATAGTATTACTGCAACATCATTTTTAAATACTAAGGATATGTATGCATATAAATATGGTTAGTTAGTATTTAAAAATGATGTTGCAATCTCGTCTGTGTTGGTAAATCTACACTAGAGCAGTTCACATTTGATCATAGACAATGTTACATTCTCTGGTTTCTTTCTTGAGGGTAAGAAGTGTTTACCTCTCTTCTTTTACAGCCTTCTCCTCCCACTGCTGGGCACTAGTAGGGTTCAAGAAGTAAGTATGATTCACAGCCTCAAGATTCTCTTTTTTTTAAATGTTTATTTAGTTTTGAAAGAGAGAGATAGAGACAGATAGACAGAGTGCGAGCGGGGGAGGGGCAGAGAGAGATGGAGACACAAAATCTGAAGCAAGCACCAGGCTCTGAGCTGTCAACACAGAGCCCGACACAGGGCTCGAACTCATGAACTGTGAGATCATGACCTGAGCTGAAGTTGGACGCATAACCGACTGAGCCACCCAGGCACCCCTAAAGATTCTGATCTTCAGTTCCTTAACTGCTACAAATAAAGACCGCTGTTTATTCTGTCTTAGAAGTCTGCTGTCTCTGTCTCTCTTAGCCCAAGAGACGATAGTTACATTTTGCTCCAAGTAAGATAAAATGTTGGATGAGCCCCCTGGCCCGACCCCTACCTCCCATCCTATGGTTCCTGAACAGTTAGGTTTCAGTCAGCCCTGAAATTGTAAGCATCTATTGTGGATATGTGCTCATGTGCAGTTTTTTGAAGGTCCTGAGCTCTCTTAATTCTCAAAAGGTTGTGGATGCAAGACTGAGTACACTGTGTGAGTCTTAGAACATCCTTTAGAGTTAAGCAGCGAGTTTTTCTGTTTTCCTCTGATTTGTGATATCTTATATTGCAGTGATTTTTATCACCCACGGCCCAAGGGTGTCCTGGACAATAGGATGGGCATAAACAAACACTTCTCAGTGTCAGCATATACTGTTCATTCTAGAATCTTGGTGTTTCAGTTAAGAATGACTGGTCACTGTTTTTGAAGAAACAGATGCCCTGAAATGGACCCACATGGAAAATGGTACCCCATCATGTGTCTAAAAACCTAAGGATTGCTTTAAATACAACTCCTCCTTTTCCCCGTGTTATGATTCCTTTATAGTGGCCACAACTTTCCTGAAACCATCACGGTAACAAAAACCAGTCAGGTTTGTGGAATCTTGCTGTTTTACTAATGATGTCACCAGCACACCAACACCAAAGAAGCCTTCCACCATTGTGCATGTAATAAAGCCTTTGCTCACACTACAAACAACTGTCACAGTTATCTTCCAGTCATGCCTACTGCCTATAATATGGCAAGACTCTTAAGAACACTTATAAGAAAAACAAAAAAGGGAACCCACATATATGATCTTTGTCCTTTATTAGGAGACTTGTGCCCTCCTAGGTCCAACCAGGGATTCCCAAAAGTTTACGGAACTGACGAACCACCATTTAAAACCTTCCTTCTGGACCAAGTGTCCCAAATTCCTGATGCTGTATAGACTGCTCTGGTCTGCAGTATCTTCCATGAGGATAAGCAGGATTATCTAGATCAGTGCCAGTCAGCAGGGTGGCAAATGTCTACATGTGGCCACCGACACTTGAATGTGGCTAGTTCCAACTGTATAAAATACACAACAGATTTTGAACGTTTTTTTTTTTTTTTTTTTTTTTTTTTTTGGGACAGAGAGAGACAGAGCATGAATGGGGGAGGGGCAGAGAGAGAGGGAGACACAGAATCGGAAACAGGCTCCAGGCTCCGAGCCATCAGCCCAGAGCCTGACGCGGGGCTCGAACTCAAGGACCGCGAGATCGTGACCTGGCTGAAGTCGGACGCCTAACCGACTGCGCCACCCAGGCGCCCCAGATTTTGAATATTTAATATGAAAAAAAGGTAAACAATTTCATAAACTATGCTATGCTAATTTTTTTTAAAGATTACCATTTAGTATACTAAAATATGTTATACAAAATGGTAATCTTTGGATATGTTGGGTTAAATTAAATACATTATTAAAGGGACACCTGGGTGGCTCAGTCAGTTGTGTCTGATTCTTGGTTCTGGCTCAGGTCATGATCTCAGGGTCATAGGATCAAGCCCTGAGTCAGATTCTGTGCTGAGCATGGAGCTCACTTAAGAATTTCTCCCTCCCCCACCCCCCATCCCTCTCCCCTGCTTGAGCTCTGTCCCTCTCTCTAAAATAATAATAACAATAAGTATAATAAGTATAGTAAGTATTATAAGTATTATTATGTGGGGAAACAGGTTCTACTTACATAAATGGGTTAGAAACATGCTTAGAGCAGAAAGCCACCACCTCGAGGTAAAAGCGCCCGAGGTTAGCTAGCGAGATATTGTAATGGGATCATGAGTAAGTTGTTATATCACCTGCAGTAAATTACTTTCCATCTGACACCAATATACGATTGTACTTTGATCACAAATTCCACTTGCCCCCCCCTTTGCTTCTTACACACACAAGTTAATGATTACTGTCTGATTGTTTTCTCCATGTTCACGTGTGTAAGATCTTGTTTTCTTCATGTTCATCACGTGAGTAATATCTTGTGCGCTCAATAAATACAGAGAGTAACCCCCTGTTTGGGGCTCTTGTCTCCTCCCAGAAATTAGCCTCTCTGGTATTCAATTCTGCCTCTGCTCTCTTGCTGGACAAGAGAGAACTCCAGACTCATAGTCTGTGACATTATTATACTTATTTTCTGTTTCTTTTAACTTTTTTAACATGGCTGGTAAAAAAAAAAAAAAAAAAAAAAAAAGAATATCTTATACAATGATGAATGATTTCCAGTATATACAGGATATCACTGAGGTAAGTAGAGGTAAGTGCTCTTTGTTGGAGGCCCTTATTAAATATGGCCAAAAATTTTTTTAAAACAAAGGACATCAGCAAGGTCAAAAGCCAAATGACAAATTGCAAGAAAATATCTGCAACACATAGGGCAGGTAAATGACTAATATCCCTACTGTACAAATAAAGACACTTTAAAAATTAAAAAAGCACAGCCCACAAATTCTAGAGAAAAACGGGAAACAGACTAGAACATTTAACAAAAACTACATGAAAATGCATATGAAAAGGTGTCCAAACTCATCCAGAGTTACAGAAATGCAAATTAAGACAGGAGTGAGATTCTCATCATCAGAATGACAAAAATTCAAAATCTTGACAATACTGTCTGCCGTCAGAGTGGAGAAGTAGGCACTGCCATGTGTTCCTGGCACAACACAACACAACACAACACAACACAACACAACCTCTCTGACAAGAATTTGTCGATATAGAGCAGAATGCCATTCACATTTGCCCTTGAACCCTTATTTATAAGCTATTCAAACTGCTTCAGATGTGGCCAGTGGGGACGCTTTCGGGCTCGCCCTTCAGTCTTCTTGTCATGCTTCCATCACTCTCGGGGCACTTTCTTACTTTCTATCTCAAGATATTCACATTATTTCAAGCCTTCCCTGCTCCAAGCCCAAAGCCAGGCATTTCCCCAAGGAGACCTGGTTCTTCCTCTAAGAATTTGCACTGAAATTATATTTCCAATAACACAGAAATATCTATGCAGAAAGTGATTCACTGCAGCATCCTTTGTAATTGTAAATACTGGAAATATCTAAATGGGAAAACATAGGGGTTAAAATACTGCTCATCTGGGGAAAAAGAATAAGAAAAAAAAGAATATCTTATAAAATGATGAGTGATTTCCAGGATATACAGGATGTCCCTGAAGTAAGTAGAGGTAAGTGCTCTTTGTTAGAGGCGCTTATTAAATATGACTCATTGCCTGAAGATTTTGTGATATATATTAAAATCAAAGGGAAAATAAGGAATCATACATGGTCTTTTTAATTGTTCAAAAAGAAACACAGAATAAACCAGAAAGTAATGCAATTGGTTTAACCTAAGAGATTGGGGATAAAGGGAAAGAAGTAGAAAGTCTGGAAAAGGGAGAGATCCTTTTCTAAGTGCATTTTTTGATGGTTTTGCTTGTTTGAATCATATTTATGTTCAACATATAAAAAATAACATTAAGTCATCAAGAATGGACAGAACCCACAACTACATGCATTGTTTCAAATGAATGAATGACTACACTGAGAGAAGAACCATAGACCCCATCCAAGTAATTTCTTAATATTATGCTTTGAGTATATCTATCCTCATCTAAACAGGAATAAAGAGCTACAAACAAATCTTAGTTGGTTTGTTTATATTTTGAAGTAGTATAGGAATGACAGCTCTGAAACTATTTTGTGTGTATTGTAAGACTGAGTAAAAGTATTGATGTCATTGGAACTCAGGTCTTACTGTGGAAGAAACATAGCTACATTTATGAAATGGGATTAGGTGAGCAATAACACTACATAGTTCCCAGTTCTGTGTGTGTGTGTGTGTGTGTGTGTGTGTGTGTGTGTGTGTGTGTTTCTAACTGTTCTTTGATAGGTACTATAAGCAAAGAGTACCCCTGGGACCCACAAATTGGTTTCTAAATATCATTCCTAATGAAAAATAATCATCCTTAGAAAAATGACTGATTACAGGGCTAGTGAAAGGAAGGTAGAAGGTGGGAATTGAACATCTTGTGCCACAATTTTTTAAAGTGCTCCAGAAGTAAAAGAATTATGTTAAAAAAACACAGGAGCAAGCTTAAGGCTCTTGCTAGCCAAATGTAGGGCAATTTGATCATCAAAATAAATGAGGATGTTATGAGCTTATAACCCATTATATAAAATGAAGGTCCATGAATCTATACTGATGACTGATACAAATAGATGACAGATAGATAAATAGATGATGGATGGATGGATGGATGGATGGATGGTTAGATAGATGGATAGTAAGACAGACAGACAGACAGACATGTAGATGATAGATACATGTAGACAAGGGAAAACTCTCCCTCGCTCTAGTAGATTAACTTAGAAAAGGAGTGATGGATCAAAAAATCACCATTTGCAACTGTCATGGTTAACACTGAAGCAAGCATCATCAATGAATGGGAGGGCAGTTTTGATCAGAAACAGAATATTATATAATCTCAAAATATTTCCTTGCAATATATGTAGTAATTACAGAAGGAAGAATGACAATTAGGTAGTGGAGAAATGGCACAAAACCTTAACCAAATGCTCAGAGTTAACATCTCCAACAACGGTTACATGAAAACCACAAGTCTCCAGGGATGTGACATATTCTAGGCAGTATTCTGGGCAAACACAGACTGACCATCTACTCATGAGGATACTTTGTAGAATCCCAGATTGAGGGACATGACTTTGTCGAATTCCTCACAAATTTCCATAACATGAGAGACAAAGAAAACCTGATTAATTATTCTGGATTAAACAGTATTAAACAGAAATGACACCTAAATCTTGACTTCAAAACTTCATGATCTCAGACTAGAAAAAAAAAGTGCTATGAAGGACAAAATTGGGACAATCAATGAAAATAAAATATCGACAATTTTGAATATGGAATATAGATTCAAGTTTTGTATCAATGTTAAATTTTGTGAGTCTAATAACTGAACCATAGACATGTAAGAAAATATTCTTGTTCTTATGAAATACACACTGAAATTGTGGGGTAAAGTGATATGATCCAAGCAACCTGCTCTCAAATGGTTGAAAAAAATAAAAACATGTATGTATAGAGGGAGAATGATAAAACAAGGGAGGTAAGATACTAAAAATTAGTGAAACTGGATAGAGTATACAAGATTCTTTGTATTATTCTTTCAATTTTTCTGAAAGTTTAAAATTATTTCCAGATAAAATATTTTTATTTAAAAAATGTGTTTTTTTTCAATCTCTTTATTAGGCTTGTCAGATAAAACAGAGGCAAACTCTGTTCATTTCCCAGATAGAACCCCGGAGCTCCAGGCAAGATTTAAAAACTAAATGGCCACATGGACTATCTGGTAAGGGACAGTTTAGCTAATTTGGAAGATTTCTATGATCACTTTTGCAAGCAGACTCAGCACAGATTACTGAAGTGCCCAAGAGTGACTGAGAAAAAGGAAAGACAATTGCTCAACTGGATGGGACATAGGCCTTAGACAAGGAGATGGCCACCTGAGCTGACATCTGAATGGCCAGATATCAAGGACTAAGTCCACTTCTGCCTTCCCACCTCACCCCTACTTCCAACACCTAGCCCATACCTGGTGAAGCATGAGTCTCTTGACAATTAAAATTCAGATTAAAACCCAAATCCAAGGAGACTAAAGTCAGCCATCTTGGCCAAATGGGGGCCTCCAAAACCAACCTGAATGTTAAAAGCATCTAAAAGAACTCCTGAGATTTGGACTTGGTAGAATGTACTATTTACACTTAACAAATAACATCTACCACTTAACTTGACTCTCTAAAGACATATATTTTAGGCAACCTGGGTGGCTCAGTTGGTTCAGTGTCTGACTTTGGCTCAGGTCATGATCTCAGGGTTTGTGAGGTCGAGCCCCACATTGGGCTTGCTCCTGTCAGCGCAGAGCCCACTTTGGATCCTCTGCCCTCGCCTCTCTGCCCTTCCCCCACTCACATGGTCTCGCTCTCTCTCTAAAATAAATAATCATTTTAAAAAAAGAACCTCACAGACTAATGTGAGAGTTTTAAAAACATATTTTAGTATCATATGTGGTTTTTACCTAGATAAAAGCAGCATTAAAGAATTTTTCCCTTCAAAGGGAGAATTTGTCTGGCTGAAATTAAGTCTAATTCTGAAACCAGATCTAAAACAAATTAGTATATGTCAAACATATCCACCCTGACAGCAACCAAAAGTGATTAGGTTCACAGTTAATTTCAGCTCTTTTGATGCAAGAAGGAACCACAAGAAAACACCCATGGACAGCAAAGTGCTATTGACCGGACTTCTCATGGTCATAATCCAATTGCACTACATGCTCTCTCCTGTGGATAGAATTTCCATTTTCTCTGCCTCTTAGAATGATCCGGAAGCTAAGAAATCTCCTATAAGATGGTGTAAAATGACCACTGTACCTAGATCTTGCTGTATTCGTGTCTTCTTCTTCTAGTAGCTCTGCCTATACTGTTCTTCACTCAAGCAATCGAACACTTAACAAGTGCAAAACAGTTGTTCTCTGATTTCCATGCTTAAGTGATGCTCTTAGGATGCCTGAGGGTACCCTAAAAGTGATTCAATGTCCTCCACAAGACAAGGGGGCTTCTTTGGCAGCCACAGTGAGGTTGCTATCATCCCCAAGGTTACAAAATTGCTAAGCGTCCAATTGCAATAAAAGCTGATGCTTCCAAACTACTACCGTCCTAATTATAATAATGTGTGTATATGAGTGTGTGTGTGTGTGTGTGTGTGTGTGTGCGTGTGTGTAATTCTGTAGTTTAGTAAATAGTTTTTATACATAACCTCATTTCAAACTTACACTTTAGTGTCCTCATTAGAAAATAAATTGGCCCCGGGCACCTGGGTAGCCGAGTTGGTTAAGCATCTGACTCTTGATTTCAGCTCAGGCCATGACCTCAAATTGTGAGATCGAGCCCCTTGTTGGGCTCTACGCTGAGCATGGAGCCTGCTTAAGATTATCTCTATCCCTCTGCCCTTCTCTCCTGCTCACACTCTCTCTAAAATTAAATTAATTAAATTAAATTAAATTAAATTAAACTCAAATTAAACAAAAAAAAAAACAAAAAAAAAAAAAAAGAAAGAAAAGAAACTGGCCAAAGACCTATGGCTGGTAACTAGTGGAGAGAAACTCAAGCCTGACCTTCTTGTGCCTGTTTAGTATTAAGCTACCTCAAGGTAAATGTAAACACATGATATGATGGTTAATTTCATGTGTTAAGGGATGCCCTAATATTTGGTCAAACATTATCCTGTGTGTATCTCTGAGGGCATTTGGGATCAATTTAACATTTGAATAGACAGGGGGTGCCCAGGTGGCTCAGTCAGTTAAGCATCCAACTGTTGATTTTGGCTCAGGTCATGATCTCATGATTTGTAAGATCTGGCCCCACGTCAGGCTCTGTGCTGGCAGCACTGAACGTGCTTGAGATTCTCTCTCCCTCTCTCTCTGCCCCTCCTTTGCTCACATGTGTCCTCTCTCTCTCAAAATAAACTTAAAAAAAACACATTTGAATAGATTGAGTAAAACAGATCATCCTTCCTACTGTGGGTGGGTCCTATGTAATCAGTTGAAGGCCTGAATGAAGGTTGACTCTTCTACAAATAAAGGTGAATTCCTCTTGCTTGTCTTCAAGTAGGGTTATTGGGATTTTCCTGCCTATGGGCTTCACTGAAACCTCAGCTCTTCGTAGGTCTCTTTGCTCTCCTTTGGTCTTGGACTACATACACCACTGACTCCTGCCTGGTCTTCAAGCCTTTGGACTAGAATAGAACATACACCATTGGCTTTCCTGTGTCTCCAGCTTTCCATCTCACCCTGTAGATCTTAGAACTCCATGATTGTACAAGCCAATTCCTTATAATAAATAAAGAGCAAGATTTCATTTCTTTTTAATGGCTGAGTAATATCCCATTGTGTGTGTGTGTGTGTGTGTGTGTGTGTGTGTGTGTGTGTGTGTCTGTGTACACCACATCTTCTTTATCCATTCATCAATTAATGGACACTGGGCTCTCTCCATAGCTTGCCTATTGTTGATAGTGCTGCAATAAACGTTGAGATGCATATACCCCTTCAAATCTGTATTTTTGCATCCTTTGGCTAAATACATAATAGTGCAATTGCTTGATCATAGGGTACTTCTATTTTTGGTTTTTTGATGAAACTCCATACTGTTCTCCAGAGTGGATACACCATTTTGCATTTCTGCCAGCAGTGTAAGAGGGTTCCCCTTTCTACACATCCTCGCCAAAACCCGTTGTTTCTTTTGTTAATTTTAGCCATTCTGACAGGTGTGAGATGGTATCTCACTGTGGTTTTGAAATTTTTTTTAATGTTTATTTATTTTTGAGACAGAGCATGAACGGGGGAGGGTCAGAGAGAGGGAGACACAGAATCTGAAACAGCCTCCAGGCTCTGAGCTGTCAGCACAGAGCCCGATGCGGGGCTCGAACCCACAGACTGAGAGATCATGACCTGAGCCGAAGTCGAATGCTTAACCAACTGAGCCACCCAGGCGCCCCTCTCACTGTGGTTTTGATTTGTATTTCCCTGATGATGAGTAATGTTGAGCATCTTTTAATTTGTCTGTTAGCTATCTGGATGCCTTCTTTGGAAAAGTGTCTATTCATGTCTTCTGCCACATGGGCAGGGGTGGAGAAGGGAAGAGAGAGAAACAAACCAGAAGAGACTCAACAATAAAGAACAAACTGGGGGTTTATGGAAGGAGGTGGGTGGGAGATGGGTTAGGTGGGTGATGGGTACTAACGATGGCACTTGTGATGAGCACTGGGGTGTTGTATGTAATTGATGAAATCACTTAATTCTACTCCTGAAACCAATATTGCACTGTATATTAACTAAAATTTAAATAAATTTTAAAACAAGGGAAGAAAGATGATAGGTGATAGATAGATAGATAGATAGATAGATAGATAGATAGATAGATAATCTCCTATGGGTTCTGTTTCTCTGGAGAACCCAATACGCATGGGAACTCAGTTTTGAAAGTTTTGCCAGTTTGACAAAGTAGAGTTCCCTTTCTTTAGAAGTTGTGCAACTTTCTTTAGAAAGAGTGCAACTTTCTTTAGAAGTTGCAATCTCTTATCTGTGGCCTTACCTACTTCTGTGACTTGTGTGGAATTGCTAGCTTGCTGTATCTAGCCAATGGAGGGAGGTGACCATGCCTTATGCCATGTTCTAGAAGGCCATGTTCTCTCTACCTTGAATCAACTGCTAAGTTACCCTTGGAAAGGAGTAACTACCCTTGGAAAGGAAAACTTCCAATATTCTCTGGTTTTGCCTCTAATTTCTTGGATTATGCATTAGCCCACAAGAATTTACATCCATTGGAAGAAGTCATCAACAGGATATGTCTTCCAGCTGACCCATGAGTTGGACTCAGGCAACTGGAGGCTCCTTACCCCCTCCCCTGTCCTTGGAATATACATTCTACTCTCTGTTCCCATGGCCAGGGCTGTTTTGAGGATGCAGCCTTGAGAATGTCTAGACTGAATGCTTGCCTGAGCTCAGTTAAGGCCTCTATATAAACTTCCAAGGTTGTGGAGGGTAGGTATGGAGATCTATTCATGTTGTAACCTCCCAGGACAACCCTCCATGTAAGTTCCCTTGCTTATTAAACCTGCCATCGACCAACCTGGAGTGGTCTGCCTCTTTCTTTGGTCTCTCCTTGCCCTCCCTGTATGAGGACCAGTTTGCAAATGAACAAATGGTCACCTTATACAATTATTTGATCTTACACATCAATGTTCTCTTCAAGATGGAAAAATGCCAAAACACCATATAATAGTGTAAAGAACTACAGAGCCTGAAAAGCATGGTTTCAAAAGCAACCTCCTCCATTTACCAGCTCTGTGAACTTAGTAAATTGGTCCAATTGAGCTTCATTTTCTTCATACGCATGACAGTGATCAGTATGTCCCCTTCACGGAATTGTTGCAAAAATTAAGTGGAATAACTAAGGCAAAAAGCCTGGCCTACAGAAAGAAAGAAAATGGACATTCATGCTTTTTTCCTTTCTCCATAGAAGTTTGGGTCCAGTTTGAGGTAACTTCCTTGAATTAAATTTTAACAACATCTGAAGTCTGAAGATTAAAGAAAAAAAAGAAAGTTGGCTGCTAGGTTATTTTTGCCAGTGCTATTTTCTTGTCATACCATGCTTCCATATATGATGCAAATTAGAGAGAATTTAGGTATTTTTTTTCTTACCCTCTACTTGTCATTAAGACATTTTATGTTTATCGTTCTAATGTGATGCAGATTTCAGTGGAGAACCAAGTTCAGTGAGGATTGCTTTTAATTTCCTTGGTGTATAAAATACTGTGCTCCCTTTCTATTGTTAATGTTGAAATGAATTACTTGTGTCATCCTCTCCTCTACCCCCTCTTGGACCTTGGCTGGAATCAATGTGAAAAAAAATTTTATGAAGGGATTACACTTCATGGGGGAAAAGTATAACGAGAGCTCATTAAATAAAAAGACCTGTGGGAGATGAATTTGTAGTTGAGGTTTTGGGGCCTTAGGGAAGAAACAGTGGGTGGATTCCCAATAGCCATGTACAATAAGGAATTTTTCTTTCTCGTTTAATGGAATATAATTATATTCTTCACAAAATTTATCAAAGTGATGTTTTATCATTTTATTTTTTATTTTATTTTTTTTAAATTTTTTTTTCAACGTTTATTTATTTTTGGGACAGAGAGAGAGCATGAACGGGGTAGGGGCAGAGAGAGAGGGAGACACAGAATGGGAAACAGGCTCCAGGCTCTGAGCCATCAACCCAGAGCCCGACGCGGGGCTCGAACTCACGGACCGCGAGATCGTGACCTGGCTGAAGTCGGACGCTTAACCGACTGCGCCACCCAGGCGCCCCTGTTTTATCATTTTAAATATGTATTATTTGATCAATGCATAAAGCTATTCCCATTTTCCCTTCTTTTCCCCAATAAAAATGTCTTAGGATCTCCTACCACCAGAAATATTGGTGTGGAGGGGTGCTCTAAGATTGCACTTCATTATTTCTGAAGCCTGGCCAGCTAGAAGGACGTGCAACTTTTATTTTTAAGTTACCAGTATTGGCCTCCAGGAGTATAAGGCTGAAAATTGCATTTTCCAGGGTTGAGTATAGATTCTCTGTTCTGAGAAGGACCCCTTGGCAGAGCCTCCTGGTTATTGAGAAGTAAGTCAAGTGTTTAATTACTGTCCATGGGGGAATCCCAAGCACTTGTGAATTCATCCCAATGCAAATGTTCTGACTTGAACAGAAGTATTCTGATTAACTATGCAAAATTATGTAAATGACCCAATAAGGGCTTGGATGGATTTCTGCAGAAAATTTATTTGTATGTTAAGGTATTTTTCAGTTCATTTTCATTCACAAGGAACAGATAGAGAAGGAAGGGAAGAAATGAAAGAGAGGGGCCACTCTGAACAGGAACAGATCCCAGCAATTTAGTGACAGACAGGGAGTAGGAAGCATGACTATTAGAATTTAGTCTAATAAACTCTGATGTCCAACAGAGCAATTCTCTTATTAATTATGCAGTTAATTCTCTAATGGTAGGTCTTAATTTCATTTAGTCTGTCTTGGCCTAGCTCTGATGTAGAATTTATAAAAGGACATCTGGGGGTACTTGGGTGGCTCAGTTGGTTAAGCGTCCAACTCTTGGTTTCAGCTCTGGTCATGATCTCACAGTTCATGAGATGGAGCCCCGCATCGGGCTATGTGCTGACAATGCAGAGCCTGCTTGGGATTCCCTCTCTCTCCTTCTCTCTCTGCCCCTCCTATGCCCATGTTCTCTCTCTCTCTAGAGATAAATAAATAAGCTTAAAAAAATAAAAATAAAAAAATAAAAAGGATCTGTTTTCCTGACAGAAACAGAGACCACAGTAAAGTGACCCGGCAAATAGAAGCTTACTCGTTCACGTGAAGAAAGAGAAGTAGGAGGCAGTGCAGGGCTGTTAGGGCCACTCCACTGTGCCATCCAGCATTGAGGCTGCTTCATCTTTCTGCTCTCTCTTTAGTTCTTGGCTTCTACTCGAGTTTGCCCCAAAATCACAGGATGGTTGCTGACATTCCAGGCATCACCTTTGCATTCTGAGCAGAAGAAAACCTCCCAGGTGAGTCAGTCTCCTTTGCCTACTTCCCCACAAGCCTCATCCAAGGACTTGTCTACTTACATCTCACTGACCACCTCTAGGTAGGGGTAAGGGATGGGGGAGCTAAGAAATGTAATGTTGTAGCTGGATACATGGTTTCCCCAAATAAATTAGTTTTCTGTTAATTAAAAAAAAAAAAGAGGAGAATGGATACTGGTAGGTAACAGTTTCTTCCTGGGTTGTACCCATTCCTCCCAGCATGGAGGAATAAAGATGGGAGCTTCAGGTCTTCTTGGAACTCACGGAGCAGAGAGAACAGAGTATTTCCCAAGGAGCTAGGAAGACCCCAGACTTCCCCCAGCCTACTCACGTGAAAGCAGAAGAAAGGAGAATGGAAGACCAGGCAGGCATCCCTTTGCACAGCCCCGAGAAGCTCAGGAGCTCTTACTGTTTCCTATGGAAGGGAGGACACATTGGCCTTAAGTTTTGAATGCCCCTCCCCGCTACACATCATTTCCCTACAGCATCAAAGTCACTGCTCCGAGTAACTTGGCACCCAATTCTCATCCTGGGCTGTGTTTAATTTGTGGTTCAGAAAATGCCACACGTGGGTACTTTCAGAAATCCCGCACAGTTCACCACATGCAGTGGACTCCAATCTCGGTCACACATTCAGGGGTGCAAGAAATCTAACTCCCTTCCTCCTTTTTACCACCAACTCAAAATGTGATTACAATCACCGCAGGTACTCCCTTTTCCACAAGTGAGGCTCAAGACCCAACACAGAGACATACAGCACATGAATATTTACAATAAGATGTGCCAAGTGCTTTAATTAGAGAGATCAAAAGGTGCTAAGTAAGGACCAGGGAAGAGCATCTGACCCATCTTTGGGAGGACAGGGAGGCTCCTAGTTGGCATGGGTTTTCTTCTATATTTAATCTTCAATACTCCTTTTACCTATAAATATCCAAATCTCTGATCTGACAGTCCTCAGTGCGTATTTTAGAAACGTGAAACAAATTACTTTTCTTTCTTCAGTTGAGCAGCTTTTCTTAGTTGAATCGCACTACTTAAGAAAAAGTTAACTGTAAATGGTTTCTAATGCCATGTGTTTCCAGCCTTTGACTCGTATCTGCAGACGAGCTGTGGTCTCAGGATGCCTTTTTCAAGCACAGCTGCAACACTATCTTGTAGATTTGGTCTTGATATCTATGATCTCACTATATTCACACAAAAACCATGCTAAGGTGACGAGAGAAATTACCTCTTACTCCGCTTTACAGTTCTGCTACATGCAACAGACTCGGTTGATTAAATGGTTTATCCAAGGTCAAAAATATATGGTTTGTAGTAGACTCAGATTGTCAAGCATTTTAATAAAATCGAAGAGCTACAGAAGTGTATACAGGTGATACATAGTGGAGTGGTGAAGGGCAAGTACCCTGGAGCCAGACTGCCTGGAGTTAGATCTCACCTCTACCACTGGCCAGCTTTGTGCAAGTTATTTAACCTCTCTATGGTTAAAGTTTCCTCATCTATGAAATCAGGGTAATAATAGTACCTTCTTCATAGGGCTGAGTTATCAGGATAAATAAAATTACAACTTTAGAAATAGTGTCTGCAATATTATATACATATTTGCTATTTATTATTAATTTTCATTGAAGATAATAGATTTCACCGATTATACTATTCATCTCCTTCTAGAAGTATTCTAGGAAGTGGTTGTTTGTAAACTATGCAGATTATTTTCTTGGCCAACCTCTTTCAGATTCTACGTAATAGATTTGCTCAAGATACCTTAACATTACATGGACTTACTATAAGAATATTCAAGGAAGTAAGGAAACCTTCTTGGAAGTTGGGCTACTGAGTGTTACACAGAACAGGAGAACCATTGAGTGGGAGCCAGGAGCCCCCAGACCCTGTTCCTTACCAGTGTAGCTCCCCCATCCCCATGACCCAGCCTACTCCTATGTGTCCTCACGATACCACAGGTGCAACTTCGCTCTATTCCGACCTGCTACCTGCTTTTGGGTCTCACATTCCAAATCCCAACGAAAGGAGACCTGCTTTCATTTATCAGTCTCTTCCCAACATGGAGCATTCTGCCGGCAGATTTCCCACACCATCCTTGCATTTCGTTTTAGCTTGCCTGCACTGTGGCCAGTCAAGGTCCCCAGTCTGAACGACGGTGGTCAATGTCCCCATGTCATATCTCAAAGCATAGCAAATTTCTATGTGCCTATAGAAGCCTTTATGAGAAGGAACCTATGTAACTGGTAGACACATTGATATGCTGTTTTTCTCATGTAATTAGTAGTAAAAGTTTTTCCTTTTTTTTAATAATGTGTTTTATTTTTTGCCTATTTGCTAATCTGTTTCAAGTAAACATCTCACAGAGTTAAAATTTCAAAGACCTTAAGAATTGCCATTATGCTTTTGTAGCAACGTGGATGGTACTGGAGAGTGTTATGCTAAGTGAAATAAGTCACACAGAGAAAGACAGATACCATACGTTTTCATTCTTATGTGGATCCTGAGAAACTTAACAGAAGACCATGGGGGAGAGGAAGGAAAAAAAAAAAGAGGTCAGAGAGGGAGGGACCCAAAACATAAGAGACTCTTAAAAACTGAGAACAAACTGAGGGTTGATGGGGGATGGGAGGGAGGGAAGGGTGGGTGACGGATATTGAGGAGGCACCTGTTGGGATGAGCACTGGGTGTTGCATGGAAACCAACTTGACAATAAATTTCATATTAAAAAAAAAAAGAACTTCCATTATGAAAAGCTCTAATTGGTATTGAGCCAAAGCATAGAGTTGACAAAAAAGAGGCTCCTGGGTGGGGCTCCCTGAGAACCAAGGCCAGGAGACTTGCTTTTTCCAGATCTTACTTCTGTTAAAGATCCTGGACTGTATAGTTCAGTCTTTATGTCCAAACTTTAAAGGCACACAATAATCTTAGAGCATATCGCTTCCTTTCTAAAGACTGAAAATTATTCTCAACAAAAATGTTTTTCAAGGGAAAAGAGGTCTTTTCTTTCTGGAGTGAAAATCACTACTCATCATAAGAGCATTCATCTTAAAGCGACAGGGGTTGAAAAATACATCATTAGTTTAGCTGTTCAAAACTTGGAGTATTTTCAACATTTTGGGGCTATCACAAATGTCCGTGCTTTTATTTCTAAGGCTTGATCAGAAAAAAAAAATTGCTAGTACTTTACAGACCCTGAGTGACTGTGTCAAAATATTAAGCTACTTTTCTGTCTATTGTGGGAATTAATTTTACATAACTTAATTCTTGATGCCATTCTTAGAAACCAAAACAACAGATATTGAATCCTCACCACCCCTGTTACCCTTCCCACAAGACTGAAAGGGCTTCCTCCAGTATGAGGGGACAGCACTATGTATTTGGATATCTGGCCAAAGGACACACAAATAAATGTTTCCATTTTCCAAGGATGGCCAATCATGCTACAAAAGAGAGGAAGGAGTCCGATTCCAAATATCACTTACCTACCTGAGGAAGGTTTGCCTTTGAATTAGTCAAGACTTCTACTTGCAAATGCCAGAAAGAAATCAACTGAAACACAGCTCAAGAAAACAGAGGAATGTGATGGAAGAAAACTGGGTTGTAACAAAAAAATACATTAGCCATTCAATGAGGAGATGGACAGGTGTCTCAGGGTGGCTAAAACTTGGGACCACAGGTCATCAGAACACTTTCCATATCTTCATGTATTGTTTCTGTTTCTCTTGGCTTCCAGGCTTTGTTCTCTCCCTTTGTGAGGAGGAAGGGTGACGGTGGGGTCTCAAACACATCACAAAACTTTCCACCTCCCCCAAGACCACCACCACCACACATCCCATCCATGAGAAAACAGACTCTCTTCTAATCCCACAGAAGGATTCCTGCTTCAGTCGCCCACCACGAGCCAATGAGCAGGAGGAAAAATCAAGGCAGACATCCCCATCTGAGCCAATCTACTATAGTTGGGGAATTAAGGCTTGGAACATGCCGGTTTTCAATAAACCAAAGAGAGAAGATATTTCCCAGAGAAGGCAAGGTTTCCAGATGAAGGCAGTGCACTGAGCAGACAACAGATGTCTGCTCCAAATTCAGAAATAAAAGACCATGAATTTCAATGCGAAAACAATTTAACTCTGAATGGGGACAGCTGACTCTACAATGAGGAAAAAGAATTTGCTCTCTACCTGGTGATGCTGTAAGCATTTCTCCTTTGGGTTGCCAAGAACTAAGTAACGCTCACCAACAAAACAAATATGAGAATGCCTTTTTAGTAGGAGCAAATACATTTTAGTATTTTCCTCTAAGCAAATAAAAAATATTACACTGATGCCTAGCTATAGGCATCACATATGGCATACAATTACTGTAATTTTAAAACATCAACAAAATATTCAAATCCCTGTACAACCCTGGTCCTCTTACATTTCTCTGGAATCTTTATCAGTTTAACCAGTTAGTTAAACATTAGACACCTGAATCATCCCTACAGTTTATGGTCCTATCAGGACTTAAATCTCTGTTTTGCCCAGGCCCACAATCTATATCTACTCCTTTCGAGTAAGAACCAGAAAAGTATTTCTCAGGGTTTTCCTTCTTTTCAAGAAACAAGTGTTAGGTTCTTCTCAAAAAAAAAAAAAAAAGTTAGCGTTTTAATCTTTATAAGAATACACAGCACAACAGCATAATATTGGAAGAGAAATTGATCCTCCATTTTTAAAACTGCAAGATACCACACAAAATTCTGACTTTCTATAATGACAATTTTTAAGCTTAAATGTATAAAAATTCCTATCTCTTGCATTTCAGGTAGGTTTAATCCAACTCGGTTTTCGTATATCATTGCATTACTTTGTTGTTTGGGAAAAGATATAGAGAAAAGAGAAAGAAATGTTTTCATTATGGTAAAATATGCATAATATAAAATGTACCATTTTAACCATAAATAAGGGTACAGTTCAGTGGTATTCAGTGGTATTACACTCACACTGCTGTACGACCATCTTCATCATCAATCTCCAGAAAGAGAAAGAACACTCACATTTAGACAGATCTTACCCTTTACCAAAAAGACCTTTTTCCGATATTTTAGTTACTAAGAGGAAATAATAAGTTTTGCCCTCAAATATCTCAAGGCCAGATCCACAAAGGGTCTCCCGCCGACTCAAGTACCTTTGGCACCAAAGACCAAAACCCATTCTGGTCAGACCACTATCCTGCCCCATCCTTATACTGGAAACCACACTGTTTACCCCTTGAAATCTCTGAATACTTCAAGGGAAACACGCATTCTCTCCCTTGCCACCAACACATGACAGTTAATTACAATTTTATGTTGGCCCTGAGAAGCCGCACTGTAGAGCAAGTTTTCACATTAAATCTTGATGGGAAAAGGAATGGAGCAAAGGCATCAATTACGAGGATAGATTATGCCCTCTTCATGCAATCGGAATGAACTTCTGAATCCTGAGTGGCATTCAACGCAGAGCCACCGGGAATAACAAAGAGATAATTGATCCATCTTTCCTCTGCATTTTAAAACATACGTAATTGTTTCTTGCTTGACTGAACTTAGCAATCTTCCCTGTCAAGTAAATGTCCGAGCTGTCTTTTAGAAATTAAACTGAAGAAATTAACATTCCTCGAAGCCTTTAGTACAACATATTTTACACCCAATGGCCCACAGATTTAACCTGCTCAGGTGATGACAATGTCTTGGCCTAAGGTGCTAGCTGAAAATAATATATTATAATCACTATCATGCAATATACTAAAAGCTGTCATGTGTGAACCCACTGCAGTTTTCTCTGGTAACCTTTATGAAAATACTATGCTGTTTTGCCACCCTGACCTCTAGTCCCCGACACAACAGATTAATGTTCAGAATCACAGAAATAATTGCAGAGATTATAGCTGAGTAAGAGGGGAGGGAACAAAAAACAGGAAAAAAATTCTATGCTTTTGTTTTCTGGCTGGAGGTTTGCATCATTAACTTAAGACAAAATGCTGGCTCCAACTAAAGATGTCTGCATCCAGATAGTGATTATCATCAGCGTTTAAAAATTCTGGCATCATTCCAATTGCTTTTGATACTTTCACCATACAGGTGGCCAAAGCTGTCACAGCCTTTGATTTCAAGGAGGCAAACTTGCAGAAACAATAGGAAATAATTCACGTGCTTATGCATGGATTTCCCCGGGAATGTCGCACCCACATAAAAAAGAGTACTCAGAAAATGCCGTTTTTTTGTTTAAGCCTTGGAAGTTTCCTCCTGGTCACTACAAAGATACATGTTTTAAATTTTTTAATTTTATTTTGAGAGAGAGAGAGACCATGGAAGAGGAGCAGAGGGAGACAGATTTCCCAAGCATGCTCCAAACTCACAGCAGAGCCTGACACGGGGCTCGATCCCACCACCCTGGAATCATGACCTGAGCAGAAATCAAGAATCAGACACTCAACCGAATGAGCCACCCAGGTGCCCCGCAAGATATAGTTTTTGGGGATTGCACACCCACCAGAAATCCATGGAAGGACAGAATATTAGAATCACAGGGATCATGTAGGTCGTCCCTTCGCCCCTCGGTTACCGGTGGGGAAACTGAGGGCCCGAGGTGAAGGTGACCTGGCAAGGTGATACCCCAGAGATTCAGAATGACCTCCTTCGAATAAAGCATCCTCCAGATCACCACCTTGAATCTCTGTCAACTCCCGGCATCCAGATGGGATACATGCTAAAGGAGCTCTGCGACCCACCGAGAGGTGAGCTCCCGACCGTAGCCAGATTCATTCATTACAATCCATTGTCCTGCCCTAGCTGTGAGGCAGTGTGGGACTAGAGAGAGGCTTGAAAGGCGGAGCTGATGGTGAAAGTGATCATTGCTTAGTTTTCACTGGTCTCAGTTTCAGATAGATAGATAGATAGATAGATAGATAGATAGATAGATAGATAGATAGATGATAGTTGGATAGATGATAGGTAGGTAGGTACACAGATGATGATAGATGACAGATAAATAATAGAGATAGATGACAGATAGATAATTAGATAGATAATAGATAGATGACAGATAAATAGATGAGTAGCAGAGAGAGGGGGACACAGAATCCAAACCAGGCTCCAGGCTCTGAGCTGTCAGCACAGAGCCCGATGACGCGGGGCTTGAACCCACAAACTGTGAGATCATGACCTGAGCTGAAGTTGGTCCCTTAACCAACTGAGCCACCCATGCGCCCCTCCACGTCCTGTTCTGTGGCAAATCCACCTCTCTTAACCCTCAAAATATATCCAAGGACCACCCCTTCCCACCATCTCCATGGTTTCCAGCCTCTAAGACATCATCATCTCTGCCTACGTTATTGCAATAGCCCCAGACTGGCTTCCCTGATCCTCCCCTTTTCTCCCAAAAGTCTTGTTTGGTTTTCCTCATGATAGCAGCTCATTAGATCATTTAACTCCTCTATCCCAAACCCTCCTCTGATAGCTTTCCACCCCATTCAAAATAGAAGTCAAAGTCTTTCCAAGTGCTTGCAAGGCCCTACGGGAACGGAATCCTCACCTTCTAACACCTACCACTGTCTTCCTCCTTCACTCTGTCCTTCTGCGATGGATTCATCGCGGCCTCCACATACACCCCCGCCTCAGCCCCTGCACACTGTTCCCTGGGTATGAAATGCTGCCCACCGCAGAGCTGCACAGGTCACTCCCTCACCGCATTTAATTCTCTGAGTATCACAGGTCACGGGCTTTTATCCTGATCACCCTCTGAAAACCAATATACACACCCTGACCTAGCACACTCCCTTACCCATTTTCTTCCATGTGTCAAGGAAACACTGCACTGAACAAAACGCGTAACCAGAAATGCTTTTATTCTGCTACTAAATTCTGGTATTTAGTAGCCATCTATCTCCCGAGATGGGAGAGAGAACGCAGACCAAGCCGAGATTCGCATCTCCTCTGAAGCAAAGGTCAGGAGACTTTTTAACGCTGGGGTGAGGAGATCTGAGGCCTTCTGTGTTTGCCAACTGGCTTCAGCCAGAGGAAAAGCGAACTTCCTCTTTGTGACGGGAGGTGGTTTTACAATTTGGATCCAGGTGCCCGCCCAGGTTCAGCTCCCTCTGTCCCACAGAGACTGAGATTTAGAGGTGCTGTCTGCCTTGACAATTTCATTTCAAAGGGAGGGCTCCCTGGTCCTTGAGAAAGGAAGTTGTGGGTAGTGAAACAAGCAAGAGGTTTTTTTAAAATTTATCCACCTCAAAGAGGCAGAGGAAGAATTTACAATCATACATTTTCAAAAGTAAATGCTCAACAACAAGGAAGTCAGGGGCCCAGAGTCAGGAAGAAGCCTGTTTAAAGTTTCATGAAGCTGAGGGAATTAACATTCACTTCCCTGGCCTTCTTGGCCACATCACCACTTACAGATCATGGATTTGCTTGGTTGTTTCCCCTCTCCTCACCGGAACCCAAGCTCCAGGAGAGCCAGGATTTGATCAGCTTTGGGTATCCCTCTACCTCAGCACCTGGAAGAGCACTTAGCATATAGTATTTGCTCAATTAATAGCAGATGTATAGCATTTTAGAATGTTTCAAACTTTACTGTTAGAATGAAATCATTTTGTTTTGAATTGTTTCAGTGACCTTATTAATGATGCCACATATTCTATTCTGCTTTTATGCTTCCGAATTATTTTGAGATAGTGTTTCCTGAGTAGGGCTTAAAATTTCTTTTTTGGGTCATGACTCAGAGCCTTTCCATGGGTGTGTGTAATATATGTGTGCTTATGTATGTATATGTGCCTGTATATACTTGTATATACACAAAAAATTCAATATGTGCAATATATACAAAAAATACTCATATATATTGGTTTCTCATTCCTAAGCATGTTCATTAGAACAGGGTTTCCGCAAAATTTATATACCATTTTTTTTTACTTGCCCATACACATTTACTACCTAATTCCATCTTCTATCCTCAGCTGGGCTTTTTTCACTATCTGGAAGACACTCATGAAACAATTTTCAAAACGTTTTAAAAGCACCAGGTCTGAGAGAGAAGGATCCTTCTATAGAGCCCAAAGCAGACCAAAGGTGGTCTCTGGAGGAGGGTCACCCCCATCTTGATGGTGCCCCTGCCCAGGGCGCCTCCCTCTTGCCACCCAGCCCTCCCCCAGCCTGCTGTGAACAAGACCCAGCTGGTCCAGAGCAGGGAGGGGCAGGTGCATCTGGAGGGACCCTCAGCAGAGGACAGCCGCCCCCAACAAGGTGCAGCTGATTAAGGACTACTGGAAGAAAGTGTCATCATCATCTTCACTGAGATCTATCTCCCTCCCCCCACCCCGCCCATCTGGAATTATTGGGGGTATTCAGTAGCCAATGCAATTAATCCAGAGGAAGGTCTTGTATCTAAAAATGAAAGGAGATTACTCCCAGTACCCAGCTAAAGTTGCATGTGGTAATGTTGGGGGGGGGGGCATCCTTCCCCTCTAGAAACCTTATTACACATCTCCATTTCTTATTCCACTTGGATTCCCTAGAGTGCAGAAACCCATTCATGTGTACGTAATCAACTGTATATATAGACTTTTCACTCTGCAGTTTGGGGGGAATCTCTATTCCTTGATTTACCTTTGTCTTGTCCATCCTGGTGCACAATTACCACCATAGCAAAGTATCAATAGCTTCATTTCATAGACACATAAATAACTTCCAAATATTTAATGCAGAAGACTAAAAATGCATCTGGTATTGAAGTATCTGAACCAGTTCTGCAAATGTCTGTGTTTTACATTGTTGTCAACATATGGAAAGGTAGTTAATTACATTTAAAGGGTGTTCTACCCAACTTGTCAATTTCTACATTCCCCTCTTCCCTCTTCTTTAGGGCTTCCTTTCAGTAAGCACCTTTTCTATGCTTTTAATGGATTTATTTTTAGCAGCAATCCAGACATATTAGGTTGAATGGAAAAGCATTTGACATTTCTGGCCTGGGAGTCACAAAGTGATGAAGCCTTCTATATATTTGGGGAGGTCTTGTCTATCTGTGACAACAGGGTGTTTCCTTATACGCTCTTCTTTTGCTGCTTTTAAAGTTGAGGACACGTCTTTGTCATTCTGGTATTCATTTTACCATGTGAAAGAAGTGACAATACAAGCATTGCTTTGGGCAAATTAAAGGGCATGTCCTTCCCTAATATACTAGAAAGAGGAAATAAAGCGCACAAGTCCACCTCTGAAACTGCAGGACTTTTCTATGCAGATTCGTGCACCTGTGACAGAGTGTCCAGATTGTCCAGTGATGACCACGTAGACAGTTGGACCACTATTGTGTGTCACTCACTTAACATTTACTGTGTCCCCCAAAAAGCCCTGTGTCACAGCGGAGTTGCATGAAATAAAATCACATTTTACCATGCCTTTGTAACAAGGGCATGCCCATATTTGAAGTGACACAAGAATTTACTACTTTCTGGAATTTACTAACAGTTATATTTTATGTAAGATGTCATAGGGATGCCCATATTTCTTCATTGTGTTACATTTGTCTAGGGATGCCTGAAAATGTATATAATTGGACTACATTTATTACAGTAAGTGTTTTACCATGGGTCAGCGTGGGAGATCTGTTTCCTGCTTTCAGGGAGACAGCAGAGGGTCTGAGTGTCCTTGCCCTGGCTGTTTCTTAAGTAACTTTTATTTAAAATGATCAGTATCCCTTGGGGCACCTGGGTGACTCAATTGTTTAAGCATCTGGCTCTTCATTTTGGCTCAGGTCATGATCTCATGGTTCTTAGGCTCTGTGCAGAGCCTGCTTGGGATTCTCTCTCTCCTTCTCTCTCTGCCCCTCCCCCACTCATGCTCTCTCTCTCGCTCTCTCTCTCTCTCTCTCTCAAAATAAATAAACTTTGAAAATAAATAAATAAAATGATCAGTATCCCAAGTGGCCCCTACACTCTTATCACTCCCTTTTTGATAATGGTATCTTCAAATTCTTTTTTTTTAATGTTTATTTATTTTACAGACAGAGAGAGAGTGAGAGAAACAAACAGAGCACGAGTGGGGAAGGGGCAGAGAGAGGGAGACACAGAATCCAAAGCAGGCTCCAAGCTCTGAGCTGTCAGCACAGAGCCCAACATGGGGCTCAAACTCACAAACCGTGAGATCATGACCTGAGCTCAAGTTGGACATTTAATCAACTGAGCCACCCAGGTGCCCTGATATCTTATATCTTCAATATATGATTATCCCTATTAATGCATCGCATGTTAGATAATAAGGAAATGAGAAGGAAGAGAAAAGAATTGTTAATATATATGCAAATATATTCATAGCAAAGTTAGGAAGAAATCCTCCTACTGATCTAGTCCTTGATTCTGAAACCAGACAACTGGGTGTGTGGTCATAGTATTTATAAAGTTGTTGCTTTTTTTCCCCCACCCATTCCACGTTCCCTTTGCTGCAGGAACCTCAGCTGGTCATTGTCCCTTGCAGGGTAGGGTGACCAAAACCTTCACTCGTGAGGGGCCTCTATCTTTTGTTGTCATGGTTGCCACTGGACAAGGGAGCCCTTTGAGGCATGAACTCCTGCATTTCAGAGATTCCTCCCTGTCTCCACTGTGCCACCAGTTCCCCTGGGTCCCCTCAACAGTAATGACCAATTATCTCAGTCACATCCACCACCCCTTTTATCACCTGTAGTTTCTACAATGAGACTGGTTTCATCCTCCATCCTTTTCCAGAGGGTTCCGGGATTAGTGGATTGTATCTACCCTAGTGACAATCTGACCTGGTTCTATTTTTGACGTTAAGTCAAAATTTAAGTCTATTTAAAAAAGACTATTAAGTCTATTTAAAAAGTTAACTATTTCAATAGATGTTATATATATAATTATAGATCAATTATCAGGACTGTTTCCTAACTATATTCTGAGTTTTCTAGGTTATATCTTTTTTTTTGTTCCTTCAACCAGATTGATTATAAATTTCTTAAGGTCTTCTTCCTCTTTATATCCCAGAGAAATACCTTCATTAACAATTTTTCTTGAGAAGTCTCAAGAAAGTCAATGGAATTTTCTTCTGGAATGTGCTGCCTTCAAAGTGCAAAATTTTAGGAAGAAAGCCTGATACAAATATTTCAACCTTGATCACCTCTGAATTATTCATCCCTGATACACATTTTACTCCCTGGAAGATTTTGCCTGTGTCTTAGCAACCTAAGCTGACAGGGTCTTATTGAACGAAAAGTAATTTGAAAGCACATCAAGGGTGGCAAAAATAAATGCTAGATTTTCTACTCCAGGTAATATAAATATAAAATTCTTGTATTATCTTCTCCACTGATTCCAGTCTTTAGAAGATGGCTGTAAACCCACTAGAATATTCCAGATACTTGCTGTCTCAACATTCTTGAGGGATATGAATAAACATATGAAAAACATCTACACATAGATAAAAGGAAATTTTAGGTTAAATGATTGGCAAAAAATTCACCTGTCCCAAGATTCTCCAGGCCAAGAGCCGTGTCTTGCCAGTCTCTGTAATTCCCTTGTTTAATATGGGATCTGACACAAAGAAGGCACTCTATTATTAGTGGTATCATTGCTATGACCATCATTATTTTATAGACTGAAGGTGGTGTAGCTGTGTTGGTAAAAGAACATCAAGTCATCTCAAGTGTTTGTCTTCATTGGAAAGCCCTTCTGTTTCTAACTTAGTTTGAGATTCCTCCAGGGAAACAGACGTCCATAGAGAGTCAGGTGCAGGAGCTGGGATGGGACAGGTGTTCAGGATCACACCTGGAGGGAGAGACTGGGCAGAGGAAGAAGCTGAACTGGGGTCGGGCTTCAACAAAGATCTCAGCAGATCAATCCCATAGTAAATTCTGGAGCCAGGAAAGCCCCTCAGAGTTGCTCTTCCCTGAGACATGGGGACCTGGCCCTCAAGGACCAGGCATTTGAATGTAGGCTCATCCAGGGAGGGGCACCTCACTTGGGAAAGCCAACTCCAGAATTCAGCCCAGAGACTCTTAGTAATGGGGTTTTAACCATTTGGGTATTGGGTATTTTCTTCCTGATTACTGTTAGTAAACCCAGAATAAAGTATTCATTGTGATTTTAATAATCTCCCAGCCACAGGGAAACCAGTATCTTTGTCCTGAAGGGAGATAAAGACAAGGCACTACACCCTCCATCACATTTTCTCTATGAATTTTCCTAATAATTTCCCCAACTGTTTTTCATTTGGTGTGGTCGGAACTTGCAAGCATATAGTTTGTGTTTTAAACTTTTCTGAACAAGCTGATGTCTGGTTTTCAGTTCTTTTAATTCTGAGATGTACACCAACATGTTCTCTGATAGAGTAAACATACTCTTTAGATGTCATGAATGACAAATGTTAACCAGTACAGTGAATTGGAAAATGTAACAGCACGTCAGCAAATGACAAAACCTAGTTCTTCTAAAGGCTCAGCATTAGGCCCATATAGTTCCCTTGTACCCTTCCCTTTCCCCCTCTGTCGTGATTGATGGAGAATTATTTGTAGTTTATTTTCTGTGAAGGGGACTGGGAGGCAAGAGCAAGGGAGTGAAGACAATGAAAACATAGGGCCTTCTTGTTCGCTGTTCAGTAAATTGTAAAATCCCACCAGGAATGTTCCGCATCTTCCGATTCATCCTGTTCTGCAAAGAATCCATTCCTGTGTTATTACAGAACTTTTTGTCTTCCTATTTTTCCTCCTTCCTTCTCTCATCTCTTATCCCTTCTGTTCTTTCTTTTGACCCCAGATATGAAAATTGGAATAGATCCTATATCTCAATTCACTGCAGATAATCTTCATGCATTTGTGCAAGATGTACCTCTGGATGGAGAAATATTTTTCATTAATTTTTCATTCAGCCATGCCTCCCCAGCCTTTCAGACAGAGATACATGCCTAATAGATTTCACATGTATGACTTCATTTGTAAAATATGTAGAATTTGTGCGTATATTTGATTTGTTCAAATTTTACTATGGAACTCATTCTTACTTTTTTCTCACTCAGCACCATTTTCCAAGACCTAGCCTCTCCTTCTTACTTTCACATACAATTCTGCAACTTGGACATGCTTCTTTATGGACAATGTGTGAGCTCTTCATAGACATATACCCAAAGGAGGGGTTGATGGATCGTAGAATATTGTTCCCAGCTAGACCATTCCAGGCTACTGAGAGTGGACAACAGGTGCTCATTTATCAGATGGGTCACGACTTACAATCTCAGTCAAAACTTTGATACCCAGAGTGCCCACACACCAGGCAACACATAGCTCTATAAACCTTCAAAATTCTCTGCCAATATCACAGCCAAGGAAACAGGGCGGAGATAAGCTGGTTTCCATAGAATCTGGAACCTTGCAGTGTTGTAATGCCATTCAACAAATATTTATTTAAAGCCCACCAGGGTGCAAGCATATCATTCATTTGAGAGGCTGCCACATAGAATACTTTGTGCTAAGTGCTTTGCGGATATGAAGAAAAAAGAACTTTCTGTTTCTTCAGAATATTTTCAACCGTTTTATGGGAAGACATAAATAGAAAAAAGTTAAATGACAAAATATACATATGCATCCATATATATGCTGGGTTCTCTAGAATGTTCTTTAGCACTAACACTTTTTTAAATGTAAAACAAAATTACCCTAAAATGAATGAATATGGTAATATTGAACGTACAGGAATTATTAATGGCATTAAGTACATGCAACTCACTGCAATAATGGCAGGACCATAGACATCATATGGATCTACTCACTTCATTTCCTGACCAATGTCTCCCCTTTCACTACACCACTAGGTCATTTCCTTGTTTATTTTTTCCAGAGTGCTTACTTGGTTTTGAGGAAAGAGAATAGTTCTTGGAAAGGAATGGGAAGAAGCAACAAGTTTGTTCTAATGACCCAATAAAGATCAAGTCTGTTGACCAGGGCAGCACCTATATCATCCCCATGGGAATTACAGGTGGCACCAATGTTTACGCCATTAGAGCAGGAATCATGTGTGTGTCTTTGTTGCAACCAGCCACGTGGTGGGCTGGCGAATTAACGATATTATTTGTTAACACTGTATGCATACATTTCTATTCTGGATTCACTGGAATTATTGTAATTACTTTAACAAAGTATCAAGAATTCAAACTCACATTACACACACAATAATGAGTTTTTAGGTAGGGGATATACATAATTCAGCAAGTAATCTTAAAGTTTTAAATTTTCAAATAGGTATATGTTGTTTCTTAAAAGTATATAGGGATCCACAGGTTTTTTCTTTCCGAAAAAAAGTAAAAGAGTTGTTTACAACTATTCAGAAATTTTCATTTTGTGGTTTCGGTTAATTATCATGCTTTGCATTTGAATAGGGATATATCTTTCAGGCAATTTTCACAATAAGCTCCTGAGAGCAAATGACTCAACTGTGTTTTACTCACTGTAACTAAACCTGGGAGCAGGGACTCTCAGAAGGGTATTGTGGAGTTTTGTACTGTTTTTGTTTTCATTGTCAACTCTACTTGCTTACTATATGCAGAAGGTGTTGCCCTTGTTCTTATGATATTGGTTCTATAAATTGTTCACACACAGAATTCTTTGTGGCCATGAATCTGAATAGCAGACATATCACAGGTGAGTCTCCCTGGGGTCTCATGAGTCCTTAAAGTAGCAACATGTGATGGGAGAGCATGACAGAGGGGCATGTATCTCTGAGGAAGGTGGGGAGATGAGGCTCCTCTCCCAACACTAATATACTCCTGTCTCTGTCCTATATCCATTGTCTGTTCCATCTATCCTACCACCTATGTCTAAATCGCTCTGGGAACACAATGACAAAGGAAAAGCAAAATGCTTTTCTGTCAGAGCTTCCTAGGTGCTCAGTGTATTAATTTCCTAGGGCTGTTGTAACAAATTACCACAAATGGGTGGCCTCAAAAAAACCCAGAAATATATTGTCTAACAGTTCTGGAGGCCAGAAGCTCAAATCAAGATGGTAGCAGGTCCATTCTTCCTCAGAAACCTATAGAGGAGAATCCTTTGCCTTTTCTAGCCTGTTATGTTAGCCGCCAATCCCTGACAAATGCATACAGAGGTGGTCATCACTTTGATCTCTGACTGTGTCACGCCATGGCTATCTTCTCCCTGTGTGGCTTTCCTCTTCTTATAAGGACAAGGATGACATTAGATTAAGGACCCACCTTACTTAGGTATAACCTCATCTTAACGAGTTGTATCTGGTTTGTGTCCATTTCCAAATAAGGTTACGTTCTGAGATGCCGGGGATTCAGACTTTAACATATCATTTTAGGAACGTAATCCATGCCATAACACTCATCAAACTCATGCCCTCTTCCTCCTCACATAGCTACACTAGAGTTTCTAGCCTCTAAAGCAGACAGGGACATCCATGGAAACCATTTTGGATGACTGGATGAGAGCAGAAATTATTTACAACACTTCTGGCCTAGACGTAGAAACTCCCATGCAGTCTTCCAATATCTCTCTTTCTCTATGTTGTCTGTGTCCAATGGAAGAGACTTTAAAAGACGGTAGAGCCATTGGCTAGAAGAAACTTGAACCCACATAACTGATAAAGCAGAATGCCACTCCCACGGACCCACACTGGACTGTGTCCTTAGCAAAAAATAAAGCCACAGAGATTTTGAGTTATCCTGCTCTGCCTAAAACAGGCACCCCTAGCTGTGACATTCATTCAACCCCAAAACATCATTGTATAAGAGTGCCTGGGTGGCTCACTTGGATGAGTGTGTGACACCTGATCTCCGCTCAGGTCATGATCTCATGGTTGTGAGTTCAAGCCCAGTCATGAGTGTGAAGGCTGCTTTAAAAAAAAAAATCCTAATATAAGCATCATTAAGTAAACATGGGCTGGTTTAGAGTATGGCACAAAAATATAAAAATTAAACATTCCTTTTTTTGTTCTATGTAGTAATCACATTTTTATTAGACTTTTTTATTGATATCGTAAGCTTCATCACTTCTGTTATCAGAGGGAATCTTACTCAAATGATCATACTTTTTGTTATTGTCACCATCTTTTGTATTTAAATAATGAAACATATTAGCAAATCTTCTTTCCTTGAAAAGGATGAGGTGGAACAAGGACAACAGTCAGAGGTATAGGAATGTGTACATTTCCTACAGTCAGATCCATATCCTGATACATGTAAGAGCCCAGCCTATGGCCAACCATGGGGATGGCAGCCCCCCAAGGGAGGAGCTGTAGATGTTCTGCCCAACCCTTGACCTCCAGGGCTACTGTTCTATACATGCACCTCCTTGTACCAGTGAGATGGGAGTTCAGTACTAGTCCACAAAATCTTCATATTTAAATAAGTTAAAGTCAACCAGTCATAAAGTTCAATCCATAATCTATTTCCCTCTTAAAGCATACCTTGCTGTACTGTCCAACACAATTCACTGAAAAGGACTATAAACACCAGACTATCCAAGCAGTATATGCTTTTCTAAAACTAGAAAAAAATATTAACTCCTGACTTTAAGTTCCTACAAATAAAATTAAAAATTCAAAACTGGAAGTCTCATTTTGTTTTTTCAAAAGTGAGGGGGAAAACATCCCTAAGTAAAATAATTTATTCCACTGAGGAGATCAAATTCTGCCCCCCCTCCCCCAATTAAAGTTACAAAATCTTCTCTGAGCAATTTCTCTGTATTTCTTCATGTGAGCCAAAATATTCTTAGTCGGATGCCTGGCTGATTTGCTTTCCCACTTTATCACCTTCAGCAGCCCATGCCATCTTCTGCTGGTACTGATGTAGCTTTTTCAAAATCCAATTCCAAATCTCTCATGTGTCCTGTATTTTCAAAATTTCAGAACCCAAAGGACACATAGAGCTATCAAGTACCAGCTCCAATTCCACAGCCTTTACAAAGTACCAGCAACTCCATTAGCAGCCTGCCCAACAGTCATTAACTCCTTCCTTCTTGTTGGCAAATCCCTGATTTTGTTCAAGTATCCAGTCTTCTCTACAAAAGCAAGAGCTTTAGGGAACGTGGATCCCAACCCCAGTCATACCTCTCCCACTGTATATTATCATGTCTCTATATGATGCCTGATTCTCAAGCAGCCAACTTGCAACCACAAGGGGGGCCAATCATGACACCGATGATGGTTTTATCAGTAAACATTCATTCAGAGAAATGAAACTGATAATGAATGATATGGAATAAGGAATTTATTATGGGGAGCCAACCAACCACAATTCCAGGAAAAGCTAGGGGAAATAAATACCCAGAAGGGAACGGTTAAGGAATCATAGAAAAGTAAGTGAAGAAGTCCATGGGATTCCTCATTCTAGTCATGGGTATGAAGTCACTGCAGGTTAGCAGCGTAGATAGTTAAGAAGAAGTGCTGAAAGTGAAGTGAGAATAATCAAAGATGGAGTGGAATCCATGAAAAGAAACTGAAATCTGTATCTGTCTCTAATACCCAAGCCTTAACGCTACAGGTGACATAGAAGAAGATAGTACCCTTCACCAAATAGACCTGCACACATCTACCCAAGGACTCAGCAACGCTGAAGAAGGAGATGTGACTGGTGTTAGAGAAGCTGAGGACTTATCTGCTTTTCTTCTTCACCATTGACCCCAGACAGAAGATCAGAGACCAGTTTGATCCACAAGAGCATCTTCCAAGCTGAGTGGCTGCTGCCTCACCTTTCGCTTGCAGATTTCATGCAGATTTGTCTTTGCCTTGCTGTCAACCCCCACTCAGAACTATGGAGGCAAGGGAATTCTCAGAGACACACATTTAGCTTCTCTATCTATATCCCAGTACAAATCCACTACATTGATAAATAGCAAGATGGGAAGAATTTGAGCTCTTGGTTACAACGTCAAGCTGCTAGATAAACCAACTTTGAAGACTGTCCTACTATCATATTTCTTATTTATGAGGAAAAAATATATTTTTATGAGACACTATGTCTTTTGAGTTGCAACCTTTTACTTCTAGCCAAAATTATCCTGATAAACCAATATTCTTCATAATCTGGAGATATATTATCACCAGCTAAACACCATAGCAGCAACTTAGTGTTACCTGGAAAAACAAGGAAAAATATACAAATAAAGAACAACCACTCTTACATAATATTTCACTAGATACCAATCATTATGCCAATATTTATTCTAAAACCTGTGAATTGAAATTCAAATGGAAGAAACCTCCCATTAGGAAATTGTAATACAATGCTTCCTATATCCTTAGAGGGGAAATATCCACCTACACAAGGTTTCTCCTTTATCAGAGGGCAGCATTTAACATACTCCTGACTTCTGAAATGCAAATAACCATACTGCTAAATGAAAGAACCCATATCACCAGATTGATCCAGTGTTTACCATGGGACACAGCACATATATTTAAATAACCTTGAACCAGTGTCTTTCTAGTGTCATACCACAAAACCAGAAGGCCCAGAGGTCTACTTTAGAAACTCTATTTAAAAAAAAACATAATGTTTTTATTTATTTTTGAGAGAGAGAGAGAGAACGCACACGCATGCAAATGGAGGAGGGGCAGAGAGAGAGGGAGAGAGAATCTGAAGCAGGCTCTGAGCTGTCAGCACAAAGCCTGATGTGGGGCTTGAATCCACAAACTGTGAGATCGTGACCTGAGCTGAAGTCAGACCCTCAGCCGACTGAGCCACCCAGGTACCCCTAGAAACTCTATTGTAAGAAGAGTACCCCACTTCTGATAGCCTAGCACTTTTTTCTGTGTTTATATCCCAACTGGAATCCTAAGGCATTTTTGCCCTGTTGTCCAAGCCTCCTGCTCTGGTTTCTGTGAACCTACGAATGCTGCATCTTAAGAGAATCTTCTCATTGGTCCTCATGTCTGACCCGGATGGAGAGTGACCTTCAACACTAAGCTGTGGGACTTGATGCTCCAGAAGCTGTTCACTTCCGGGACTCAGTGGGTGCAGCTGTGTCCGCGGTAGCGTGTCCCTTGCCTTGTTTTCCATTCATCTTTTAATTTCCCAGGCCTTGGGTATATTTGTGCTATCTCAGCAGCAGTGGAATCGTGTACTGCTACTTTTCTCTGTACTCATGGGAGATGCCTCTGGTATCTACCCTACTTCTATCATCACTCTACCTTTTAAGAGATCAGCCAAGGTCCTCTTCCTACTCTACCACAAAAAAAGGCCCATGACTTTCTGCGATGAGCATATTAGTATTTCCTGTTTGTCAATATTCTTATTGCCAGCAAGAGTAAGACAGCCTTTCTTCCTGAGTTTCTTCCTGTGTTTCCTTCTAAAGCTCTTTACTTATGTCGAATTCTGAAGCCTTCAGTTTCTTACTGTACAGTTTCCTTCTGAAATCAAGAATGAATTTGATTTCAAGAGCCAAGCTGACCCAACCACTTAGCTGGGTCATTTTAATCTCATTGGCACTTAATTTTACAATAATTTTATTGAGATTTCCTAAGATGAAAAATGCCCTGTGGAATAAAGGTTGCTATTTTTCATTATCTGCGCATTGATAAAATATTTTATACCACTGCAGTGAACTTTACCTCTGACTCCAAATTCCAAAGCATAATTAGCATCTAGCCCAAGTTCAAAATATAAAGTGGGGGAGGGGAAATAGAATGATGCAAGAAATGCTCTAGGCTTGGATGGAGTTCACAGACAAGTAAGGAGGAGCCTACTTTGGCATGATCAATCTGGTAGAACCAATCAATACCTTAACCCACTTCCTGTTTTAACAGAAGGCGACCTCTCCAGGTCTAAGGAAGCCATGTTCCCTTTCCATGTGAGACTCTGCCAACACAAAATCTAATTAACCACAGTCAAATGTCCCTACCACAGCTTCCCTGATTTTAGAATGAAATGCATCCTTAGCCAATACTGTAGCCCTGATCTTAAAGTCCTGCCAAAGGAGGAAGTGAGAGTTAAAATTGTCTTGTGAACTGCTGGAAATTTGAAGGTTTGTTTTCTCACATGGAACACCTTTGGAAATGCTGGAAAATACATAGGCTAGTGAGGCGCCTGGGCTGCTCAGTCAAATAAGGGTCTGACTCTTGATTTCAGCTCAGGTCATGATCTCACGGTTCATGAATTCCAGCCCTGCATCAGGCTCTGTGCAGACAGCTTGGGATTCTCTCTCTCCGTCTCTCTCTGCCCCTCCCCTGTACACACTCTCTTTCTCTCTCAAAATAATTAAAATTAAGAAAGTAAGAAGGAAGGAAGGAAAGAGAGAGAGAGAGAGAAGGGAGGAAGGGAGGAAGGAAGGAACATAGGCAAGGCATTTAAGAAAATCTGCCAACCACTGTCTGACCACTAAATATACTGACACAGTGGTGACCCCTAGGAAGCCAGGCATAACGATAAATACAAGAATTAAAAAAAATTTTTTTAACACAGAACACATGTTATATATTGCAAGGACTCCATATTCTACAGAATGAGTTTAGGAAAGTATATAAACAAATGAGCAGCAACAATGAAAATAAGAACAACAAACACCCAGAGGAAAACAAACAAACAAACAAACAGACTCTAGGGGGGGTGGGGCAGGGGATTAGCTGATGCCAGATTTGTTACAACTTATTATCAAAAATGCCCAAGTTTTAACAAAAAATTATGAGACGTGAACAGAACTCTGGAGCTGAAAACTACAATAACTGAACTAACGCATGAGAGGTGAGAAGGGAGAAGAAAGGACCAGAGAGTGACCGCTAATGGGTGCCGGGTGTCCTCTGGGGCGATAAAAATGTTCTAAAATTAGATTGTGCTAGGGACGGTACCATTCTGTGAGTACAATATATTACAAACCACTGAGCTGTATATTTTATATGGATAAGTGTTACCATGCATGAATTACATCTCAACAGTTATCTCAAAATCAGCATAGAAAGCCCAGCACTCCAAATTCAATACTGATTTCTTACACTTTACTCACCTTTCAGCCCTATTCTTGCCTTATTTTACCCCATATTGCATTCCTCCTCTGCTTGAAACTCCTTCATTGTGTCCTCTGGACCTCGAGGAAGGCCATCACAAAATCTGCTTTATCATCATCCTCTGCTCTCAACATGCCCTTCAATGTTCATGCTCTAGCTAAAACCTGGCTCTCCCTGAGGACACTGCTTCCCTGCAAGTTTTTTAAATGGTTCTTATTTTTTCCTACATGTTTCACGCTTTGGGACGTGCAGACATCTTATTGATTTTCTTAAGTAATTGAATAAAGAACTTTTTTAAAACATAGCATTCTGGAAAGACTAGTTCAACACACGGACCACCACTAACACCGACAAGGCCTGGGGATGAATCCAGGTGTGGGGCTCCAGCTTGCAGCCGGCTTCCTCTTCCCACTCCGAGCTCCATCCCACACTGTGAGAGGCCTTATGCACCTGTGTGTAACACCACACCTGCACATCTAAGCTCAGTCGGCCTCACTCTCCCCAGCCATTCTTTGGCTCCTCTTGGGGCCCCACAAGGTCTATCCTTGAGGATGGCATCAGGAAACAGGCTGATCCAGGCCTGGATCATTTGTGCATCATATGTGTCCCACATATCTGGTGTGGTCTAGAAGAGGTCTACCGGTTCTGAGAAACTTGTCCTCCCGGCCCCATGGAATCCATACTCCATGGAGACGGGCATGGCAGCCGGAAGAGGGCCTACTTGTAAAATGTAGGACTGAAAAACAGCGGCCCCACTTGTCTGAGTGTGAGGATGACAGTGCCATATTACCTCATGCATAAATTGTCTTTATGGCCAACTCTATCCATTGACTTGTTTTGAAAGTGAAACTTCCCTCCATCTTTGAACTAGCCAATGCAACATACGGGACTGTAGCAAAGCCTTACCAATACTGGTCTCCTAGCTGATCTGTTCTGTTGAAAACACAATTTGGGGAAAAAGACATGAATCAATAATTAGCCAAAAAAAAAAAAAAAAAGAAAAGAGACCAAACTAGCCCTCAAATATAGAAAGGAAAAAAAAAGCTCAAAGTCACTCATAATTAGAGAAATACACATTACTACAACACTGAGATGCTACTTACTACCTATCAGACTGGTAAAAATTTACAAGCATGACAACACATTCCATTGGACATTCTGTAAAGAAGCAGACACTGACCTTTCAACGTGTCTATCCTGGTTGTAGGAATGTATCCTGAAGGTATACCTCCAACCATATGCAAATATATATGAACAAATGTATTCATTTTCACGTTGTTTATAATTGCAAACTAGTGAGAATGACCTAAATCTCCATACAGGAGGTGAATTAATTCTTTAAAGCATAGCACATCCACACAATGGAATACTGTACACTTGCAAGAAAACAATGAGGAAGATCTTTATGAACTGATACAGAATGGTTCTGTGACATACCGCCAGGTGAAAAAAGCCAAGTGCAAAATATCACCTTAGTGGGCTACCCTTCAGGTGAGAAACAAAGCGATATAAGAACATATACACCTGTCTGCTCATTTGTGCAAAGAGATACAGGAAGGATAAACTGCAATCTAAAAAGAATGGCTAGCTACAGAGGGTGAGAACTAAGGAGGTGGAAAGAAGGAAGGAATAAGAATAGGTACTGGGGCACCTGGGGGGTTCAGCAGGTTAAACGTACAACTCTTGATTTTAGCTCAGGTCATGATCTCATGGTCATGGGATCAAGCCCCACATTGGGCTCCACGCTGGGTGTGGAGCCTGCTTGGAATTCTCTCTCTCCCTCCCTCTCTGCCCCTCCCCCCTCTCAAAATAAATAAATATTTAAAATATTTATTTAAAAAAAAGAATAGGTAGCAACAATTCTCAGAGCATACCTTTTTGTATATCTCTGACTCTTGAAACCTTAGGAAGGATTTCATACACTACAAAATAAACAATTAAAATCAACAATTCCAAAGTAGAATACCAACAATAACAAGTGAGGCTAAGTAAATGGATATTTTAATCACACAGAAGGGATTGAGAAAGAAAAAGAACTCATCACTTTGGAAAACAATATTTTGATTGGATATTGTGAGGCTATAGACAAAACAAGTCTATTCAAAAATTACAATATAATTAGTAGCTTTGTTTCTCCTAGGGGTATTGGTTAGTAATTCTGAAACCATTTTATGTTTACATTAAGATTAAGCCAATAAGTAAATATATGAAATAATGAAAGCCAAGTTTCTCATTGCCAAAGAACAGTGTTGGGGAATGTATTTCTTGTAAATAAAGAATGAGGGAAGGCTAGAAATGTGTGGTGCGGGATTGGAATTAGAGGTATCAGTACAAGGAGAAACAGGGCATTTGCATAGTATCTAAGTATCTCCCCCAAGATATTTATTAATTACAAAAGGAAAGGGAAAATTACAATAAAGAAATCTATTGGACACCACTTTAACCAAACGATCAAGTTTAAGAGCAACAGCAATATGACACACAGACTTCCTGTACCCCTGATATGATGTACTAAGAGCCAGTGTTCATGGCAAAAATGCTTAATCTCAACCTAATTTTGAGAAGACACCAGATAAACACCATTTGAAGGACATTCTATAAAACAACCGACCCTCTGATTTGTTGACAACAGTGTCAAGGCCTTTAGCAGTGTCAAGGTCATAAAAGACAAGGAAAGACTGAGGAACTGTCACAGATTGGAGAAGACTAAGGACAAATGACCATTAAAGTCAATGTGACCCTCAAACAGAAAAAAGGATATTAGTGGAAAAACTGGAGAAATTGGAATAGGGCTGTATTTGGGTTTACACTACTGTACCCATGTTGACTTCCTGGTTTTGATCACTGTGCTATGGTGACATAAGATATTAATATGGGTGGGGGGGAGTGGCTGCTGAAAGACAAATGGAAACTTTGGTATAAATAAAAAATTATTTTTAAATAAAAAGTTTTAAAAATAATGTTTTTTGAAACTCCTTACTTCCTTGGGCATCTGTTACTTGGTTTAGGAATCAGTTTTAAGAGCTAATCTCTGAGCTCAGGAGACTTTGAGATCCATCTCAGAGTCCTAGAAGCTTCCTAAAATTCCAAGGGCGGTGTGAGAGAGGGGATTAGGGGAGCAGGTAGCAGCTAAAAAAGAGGAGAAACATGTAAGAAGGGGCAGTATTACCTGCCAAGAGTATCTGTAATTGGAAGGAGATAAGACAACATAGTTTATCCAAATTAATTCGCCGCACTACTGGGAATGTGAAAGTCCATCATCAACATTTAATGTTTTTGCCATAACTAGACACAAGATCTCTGGTTCTCTATTAAAAGGCATAAAGAGATAACAGGAAGCCATTATCAGCCATTAACACGTCAATGTGCATTTATTCATGTGGCTCTTAACACAAACAGTGCACTGCTTAAGCTAGAACTTTATAGGAGGGGCACCCAAGACATTCATGCTTTAGAAAGAGAAGAGAGGGACACAGTTCAAACGTCAACTCACTTGAATGCCTTCCGACCTTGTTTGGATTAAGTGGCCTTCCCAGTGTCCCCTTGGCCTCTGGGTTTTCTAGGCTACAGCATTTAAGGCACTATGACCCTTTGTCTCCCTGACACCTTGGATACATATATTTTTACGCTATTTTAAAATTTTTATTCCTAGAACCAAGGGTGGTATGTATACAAGATATTCAATACTATACTGTTGAAAGATCAAGGAAAACATTTCGACCTATACCTTTTCTACTATTAAACATCAGGTTAAATTTTGCGTACAGCATCTTTTGGTAGCTACCAATACTGTGAGGGTTTTTTAAACCATGTTTGCATTCATTATGATTAGTATACATATTTTTTAACTTTATTTATTTTGGGGAGGGGGTGGTGAGGGACAGAGAGAGAGAAGGAGAGGGAGAGAATCCCAGGCAGCCTTCACACTCTCAGCACAGAGCCTGACTCGGGACCGCGAGATGATGACCTGAGCTGAAGTCAAGAATCAGATGCTCAACCAACTGAGCCAGCCAGGCATCGCATGATTAATATCTTTTAGTCAAATTTGCATGGATCATCTTCACACATCAATAGTTTCTTGTCCATTAAACAGTAAAATTTAGTTATTAAATCATTACCACTTTATATAATGATTTATGTATGTATGTAGGCAACCTAGACTATATTCATATTTTATAGATTTATAAATATTTATATGTTATAAGACATAATACAACATAAAATATAAATCCTTTCTCTGTAACTGATTAGGTACCTGGGCCAATTGAGAAAAGAAATTTCCACTCCCCAACTGCTCTGACTCAGATATTTCTTTGCCTTGGGTGTCTGGATGAAAAAGTATCACAAGGTACGGACTCTTGGGGCGAGGTACAGATCTTTTAGACCATTGGGTGTGGAGGTCAATACAGGAGGCAACCACCTATTTCAGCTGGGAATGCCAGTCTGACTCACCAAGCCATGATTGTATCAAAAAGTGGAATCACAAGGGATTTGGCAAGTATGAGTAAAGAGCAGATATCCAGTGTGGACTTCCAACGACCAACTAAGAAGGCATTAGCAAATAATGATGAGAAAAACCTCATAGTAAAGGAAGAACTTTCTACTAAGTTCCTTTGGAAATAGATTTCCTCCATTCTACCATCAATTTTCAGGCATAAATTAAGTGTTAATTTTGCAAATCCTTCTCCTTCCAGTCCAAAGTAGCTGCAAAACCATAAAAATTCGAATGTCTGCCCACTGGTCTTTAGCAAGGAATGGCGTCCTTTTGGGCCACCAGCCTACTCTTTAGCCTTGCTTATCCTGAATTGTGCTACACATTACAGAGGCTGCAAGGAACACTGCTGACCACAGAGAGGCAATGAGACAAGAATGCAAACTCATTTGGGAGTTGAATTCTTTTTTTTAAATTTTTTTAATGTTTATTTATTTTTGAGAGACAGAAAGAGACAGAGTGTGAATGGGGGAGGGGCAGAGAGACAGGGAGAGACAGAATCCGAAGCAGGCTCCAGGCTCTGAGCTGTCAGCACAGAGCCCGAAGCGGGGCTCAAACTCATGAACTGTAAGATCATGACCTGAGCCAAAGTCGGACGCTTAACCGACTGAGCACCCAGGCACCCCATCATTTGGGAGTTAAAGTCTATCACGGCCAAGTAATGGTCCCTGAACTCATCCTCATTCTGGAGAACAAGAGTTAGGAGAGGCTATGCAAGATGATCATGCTTTCATGTCTAAGGCTCATACCGACCCCATCCGAGAATCCTCCCTCTCGCAAAGTTTGTATAACCATCTGATCCAGTTTCCTTTATAGTCAGCCCTCTTCAATCTCCATCATCCCTTTATCTTTCCACATAATTATTTTATCTATGAATATTTGATGACAGTTTGCGAGAAATCCATTTTCCAAACTCCTTTTCAGAATATGCCTCTGAGTTTAATAATCTTAATGGGGTAAGCCTATTTTTACACTGAATAGCTCAAAGCCTTGTTATCAATTCAAGTATGCTTGTTTATTTATTTATAATCACAATTTCAGCAAGAAGAGTCTCTTAAAGGCCTTTTTTATGAGCTATAATAATTGCAATATCTCAGATTAAATTTGAAAACTAAAATCAAGTTTTAAATGATTTTGCAATCGCAATTTTATTTCTAACATAAATTTTTATATCCTTTCTTTGTACAGAATAACCACAAGTTTTATTTCCTTATACAGATGAAGAAATTATTAGGTATCACATTTCTGTTGTGTTTGAAAGAGCATATTTCCATAAATAAAGATATACTTTAGGGGAGAAATTGTTTTTCTTAAAAATGTAACAACTTTTTGGGGTGCCTGGGTAGCTCAGTCAGTTAAGCATCTGCCTCTCGATTTCAGCTCAGGTCATGATCCCACAGTTCATGGGTTTGAGCCCCGTGTCAGGCTCCACACTGGCAGCAAGGAGCCTGCTTGGGATTCTTTCTCTCCCTCTCTCTTCCCCACCCCCACTTGTGATCTCGCTCTCTCAAAATAAATAAATTAATGTTTAAAAAATTTTTTTAAAAGAATAACACCATTTTTTTTTAGGATGTAGCTAGTGGGATATAGTCCACTGAATTGAGTACAGTGTTCTTTTTGGTGACCATTTTGTACAACTCAGGCTAACAAATTCTCAGACAGACAAGGGGTGGAGGGTTGGGAAGATGCTGGGGGGACGTAGGGTCTGAAGTCAAAGGTCAATCAGACCTAAACACTGAGTCCTATGAGCTCTCAGAAATCTGTGGGGAGCATACATGTAGGTCCCTGAAGTATGAGGTAGGCTCCATGCACAGAACAGTGTGCGCGTACATTCGAGGTGCGTTACAAACGTTGCTTCTCTTCTTTTCATTTGTGTTTCTTGTGAAGCTCCACAGCCACCACAAATTTTGCTTACTTCCCTCTCAGGAGCCCAAGCCAGTTATTCCCAGTTATTCCAAATGTATTTCTCTAGATAATTACTCATTTATAGCCCTAGACTCCACTCCAAGACTTTTTATTTGTTAACCATAGACTTGGAACTTTACCACACATAAAACCTTATAAAGAATTTCAGAGCTACAAAAAAAGAAAAAAATTAACAAGCAAAAACCAGGACAAAGTGGGAAATAAAAACAGCATCACTAGAATTCACCTTGTAGAAATAAATGGTAATGAAAAAGGAACGAGCAAAGGACCTGTGGGAGATGTGGGCAGGTCTCCATCAACTGTCAGGAGTTTAGATGGATCACATTCCTTTCTTTATGGTTCCAATGCCATCACCTAACTGCAATGGCTAGTAATGGCTAGTATTCACATCATTATAAATCTACTCAGATTGAGTTTAAAATTTTAGCCTCAACCTGGAGGCAATACTTGGAATATTTAATCATAGCCATAGGTCAGGCTGTCAGGGAGGGAAGCTAGAAGTCCACGTACAGGTTGAAGCTACTAGGCACAGGAAGAATTCCTTCTCAGTCTTGGGGGATCCCTCAGCCCTCCTTGGAAGGTCTTTCAACTGATTAAGTCAGGCCCACTTATATTATCAAGAACCATCTCTTTTAGTTAAAGTCAACTTACTAGAGATTTTAATTCCATCTGCAAAATCCCATTACAAGATGGGGTGCCTGGGTGGCTCAGTCAATTAAGTGTCCAACTCCGGATTTCAGCTCAGGTCATGATTTCACGGTTCATGGGTTCTAGCCCCATGAGATTCTCTCTCTCTCTCTCTCTATCCCTCCCCTGCACTCTCTCTCTCTCCAAAAATAAAGAAATAAACTTAAAAAAATCCTATCACAACAAAACCTAGATCAGTCTTAGATTGAGAAATGGAGGACTGCAGCCTAGCCAAGCTGACACATCAAAACAATCATCACAGTCCACCCCTGGCCAACTTCCACACCAACTATCTCCCTACCCACACCGCCATCACCCCCAAGACTTGCAGCACAAGAGGATTTTCTCAAACGAACCCAGACAGTGGGCGGTTTTAAATTACTGGTAACGTGTGACCCTGCCCAGAATCTGCCATTTTCTCAGATCAAGAACATTTGGTCCCATAGTCCCCAAAGTAGAGGCCATGGAAATTGAAAACAAAACAAAACAAACAGTGGTACTTATAATACTGTCCCGTGTCCATCCCCTCATTTTGAGGACTGACATTAAGACATGGTAAGGGTAGGGGTGCCTGGGTGGCTCAATCAGTTAAGCGTCTGACTTTGGCTCAGGTCATGATCTCACTATTCCTGAGTTCAAGCCCCGTGTCGGTCTCTGTGCTGACAGCTTGGAGCCTGGAGTCTGCTTAGGGTTCTGTCTCTCTCTCTCTCTCTCCCCCTCCCCTGTTCATGCTCTGTCTCTCTCTCAAAAATAAATAAACACTAAAAAAAATTAAGACATGGTAAGGGTAACTTATCTGCCCTACTCAGTTCCAAACCAACATTGGAAAATGTCCTTGAATTCAGGAGGTTCCTTTTCCTTTTTAAGAATGAGACAGAATCCTGTCTCTCAAGAAAATTTCTCTGGTATTCTCTACCAACCATTATGTGTGTTGGGACCATCCACCGCTCTTTGCCGAAACTGCTCTAGTACCAAGCTGATGGCCAAAACTAACTGCTTACCTCAAAGCCAAAGCTTTCAGAAGCTGTCTTTTAAAGTTGTCTAAGGAAGCAGCAACTGAGGAGAAGAGGCCTTGCATTATTCACCTCCCCTGGATATACATTCATTAATATCCTGATATCCATTTTGCCAGCAGACAGGCGGTCCAGCACCACCGTTTCAGACTCACCATCTCCGGCTGCCCAGTACTGACCTGCACTACCTTCTAAGATCCTTATACCTGGAAGCGAGGAGTGCCTGCCAGTAAGTCGGAGATACTCTCTCAGCCACTGGCAAAGGAGACTCAGTTGTGCAGCACTCACAAACTGAATTTAATGAACAATGAGGCAGAAAATGTACCATCTGGCTGACCGAGTGCAAGCAGTGTCATGGGGAAACTCCACTGAGAGCGCTCAATACAGCTGAGCTAAAAGAAGCAGTCCCCTGCAAAGCCGGCACCACGTCCCCTCTGTTAGACCCTCTGTTTAGCCCTGCAGCCCTCTGCAGCTCCACTTATTAGGGCTTCAGGGGGCAGCCCAGCCTGCAGCATCAGGAGCCTCTATCAGCACCAGGAGAAGCCAGTCTCGCCGCCCTCAGAACTCTCTCACATAGAGGTGTGCCTCCAGGATAAAAGAGTAAACAGGTACTGTGTCCAATTTCCTATTCTATCTATCCCCACAGTGAACCCTTGGGGCTGGTGTCCTCTAAAAGTGCATGCTTAAAAAGGGAGTCACTTGGAATGATAGGCAATTAATTTACTAAATGCAAATGACTAAAACATCTCTTCCTTATATCTTGGAAGCTAACTTGTGACTCTCCTGATGTGAAAACTTTCTAGGCATGACAATTTTGACCCAACTCCTACTTGTCATCACTCTGGCATTTTTGCAAATTGGGTTGGTAAAAGTGGTGGCACAGATAGGCTCTTTTTGTCTTCAGTCAGCACATCCTGGATCACCTGCTGCTAGAGGAAAGACTGCATTTCAAGCCTGGGCACCCTCGTGTAGCTTATACCCCTTCAGTGGGGCCGTCTAGGGGCTGGAGCCCTGAAGACCAAGCTAGGTGACAGTATTAGTAAACAGAATTCCTTGTTCTACCCCCATTCTAAAAGTCGGCATCCAGGAAAGAGCCGGGGTAGGACGAGCACATAGCATGGCATAACCGGGGAGCCTGAGGGATCTATCCAGGGTGGGCAGATCCTGCCTCTCAAAAGGCCCAGAGACAACTACAATACCCACCACGGCTGAGGAGATCCACAGGAAGGGCCCCACTTGTACGGTCACCACTGGCCCCTGGTCAGCTAGAGCCTCCATCCACCGTACTTTCCACCATGCCTTATCCCCAAGGGATAAGCTCCTCAAGCTTCCAGAGCTGGCATCACGAGGCCAGCTAACACACATGAGGGGTCATTAGTTCCATAAATCGCCCTTCTGCCCTAACAACTCCATCCCTACCTCCCAAGCCCTGGGCGTCTATTGATCCCAGTCAGGAATGAGGAGAAGAGGATGTCTCACACCACTGCTTAAGCAGTGATCCCCACTTAAGCCACAAGGTCATTCTTGGCTAATGCTGCCAACTGCACCAGATAAGACAGGTCAAGAAACAAAGGCTCATCCAGGTTTCTAGGATCATCAGGTCAGCACATCAGACCCAGTGAGGATGATTTTCACTATGGATAAACGGTGCTATGAATCCACTTTGTCCACTGCCTCCCTTGTTCTTCTTGGAGGTACATCCAAAAGGGGGTGGTCTCAGCAGCCCGCGTAGTATGGGAAACCTTGCAGATGGGAGAAGCCTGGGATTGTGGGCTCACTGACTTCACGTTATTTTGAACTTGAGTGGGAGACATGGGTGGGACAGCATCCTCAAGAATCCTTCTATTACCCTAAGAGAAATTTCTAGCTGCACAACGGTAAAAACCTCATTTCTTCTCAATATTATTTCATGCTATGTCATTGGCCTACTTAGGGATTCAGCAGATCAGCACTTACCCCAGTGAGTGATTCTTTCTCTGTTATTTTTCTAGATTTATGAGTCTTTTTAATGAAAAAGAACATATAATAGAAAAATAAGTTCTTATTTAAATTTTACCCTGGAGGGACATAAGGGAACTTCCCAGGGTGATAACAATGTGAGTATCTTGAAAGAGATTCCGATTTTCACAGTAAGTGTAGTCACCATCTGTCACTAGACAATGTTATTACAATATTATTGACTATATTCCCTCTGCTGTACTTTTCATCCTCATGTCTTACTTTACAGTGGGAAACGTGTACCTCTGAATGCCCTTCACCTATTTAGCCCATCTCCCCACCCGTCTGCCCTCTGGAAACCACTGGTTTGTTCTCTGTATTTATGAGTGTTTCTCATTTTGGTTTGTTTGCTTGATTGGTTTTGTTGTTTAGATTAGGTGAGCATTACATTACGTACACAATCGTCTAATCACTATGTTGTGCACCAGAAACTGTTACAATATTGTACATCAGCTATACTTCAATAACGAGAGAGAGAGAGAGAGAGAGAGAGTTAGTTAGTTCCTGGTTTCACAGATATGCACATTTACCAAAACCCATCAAGTTGTACCCTTAAGATCTGTGCACTTCCAACACTGTGAATATATTTAATGCCAAAAAATATCATATACTTAAAAAGGGCTCAAATGGTAAATTTTATGTATATTTAGCCACAATTTCAAAAAGATCTGGGCATTTCACTATATGTAAATTGGTCTTAAAAGAAGGCTATTTTAAAACCCCATCCTTGTGTTAATTGAACATTCACAGAACATAAGGAATTATATGTCATACATACTGCCTCCAAGCCATAACGTCTCAACTCAGCCTGTGATATAGGGTTTTATCCTTTCGGAGTGCATAATTTCCAATTTTATTCAGTCAGGCACCCTACTAGTTCCCTGGCGCTGTTTTTCAGTGAAGAGTACTTTTGGGAACAACTTCTCATGTTCCTTTCACCACTTCTAAGGATCGTCTGGCTGCCCAGAAGCCCAGGTAGCGGTTTCTTTCCAGAGTTACTCTCAAGAGACAGAGTGGGGGCCCTCAGCATGCTGGGTAATGACCGTGGGCTACGAAGGAACTGTGGAGCTTTGCAGCTGGCAGGTGCGAGGTAACCTGACAGTGACTTACTGAAAAGCCTGCTCCTATAAAGACTACCCACGGCAGTCCCTGGTAAAGACTTTGTGGTTTTTATTTCTCACCTTTGGGTGGAAAAAAAATCAATCTCTTTTTAAAAATCTGTGCAGTGAATACAAAAATGCCTTTGTCAGATGAGCACGCTTTCAACAGCAGTTCAAAACAGAGCCAAGCCAACAAGTTAACAGTCTCAGAGTGGAAGAAGAAGGGAAATGGATCTAGGAAAGAATGTTCTGGCTCTTTACTTCTTTTTCATTTGCATGTGTGTTCCAGTGAAGCCCCAGATTTCTAGAAGACATTGTTTCTGAAGCCTTTAACGTAATCAACTGTCATAGTGTTGGTCGTAGTGTATTTTTTTAATGTTCTTATTTTTTTTTAAGTAGGCTTCATGCCCAGCATGGAACCCAACACAGGGTTCAACCCACGACCCTGAAATCCCTCAGGACCCTTAGACCTGAGCTAAGATCAAGGGTCAGACACTAAACTGAGTGAGCCACTCAGGTGCCCCTATGCTGATCACAGTGTAAAGGAAATATGTTTTCCTCCATTAATTGGGCTGATCAAGCTTCCTAAAATAATTCCCAGTGTCTTTCACTCTGGACCAGCATGTGGTCTATCTACCCTAAAACTCACATTCTTCACTGATATCATAGAAAAGTAGAAAAAGAAATCACTTTTGTGGAAAACTAGCACTTGTGCATGAAAAGCGAAACAGATTTCATCCCTTGCTTGGGTCTTCTCATAGGATAAACTTCAAACTCATTGGCAAACATAGTTTTCAAAAAGAATGCAGATGAGAATTTTTATAAGATTAATATGTAGAAAAATCAGTTTCCGATTTAGCACTTAGGACACCTAAAATCAATAAAAAAGTAAATACAAAATCAATCAAAAATAATCAATAAAAATCAATAAAATCAATAAAAAATAACATACAGGTTGGAGAGATAGATGAGCAGATACTTTCTTGTTTAAAAGGATGCCTTCTAGAAACACTCTCTGCACAATGCTGTATTTACTTAAAAATAGACCTTGGACATTTGTCACTGTCAGTATACCATTGAGACAGGTCCCAAGAAATGGGATTTTGGAGTCAAAAGGAAAATCTGCTCAATCGTACATCTAGCTCTCTCAACAATTATATGTGCTACACACTATGTACTCTGAATAAACCATGTTATTTGCAGTTTCCTAGAAAGCATTCTCTCCCATCCCTGGTCTGGCTACAAGTTAGTTCCACTATCTCGAGCCGTGTTATTTTATCCTTTCTTCTCACCCAACTTCATTGAACGGACTCCTCAAGACTTCATTTGTCACTGCCTCACAGCCATTCTCAGACCTCTACTGTCTGCCACATTCACACACTCACACACACACTCACACACATGCACTCACACTCACACTCACACACCCATATACGCACACACACACACGCTTGCATACACCCACATGCACACGCTCACATGCACACACCCGTACTCTCACACATGCATGGGTACACACACTCGGCCGCACACACCCACATAATCATTCATACATGCACACTTGCACACACCGCTACATTTTCTCCTACGTCTTTCCATCTCATTCTTGCTCTCGCACCACATCATGACTGCCTTTTTCCTCACCTGTTTCCCTCTTAAATGGCATTTCCTGAGACAGTGGCTTCTTTTTCCCTGCATTCTCTCCTTCTAAGACAATGCCTGGCAAACACTGGCACAAACATTTGCTTAATGAACATTATTTATGATAATAAAGTTACTGTGAGTACTAAGGCATTTCTTTTAATGTTTTATTTTTCCTTCAGCTGCTCCAGAAGATTTCAAGTTCTCCACTTTCTAAGAAAAGAGTGCTTTGTTTATATTCAGTGCTTTGATCTCTCCTTGCAAAGAAAATCATCTTCACGACGATGAACCCAAGAGTCTAAGTGCCTTTCTTTCACCTGTGAAGTCCACAAGAAAAAGCTAGTACTTAAAAACGTATATTCATCTCCAAGGACTGGAACCTGTGGGGGGGGAAATGCAGGAATGATGTGTGGTAAGAAAAAAAAAAAACCCTAATGTTAAAAAGATTTCTGCTGTACAGGAGTGCATGCACAGGAGACTCAATCAGGTGAAGAGCCTTGCGGACAAGGACAAACAATGCCATAACAGGGGCAGAGACACATAGCATGCATGGTGGAAGTGAGTAACAGCAACTGACTGGATGAGGGAAAGCAGGAAATCACATCTTTGTAAGCACGACTGGTAACAAATGAGCCCCAGAATTGAATCAAAATGTAGACCCCTGGGAAATCACCCTTGAGGAAAGAAAAATTCAGGGAGTTTCCAAAGAAACACAGCATGTGGAGTCTGATGACTAGTCACTACCCACTTTTGGGGGGAGCACTGAATAGCGAATGATTAAAACAACAACAAAGCAGGTTAAGCATTAGAAATGTGCATCCTTGGGGCACCTGGGTGTCTCAGTCAGTTGGGCGACCGACTTCTGCTCAGGTCATGTCCTCACGATTTATGGTTCAAGCCCCGCATCCAGTTCTGTGCTGACAGCTCGGAGCCTGGAGCCTGCTTCACGTTCTGTGTCTCCCTCTTTCTGGCCCTCCCCCACTCATGTTCTGTCTCACTCTCTCTCTCAAAAATAAATAAACATTTAAAAATAAAAAAAAGAAATGTGCATCCTTGATCCAATGGGTTTTCTGACATTAGTTAATTTATTGGAGAAGGCTGAGGAATCTGAGAACATTGAGAGAAAACCACTTTTGAAATAGTGTATCGATAATATAATAATGATAATAATTAAAAGAGTGAGGAACCAGCATGGAAATGGACAGAGAGGTTAATGTAACAGATTAGAAAATTCACAAGATGAAAGCATACAGATATGAATTAGAATATAATAAAGGTACTGGGGTACCCAGGTGGCTCAGTCAGTTGAGTGTCTGACTTCAGCTCAGGTCACGATCTTGTGGGTTTGTGAGGTCGAGCCATGCTTTGGGCTCTCCACTGTCAATGCGGAGCCTGCTTGGGATTGATTCTCTGTCTCTCCTGCTCACTCTGCCCCTCCCTTGCTCACACTCTGTCTCTCTCTCTCAAAAATAAATATTAAAAAATAGAATACAATAAAGGTACTAATTCAACCACCGGTAATTTACCCAAGTCAAATAAGTAAGGATGCATGCAAATATTTAGCTGTAAGGATATGCATAGTAGCACTTTATAAAATAGCAAACAAAATCCAAATTTTCTAGCTACTTAAGTGTATCTGAAGAATGAAACTGCTAGAATATATTAAAAGCAATACTTCAGAAACATGGTCACTGATATGGAAAATATTCATGATATGCACATGATCGGGTGAATACTACAGATTACAAAACAGCACAGACAGCAGGTTAGTGTTGTGTAAATATATCTGCACCTATATATAGATAAAGTCTTCTAAACACATACACAGAAAAACATCTGGGAGTTGATGCTCTAAAATGTTGTCAATTATTCTTTTTTTTAATTAGAAAAATTTTCAGTGTTTATCTGTTTTTTGAGAGAGAGAGGGAGACACAGAATCTGAAGCAGGTTCCAGGCTCTGAAATGTCAGCACAGAGCCCGACACAGGGATCTAACCCATGGACCCCGAGATCAATTACCTGAGCCGAAGTCGGATGCTCAACTAACTGAGCCACCCAGGCGCCCCTGAAATGTTATCAGTTACTCTTGGTAGTAACTGATAGATTAGTATAATTATAGATTCTTTTTTCTTCTTTATTTTTTAATTTCAGAATAGTAATAAATAAGATAAAATGCAGCCATAATACCATTTTAAAGGAAATAGACTACTTCTGGTCCCACTGCATGAAATAATAAGGAACAGTATTAGTAGCAGGTAGTTACTTGAAATAAAACAAACAACCTCCAATCTTTCCAAGAGGCACAAGAAAAAAGAGAACAATTCTTTCCTCCCATGCTGAGTCTGTTTAAGGTGGTAAACAGCCATGACCTAGCAGATAAATTAGGTCAATCTTGTAAACTTCTTTTACTGTCATCTCCAAAGGTTGTCTTGGTACTCAGAATTATTTACACAGTCAAAAAGCAAATTAAAAAGTACAAAAAAATTGATCTTGGGGTTTCTTCTGAGGAAGTTAAGGCTGTAACTGCTGGGGTTATATAGACATCAGTTTTTTGTGTTTTTTTTTTTTAATTTATTTTTGGGACAGAGAGAGACAGAGCATGAACGGGGGAGGGGCAGAGAGAGAGGGAGACACAGAATCAGAAACAGGCTCCAGGCTCCGAGCCATCAGCCCAGAGCCCGACGCGGGGCTCGAACTCACGGACCGCGAGATCGTGACCTGGTTGAAGTCGGACGCTTAACCGACTGCGCCACCCAGGCGCCCCTAGACATCAGTTTTAATAACGTCCTCATGCCTCACAGACACATGGCGAAATTGTAATATGCCATTTAGGCAGACATGCACTGCTTCCTTTAAAAATATGGAAACAGCTTTATGTTACTGAAGGCTGGGTGACCAAAGATTCTCCATCAGACACAGAGGTGACTATATCCTGCTGATTCTCAAATTTAAGCTTAACAAAGGAATTTAACAAGCTCAAAAAGATCTGCAATCAGAAGCGGCCCTTCAGTAAGCTGAAAAATAAATCGTAATTGCTGTTTACAACTGCGTTGAAGGATACAGGCAAGGTCTTTCCAGGGAGAAGAAGAATGTCAATTTTCTCTCTCATTCAATGTCTTTGGTTGCTACTGTATTATTTGAAGTATTCATCACAAATCTCATGCTATCATTTAATAGCATTTTGACATGGCAGCTTTTATTTAACCCTCAACGGTTTTTGCTGCAAAGCTTGTGAGTCGCTTAAGGCTCATAGGAGTGGGGGGAAAAGACATTGTTTTCAACATTGGCCACTTGGCAATCTGTACCCACCAGCATCATGTATCGAAAAGAAGCCAACTCATTCATTTTATATATCCACTCTGATGTGAAAATTTCTCCAAGTATTTGCCCAGGCTTTACTGAAAAGTAGAATCTTTACCTTTTTGACCAGGCCTCCACTGTTTTGCTACATACACTGCTACACTCAATGCACAAACACAATGTTCTCTACTAGCTTCATTATTCCTGAGGGAGACAGTATTATTTGTCCAGGACTCCTTCTTCCCTCTCCACCACCACCATGCTTCTCCTGGATGTCACATGTATCCCCACGTCACTGTCTGATAAGGATGCCCCTTAAACAGCAGTTTCCCCTTGCTAAGACCACAGAAAGAGGGGCAGGTGGAAGAGACCGGACCCTTTCCATCCACTTGGAACCCAGAGTTAAGTCCAGACGAGACGAAGGAGCTCCATGGACCCCTGAGCATGAAAGAAAAATTTGCTGCCATGAACAACCAAGTTCTGAGGTGGCTTGTTACACCACAGAACTCATTTCTAACAATGATGTATCCTCAGAAAGGTATAAGCAAGTTACTCCTAGCCAAAAGAATTCTGAGTAGATTAAGATACTCACACTGAGTCATGAATTCCCAGTGCATTTTCCTGACATAAATAATCCTTTTGGGGTGGCTGTCTCATGGCTCTTGTATGAAATAAATGTCTAGTCTCCACATCTAAAGAGTTACAATCACATACAAAAAAATAAGAAATAGGGGCACCTGGGTAGCTCAGTAGGTTAAGCACTTGACTCCCGACTTCGGTTCAGGTCACAATCTCAGGGTCATGGGATCAAGCCCTGCATCAGGCTCCATGCTGACAGCATGGAGCCTGCTTGGAATTCTCTCTCTCCCTCACTCTCTGCCCCTACCCTGCTTGCTCTCTGTCTCTCTCTGTCTCTCTCTCTCTCTCTCTCAAAATAAACAAACTTAAAAAAAAAGAAATAAGCAAGAAGGAATGGACATATGAGTGGAGGAGCAAAATTCAAACACCATGGCAAGAAAACAATGGTTTTATGCAAACCATCTGGATGTACTTTTACTTATACATAAAGATCCAATACACTGATGGATATAAGAGGATTGTCCAAGAAGAGTTTATATTCATGGCCATTATAAGACACTGTCATTCTGAAATCCGGGTACTTGGTTAGATAAGCCTCCTGCATTTTCCCCAGCACCTGCGCTCCCCTCCTTTGTTACAACTGCCTTTGTGCTTCCTGCCTGTCTCACTAGACGATGCAGTCAGGGAAAACCACGCTTCCCTCACTGGATGCTCTAGCTCTGGTGCAATTCCTGGCACACCGTAGTGAGCTTTTTGACTGTTGTCTGAATCGTGATACTAAGCATATATCATTAACGAAAACATTTCCATTTTTCCTCATCCTCTGATAAAAGTTTTCGCTTATATCAACTGGCCAGGCAAATATAGCAGAGAACAAAGGCAGGATTCAGCTAACAGGACAGAAATCAGTCAAGTCAGAAACAGTTAAAGCATGTAATGTTTTCTCTTAATTCTTCCCGGTCTTCAGTTCAGGGTTCTTTTCCTCCTTTATTTCCCTCCAAAAACACTAGAGCACTGAATCAAACTCACATACCTGGGAGAGGAAAACACAGATAAAATACTGGAAATTGAGGCTACAAGTAAGAACTAACAGTGTACAAATTAGTCAAGGAGAAAGGGAGAGCCATGGAATCTTTAAAGAATCACAGAATAAATGTGATGAGCTTTGATAATTAGATTGGCGAATGCAAGTAAAATCAAATTTGAGTTACTTTCAAACGAAGTGGATGGAAGCAAGGACAGGGATTAGCATTCCTGAAAGATAGGCAGGCGAGGCACGGTGACACATTCAGAGGAGACGATGAGTCAACAACAGAAGAGGGGAAATCTTTGCCACAATGTGGAGACCATTTTAACACCAAGTCTGGATCAGAGGGAAGTAAGAGACCTCAGACAGAATTCCTCATTTTAGACCCCTTGCCTACGATGCTATATGATAGTGTTGTGAACTGTTTTGAGTGTCTTCAATAAGTACAACATCGATTAGACTATCAGTTGTGGTCTGAATATGCTCTCAAAGAAAACGAGATCTGTATGTCCTTATTCTTATACGATAAAATCCGAAATTTATAACGTTATGCATGTGAGTGTGTGCGTTGTAGATAATAGAGGAGATAGAATTATTAGAACTTAGCTAATTAAGTATTGAATCTAGAGGGAAAAATTAAGAGGGACTACAATGATCAAAATGTCTTGGAATACACAGCAGAAACTACCCGGGCTACAAACCCATAAGGCTCAGGACTGGGGCTGCTATTCTTCTGACCTGAGCAACAAGGGAACCCCAGCCAGGCTACAAACGCCTGGTACCTTTGAATGTCCTCCGCCATTTCTCTCCTCTGCACTTTCTCTAGATATTTCCTCTGACATCAATGGATCCAGTTTCCATAATTCTTCATAATGTTTAGCAATAAAGGAATCTAGCCTCACTGCCTGCTATAGATGGCCTTTAAACTTTGGTGAAAGGATCTGCTGCAGGGACTTCACAAACATGTGCAAATGAACACCTTCTGAACTGATCTCTGACAGCTACTCTGGATATGCCATAAGGGGGGCCCGAGACCTCCCAAGGACGGGCAGAGTCCCAGTCCCAGATGAAAATCTGTACATCAAAATTTTTCATTTGTAAACAACAACGATACTGCCATTGCTAGAAGTGAATATGAACTCCACAAAAGGCCTACCCTTGGGCAAGCAACCTAACATTATTGGGTTATTGTCATAAATGGGTGACTCACATATTTTCCTCGTCAGTTTAAGAGGGATACCTGAAGAGACGGCTCAGCAATGTTTCCCAGACTGAATCTAAATGCCAGCCCTGAGGGGAAACGGTCTTGTCACTCTGCCCACAACTGACCCTCCCACCCCCCACCATTCTCTTACAATGAGTACTAGAGAAAGTGCACTCTAGGAACTGGGGGCGTGAGGTCTGGACCAGCCAGGGGCAAGTCCCAGAGCTTCTTTTTACTGCAGGGGTTAACACTGCACAAAATAACCTGACTTTGGTCTCGTTTCCTTATTCGTAGATGAAGACAATTACAATAAATGCCTCATAACATTGTCGTGAGAACTGTACAAGATCATGTAAGTGCTTATCACTGGCAATAAGTGCTCGCTCTTATTGTTGCTATCCATGGCATAGGATTGCCATAACTGCCATGACTGCCCTCATTACCACCACTACTTCAACTCCTTCTACTGCCACTAATACATCATATTGGGTCTGAGCCTGGACTAAGCCAATGCTGACAGGGCCCCTGCTCTGTGCACTCATCATCTATTACAGATGGCAGACAGGTCAATGAATGGGTGCCATAAAGCAGATGCTCTAATAAAATGTCTGCTCAGGGTTCCAGAGAAACACAAAGGGAAGAAGGCAGGAATTGACACCTGGAGAACTGAAGCACCCTGGGATATCCAGGAATCATTCATAGCTTTGCAGGCTGGCCGCTAGGGGAGCGAGTGATAGACTGATGATGGAAGTCGGCCAAATTAGGAAGTGCTGTCGACACTATGTTTGGAGATAAGAGTCAACAACTCCATCTTTTGAACAACTCCTATGTGGAAAGAACTTACCAGAACTTTTTCTTAGTTTTTTGCAGTAGACAGGATCAAACCAGTATTAAAGAGAGGAAGAGGAGTGAGGGAGAGGGGTTAAATGATAGGCGCAAAGTTACAGAGCTAGTAACTGGGGCTTAAGCTGCTAGAAGCCTACTTGTGTACCACTGGTGAGTGGCGTTGGACAGATGACGGATCACACGATCACACCTATGGTTCAAAGCATCCTCTGGAAACAGTGTGGAGAATGGCCTGGAGGGTTACTGGAAAAGCCAACCACAGTAAAATCATTTTCCCTCAAAGAAGGAAGAGAATTCTTAGAGTATTCTATCTGTTCCACAAAGCTTGGCTCACTGAGGTCTGAGCATAGTCCCATGCTCCTACCATACTAGATGAGGCTAGTTTTCTGTGTGAGATTCTTTAAGGCAAACCAAAGGCTGAAAATTCCTCTTGGATGGGAAAACTCAAACAGCAAGTTCTTAAGTTCATAGCTTGGCTAAAGGTCGACCCATAGCTTGATCCATCACCCATTACCCTTTTTATACCTGAGAACAGAAGGGAATCAAATGACGATGATTTGCAGATTTGTCCACTTCCCTATAGTTCTGGGAAGCTTCTTGCTTCCTGACACAGAGAGAAAGAGTTTACTTAGTATTAGCCAGACATCATTACTGCCATTGACAGGATTTAGTTTACAAAATCGCAATAGACTAATTTTTCTCATTTCACAAATTTATACTTTTTTGTGCGGTTCTTCCTTCTCATTCTCAATGGTCATGTTATCAAGGATTTTTTTTTCCCCAGCACAGGCTGTCCTCCATTTACACGCTGGCTATGTTTCCCAAGTTCATTTGTAAGTCAGTTGCTGGAAACTCAGAATACATTGTCTCAAACTAGCAATTAAGTTAATGTTGATTAGGTCCCAGGCCAGCCCACAAGATTTAACCCAGAGTGTGACTAAATCTAGTACAGCACATTTCCATCCCATAAAACCACCATTCATTCATATTCCCGTTTCCTCAAGAGATAGATCCTTCCTCTCTCTGGCGCCAGGAAAAGTTAAGATAATCCTGAACAGCTGTCACTTGTTATTGTCCACCTTTGTGCAAAAATAAGTCTCTATGTCTACTTAAGAAAAAGCCCTTCTCAGGGCACCTGGGTGGCTCAGTCAGTTAAGCATCTTACTTCGGCTCAGGTCACGATCTCACAGTCCATGAATTCAAGCCCTGCATCAAGCTCTGTGCTGATGGCTCAGAGCCTGGAGCTTGCTTCAGATTCTGTGTCTCCCCCTCTCTCTGCCCTTCCCCTACTCATGCCCTGACTCTGTCTCTCAATAATAAACAAACATTAAATTTTTTTTAAATAAATAAATAAACATTAAAAAAACACCCCTCTCCATCTATGTATTCACCCAGGAGAAAGTTCTGCTTTACGTCAAGCACTTTTGGCACTGATTTTTGGAATGTAATATTCATTCAAATTATTCCTAAAGACTCTAATTTAGTCTGTCTGGAGTGAGGCCTAAGAATCTGCATTATAAACAAACTCCCCAAAGAAATTTCTTTTTTTTTAGTTGGGATATAATTTACGTGGAAGGATAAAATGCACAGATGTAAGTGTTCGGTTTGATGAGTTTTGATGCTTGGTGTAACCACCACTCCAAACAAGATGTAGAATATTTTCACCCTTTTAGAAACTTCCTGATACTCTTCTCAGTTCAATTTTCCCACACCGAGTGAGGAAAACCAGAAATTGGTTTTTATAGTTTTAGAACTTCATATAAATGGAATCATACAATATACCCCATCGTGTGTCTCACGATGTTTGTGAGGTACATCCATATAGTAGCATCCATCGTTGGTATGTTTTTGGAGCTGAGTAGCACTTCCCTGCATGAGTGTACTACCAATTAGTTAGTCACTGTCCAGTCATGGATATCTCCAATTTGAGGCTATTGTGAATATGACTACTATGAATATTTGCGTATGTCTTTTTGTGAACATAATGTTTTTCATAAATCTTGGTTTAAACACCTAGGAGGAGGATTTCTGAGTCCTAAGTAGATGCATTTTTTTTGTTATACTCTGAAAATTTTTCCCTAAATAGTTGTACCATTCTACACTGATACTAGTAATATATGAGATTGTTCTACATCTTCCCCAATATTTTATTTTATTTTATTACCTTTTTATTTCAGAGAGAGAATCCCAAGCAGGCTCCATGCTCAGCACAGAGCCCAATGCAGGGCTTGATCCCACAACTGAGAACGTGACCTGAGCTGAAATCAAGAGTCAGATGCTCAACTGACTGAGCCAACCAGGAGACACCCCAATCTTTTATATTAGCAGTCTTCTTCATTTTGGCCTTTGAAATATGTATAAAATAGTGCTTTATTGTGGTTTAATTTGAATTTTCTGATAACTATAATTTTTTAAATGTTTATTTTTGAGAAAGAGAGCACAAGTGGGGGAAGAACAGAGAGAGAGGGAGACACAGAATCTGAAGCAGGCTCTAGGCTCTGAACTGTCAGCACAGAACCCAATGTGGGGCTCAAACCCAACCTAAGCTGAAGTTGGATGCTCAACTGACTGAGCCACCCAGGTGCCCCTCTGATAACTATAATTTGAGTACCTTTTGCATGTACTTATTGGCCATTATATTATCTTCTTTCAGAAAAAAGTCTGTTCAAGACTTTTGCCTATCTTTTTATTGGTTTGTTTGTCTTCTGTGTGTAGGAATTCTTTTTTTTTTTTTTAAGATTTTATTTTTAAACAATATCTACACCAACATGGGGCTCAAACCCACAAACCAGAGATCAAGAGTCACATGCTCTAGAGACTGTGCCAGCCGGGTACCCCTGTGTGTAGGAATTATAAATATATTCTAGATTTGGTTCCTATGCCAAATGCATGGATTATGACTACTTCTTCTCAGCCTGGGACTTACCTATGGATTTTCTTAGTTAAGTCCTTGATCTAATTTGTTGAATTAATTGCAGAAAGTTGCCCATAACACTCTCTGATTATCCTGTAAGCATCTATGGTGATACCCTCAAAGTCTCTGGAAAGGTTCTATCTCAGCAGATCCGCCAGTCCCCAGCATCTGGCATCCATACCCACTAAGTGAGGGGCAATGAGAGAGAGCGAGTGTGTGGAGGATCACTTTATGGCCGTTTTTCCTCAGTATTCTCATTTATCAGCCCAAGCATATCACTGTTAAAAACTTGTTAAAACTTCTACCGGTTTCTTCTTGCCCCTGTCCATGGTGGATTCTTTCCATTGCCAACACTCTACCAGGCATGAAAGGAATAAGGTGTCTCTTAGCTCCCGGAAGAGCTGATGGCTGCCTAGATTTTAGTTCATGTAAGTCCATTCCTGTTCTCAGGCCTTGATGGATTTTTTAAACTATGATTTTATAGACTGCCACTGATCTGGTTTATTATCATTAAATAAAAGCAATAGTGTCTCGTGGCTTCCTACATCCCAACCAGAAAGGAAGTCTCCCCAGTTCACGCTGGTGCAAGTGCCCCATGAACAAAACTTAAAAAAGCCTTTCCTGGGTATTCTGAACAAGGAAATAAAGAGTAGCTGGTCCCGTTAGGGTGGAGGTTAAGACACCAGTTCTAAAATTCTCTGCCCCTATGGATATTCATATATCTTGTGAGGAGTTCTTGCTGCTTAGAAAATCTGACCAAATACATGTACTACTTTTATTATAGAGTAAAATGGAAAGTTAGGAAGTGTATACTGAGAACTTCAAATCCCAGCCTTGGAAAGAACTGCTTTATCATGAAAAACTTAAGCCCTCATTTCTTTTCTCAAGAATGAAACTCTGGAATTAGCAATCTTCAGTCTAACTCTTCAGTAATAAAAAGTTTTTCTTTTATTCCAAACCAGAACAAACTTTATTCCAGATAGTAATGCCTAGGCTAAGGAAACAGTACTTTTAATGAATTTTAAAATTAAACCCAAGAGATGTGCTTTGACAGTTGGAGCAGGAGAATATAATTCCAGATATGTACTTTTCCATGAGAAGTTTTTATTACTTATTTATAACTAGTATTTACCATGTCAAACTGTTCTATTTTCCAATGAGAAAAGAAACTTTCTATCTTTTTGTGTCTGCATTACCTCAACGCTGACAATCTCTGAAGAGATTCACATGATTAATAACTTCTAAAAGGTCTTTAATGAAGTACTCAACATTATATATCACATCCACCATAGTTTATTATTTTGTGTTTATTTTTATTTTGACAGAGCGTATGCACACACACTTGAATGGGGGAGGGAGAAAAGAGAGAGCAGGGGAGGGGCAGAGAGAGAGAAGGAGAGAGAGAATCACAAGCAGGCTCTGCACTGAGAGATGGGGCTTGACCTCGTGAACTGTGAGATCATGACCTGAGCCAAAATCAACAGTTGGACACTCAACCGACTGAACCACCCAGGCGCCCCACATCTGCCATAGTTTAAATTAAGGGTTCATGCCTGTGAGGTCATAATTCATTCCTGTGTCTGAGACACACAAGTTCAGTTTTACTCTTCTCTCTGAAGCATACCCTGATTTCTAAACAGAGTCATAAAAGCTAGAGTCAAAATAACACCCTCAGGAGAGTGGACAGGATATGTTTGCCTGTACTTCTGTGAGGGTACTATATTTTAAGATCTGGTCCCCAGCCACTCAGTCCACTACAATGGATTTTCTTAATGTATCTTCAGGAACTTGATAACTAGGAACTAATGAAGTGCCATGAAGTAAATATACCTTAAAATAAGGGGCGCCTGTGTGGCTCAGTCGGTTGGGCGTCCGACTTCGGCTCAGGTCATGATCTCACGATTCGTGGGTTTGAGCCCCGTGTCGGGCTCTGTGCTGACAGCTCAGAGCCTGAAGCCTGCTTCGGATTCTGTGTCTCCCTCTCTCTCTGCCTCTTCCCTGCTCACACTCTGTCTCTGTCTCTCAAAAATAAAGAAACATTAACAAAATTATATATATATATAATTATATATATATATAATTTATATATATTATTATTATATATTATTTATATATATTTTATATATTATTTATATATATAAATTATTGTATATATTATTTTATACAATATATAATATATATTATATATTATATATTATATATAATATATATGTTGTATAATTATATATATTATATATAATTATATATATAATATATATTATATATTATATATAATATATGTTATATATATATAACATATATATGTTATATATATATGTTATATATATGTTATATATATGTATATATATGTTATATATATATAATATATGTTATATATATTATATATTATATATATTATATATATATATGTAATTATATATATATATATATATATATATATATATATATATATACCTTAAACTGGAACACAAAGTGAGAACCTCATTGATAATAGACCTTATCATTTTTTCATGATCAGTAAGCTTCAGTTCCTACCTAGGACACCCAGAACAAGACACCCAAATCCTGAATTATTTCTCATAAACCTGCTCTGTGATCCTGTCATTCTAACAACAAAGGTAAAATAATTTCAAGGGTATGTTTTATCTGAACTTGGGAAAACTACAACCATATGTTGACCCCACAAGAGGTAATATAAGTTGCTTACTTTGCACAGATGTACTATCAGAAAATATTTTCACTTTTTCTCCCAACTCTGAACCATAAATATATTGATTACATTCCTTGTGACCATGATTTTTCTTTTTCTTAAATATGGTATTATCACAAATGAAATGTTGTGGAGCCTAGCAAAGATTTTTGTGTATATTATTAGGATTCTTCATGGTTCAAATAAAAGAAAATCCAAATACAATTAAAATGGCTTAAACATGGTTTGAACAGAAAAGTACTTCAGTACTTAAGGCAGAGCTTGAATCTAGCCAGGATCTATTCTCCTACTGTCCTTTTTTTGGGGGGGGGGGGTCAATGTCACTGCTTTTGGATCTTATCTTAAGTAGACTCTTTCCTCCTGGTCCCAGGATGGCTGCCTCTTACCCCTAGGACCAGCTTTCCTCATTTGTATGCACTGGGAAAAGCAAAGTCTCTTTTGATTGATTTCACAGGGAGGGAAAAAAGGTGTTTCAGGGAAGGTATACTCAAATCTCACTGGCTCTAGCTAGATTATATGCCTGTCTCTGAACCAGCCATTGTGAACTGGGGGTTGTGATGTCCCAATTTTCTGAAGTCAATTAAGACTTGCCTCTGAAAGAAAATGAAGAAAGAAAGAAAGAAAGAAAGAAAGAAAGAAAGAAAGAAAGAAAGAAAGAAAGAAAGAAAGAAAAGGAAAGAAAGAAAGAGGGAGAGAGGAGGGAAGGATAGGAAGGATAGGAAGGATAGGAAGGAAGGAAGGAAGGGAGGAAGGGAGGAAGGGAGGCAAAGAAAAAAAGTAGACCTAACTCTGGAGCTTGCAGTAGAATCAGGGCCATCCAAACCCATAGCCAAAATGGGAGTGAGTCAAACACTCCAACAATCCCCACTATGGGCTCCTTAAATAATGAGTTCACTAAAATTAATAAAATCTCACTGTTTCTGGGTCTCCATGATAGTAAGCTACAGGAATTCCCCAAGGGAAGCCAGAGAAACAAGAGAGTGGACATAAAAGCTGCTTCCCCTGGGGGCACCTGGGTGCCTCGGTGGATTAAGCATCTGACTTCAGCTCAGGTCATGATCTTGCAGTTAGTGAGTTCAACCCCATGTTGGACTCTATGCTGACAGCTCAGAGCCTGGAACCTGCTTCAGATTCTGTGTCTCCCTCTCTCTCTGCCCCTTACCCCCTTGCACTCTCTTTCTTTCTCTCTCTCAAAAATAAACATTAAAAATAAACAGCTCCCCCATTTAAATATCTCTGCTAAGAAGAGGGTGGGCAATCCCTACATTCAGGTCACATTTGATGCTTGATGATGGTTAAGATTTCTTCTAATATTCAATCAAAACAGGATGAAAGCATGAAATGAAAACTTACAAAAGTTTTATATGTTAGACTCCTAAGCTTTACACAGCAATCACTCTCCCAGAATCATGCCCACAGTGGCTAGACTAACACAGGAGAAGTCCAGCTGTGGGCAGCACAACATGACACATAATGCAGTCTAGACCTCGGTCAGAGGCATGTGACAAATACAGCCATCCCTCCTTTCCTCCCTCTCCATCTCAAGTGGAGTCTTTGTTCCAACGTTCCTTTTGTCCTTTCTCAACAAGCGGTTTTGGAATAAGCCATTTCAATTTGCTCAACATGCCACACAAAAGCTTTTAGACTCAAATGGTTCCATAGGCCATTCTCAGAAGACCCCTGGACTCCTCTATTTTGCTCACCCTTTCCCCCAGCACCTGCCAGTCTCCACACATCAATAGAAATGAAGATGAAGTAACTTCAGTCCTATTCACACTCGGAACTGATGCCAAGGCTCTAGGTCAATACCAATGGACTGTGTGGGACCAAAAATAAGGATTTGCCCCGAAACAAATGATGTATGCTCAAAGATAGCTTAGCAGTCCAACCACTCAAGTGGAAACTGTCACTAAAAATTATCTTTTTAACTGAAAGATATCATAAAAGGGCAGAAGACAAGAAAGGAGGCAAAAAAAGAAGGGAGGGAAAAGTTCTACCTCACGAGAAATCTCATTTTCACTTGCTTTGGTTATAGGAATGAAATAAAAATCACTAGAAATAAAAATTCCTCTGTTAATATCTAATTACTAGGTAGCACAGGAATAAACTCAGTCATGAAAAATGGTCCAAACGTGTGTTTGTTCCTATTTCATTTGATTAGGACATTCAATCATGTTCATTTCTGTTCAGCCATCCTAGCTAGTTCAGTGAGTAACAACTATGTTTTTTCATGTAAGACTTTGGCGAATTCTTGGAGTGCCTGGGTGGCTCAGTTGGTTGAGTGTCCGACTCTTGATTTCAGCTCAGGTCATGATCCTGGGATTGGACCCCACGTTGGGCTCTGTGTTGAGCATAGAGCCTGCTTGGGATTCTCTCTCTACCTCTATCTCTCCCTCTCTCCCTCTCTTCCTCTCTCTCCCTCTGCCCCTTTCCTCTGCTCATGCTCTCTTTCTCTCTCTCTAAAAAAAAAAAAAAAAAAAAAAAAAAAAAAGACTTGGGTGAATTCTGTAAGCCCATTGCTTTCAATTACATGCACAGCACTGCAGTTTGGCACGGGAAAGAAGTCAAAGGAGGAGGCTCAAATAAACACACATGCCCCTAATCTCAGGTTACAAAGAAACCAAAATCTCCTTCTTACATTAAAATACATATACCAAAAAGTCTCAAAAATACAAAATATGATATATTTATAACACAAACACACACACACACACACACACACACACACACACACACACACACACACACAGTTTGTAGACATATTGAAACCAAGATAAAAGTCTTTGGACTTATAAACCTTAATGTGACTTGTAAACAAAGTAAATTAGGTGTAAAACAAATTATCATTGTACACAAGATTCAAAAACGTAGACGTGTCAAGCCTTCACATTTTGAGACTCTTCTATTTCCAGAATTTATTACATTTCAGCTGCAGGAATTATTTATGCCAGGCTGCTTAAAAAAACTGACAGGTTACAGTAGAATACTAAAGAGTAAAACAAAGAAGCGTCAAGAGTTTGAGGTGTGTCTTTGACTATCTGGATATGGGTGGGGTCCAACCCCATATCTGGATGTGGAGGAGACACAGGATGGACTCTGGAAATGCCAAATGAGCAGAGAAGGATCAGGTACAAATAGAATAATTGGGAACATGTCTGTACTAGGTGTGGAAGCTGCTGTGATTTTTAATGTGGGATCAAAACATTCTAATTGTGAAGTTATGTGAATTTTTAATCAAAAAATATGTGCTGAGTCTGCATTCTCTTTGTTAGTCTGTTCTAGAAAATACAGAACAGCAGGAGGAGAGGTGGAAGGAACACAAGGGTCAATGCAGCAATGCCTTGGATTCCTTGGTTCCACGAGGCTTAAACACATCAGTAGCTCAAATCATCAGCAACTTTGTAATTTAGAAAAAATGTCTAGACTACAGAAAAATGGAAAAGAATAATACAATAAGGTCTTCTATATCCACCACCTAAATTCAGGTCCTTTTAGCATTTTGTGATAATAAGTCTCATTTGGCTTCCTCTCTCTAAAGAGAGTATATGCTTTTTAAAAAATCAGAATATTTGTCATCTATTAATTTTTTTTATTTCATTGAATTACTAATGGCAAAAAAAGGAACTCTAACTTATTTTTAGTCTTTTCTTATCGTTCATCCATCTTTACCAATGTTGGCTCTTCATCCTCCCGAATGGTTATAAATTCGTTTCTTCCTATTTGCACTACCATTGCTCTGGTTCAAGCTTCCATTGTTTCTCAACGACATTACAGCAACAGACTCCTAACTGGCGCCCTTCCTCTGACATTTCCGTCCTCTACCCCATCTTCTGTTTGCATGGTGGTGCATCTAACATGCATCGTAGTCTCACCGCCTCAATGTCTACACAAGAAAGCCCAGATTCCTTAGACATCTTGGAAACTGGCCCCAGTCTTCCTTTCCACTCGTAGCTCCTGCTTCTTCCCTTTAGCCACAAAAACCCTACTGCCATTCCCTCAAAGAACTTTCCGTGTTCTCGTTTCCCTTTCCCTTGTTCTTTTGAATAAAAACTCACTCAGCATTCAAAATCTCACTCTTGTGTAGTCTTCTTTGACTCTACAAGCTTCTGGATTCCTCTTCTATGTTCCTGAAACAGTTTTGCTTAACATATTTCACTGTAACCATTTATTTTCAAATCTGTTTCCTCCCATTGTGTGTATTCCCTCCATTTGCCCCAGAGCTGGAACAATGGACAGTTCACCATTGTTGTTCCCACCTGTAAACTGAGGGGCACCTGTGTGGCTCAGTTGGTTAAGCATCTGACTTTGGCTCTGGTTGTGATCTCGTGGTTTGTGAGTTCAAGCCCTGCATCAGGCTGTGTGCTGACAGCTCAGAGCCTGGATCCTGTTTTAAAATCTGTGACTCCCTCTCTCTCTTCCCTTCCCCTGCTCACGCTCTGTCTCTCAAAAAATAAATGTTAAAAAAAATTTTTTTAATAAAATAAAATGAGGCACTTAATAGTTTCTAATTATCTGAATTTTAGCAATTTCTGAGTAGAAAGAAAATACCTTTAAAACTCAAAAGAAAAGACATTAAAGCTGGTTTTCAATGATGTTTTCCAGTTTCTATGTATGCTTTAATACCATTTGCTACTGTATGCTTCTGACACCTATGAAGCCATTGTCTCAAGTATTTTGATACCTGCAGAGACATAATTTGGCCAATTAAAGACCAGTGGCTGTGGTCTGTGTTGATAACAAAAAAGATCCCAAGACAAGTAAGACACTCCAAGTTAACTAATATGTAATGTCCAATAATTAAATTTCACCCCAAAGTGAAAAAAGTGAAGTTTAAGGAACAGAAAGCATAATGCTTATAAGAAATGGATTTTTCATAAGCTGCTAATACAGGGACCAGCACCCATATGCGTATGTACCTAAAATTGCATTACACCATGCCATCTAGCTCTCCATCAGATAACATGGTCTTTTTAAATTTTTTAAATTTAAATTTTATTTTATTATTACTAATTTTTTAAATTTTTTTAATGTTTATTTTTGAGAGAGAGAGAGAGGCAGAGCATGAGCAGGGAAGGGGCAGAGAGAGAGGAAGACACAGAATCTGAAGCAGGCTCCAGGCTCTGAGCTGTCAGTACAGAGCCCAATGCAGGGCCCAAACCCACGAACATGAGATCATGACCTGAGCTGACGTTGGATGCCTAACCCACTGAGCCACCCAGATGCCCCTATTATTAATTTTTTACCTGAGCTCCTGACCTTTGCTTTACATGCAGACCTTCAATTCCTTCTTATGAAAGGCTTAAAATCTAGGGCTACCCATGGAAATTAAATGTAGATACCTATTAGTATACTAGTATTAACTAGAAAGCTGCTAAGAATAGCTTCCTTCTGAGGTTTTACAGCCAATATTTTTCCCCCACATGTCTACAGGAGACTTTTCCTCTCCCTCCCTCCCCTGTTCTCCAGTTCATAGCATTGGCTTCCACCCTTGTCTATTACATTAAAACTTTGGTTTGTGAGCATAATTTGTTCTAGAAACATGCTTGTAATCCAAGCACTTGTATATTAAAAGCAAATTTCAAGAATCATTGGCTCAGTTGTGATCATGTGATGTTTGGCATCAGGTACTACTCGTATTGCAAGACACTGCTCGTTTATCAAGTTAAAATTTATTAGGAATGTTTGCTTATCTTGTGGAACACTCACAGAACAAATTACTTGTAATCCAAGCTTTTACGTATTTCCAAATGCTTCTGCACTGTGTGTGAAAAGGGCCATCCAGTGCACAAGACGACCAGCAAGGAACCATATTGGTTTTACCAAGCCACAGCAACAGGACCCATACAACTTCCTATAAGTAAACACTTCTATGAGGATTATTCTTTGACCCAAATATAGACTTCTTTGCCTATCACAATCCCTCTAGAAATAGCTAATTATTAAACTTTTACTCCCTGTCCTTAATACACACACACACACACACACACACACACACACACACACACACACACACAAAAACACACCTTAATTCTTTTTTTAATGTTTATTTATTTTTGAGAAAGAGAGAGAGAGGGAGGGAGGGAGAGAATGTGAGGGGGGAGGGGCAGAGAGAAAGGGAGACAGAGAATCTAAAGGGGCTCTGTGGTGACAGCAAAGAGCCCAATAAGGGGCTCGAACTCATGAAACCATGAGATCATGACCTGAGCCGAAGTCAGACGCTTAACCAACTGAGCCACCCAGGCGACCCACCTTAATTCAATAGAAGTCTCAAGGAATTGCTGGGACTGTGCTCTCAGCTGCTCACTAAGTCCCTGACAACATCAGCACGGACACCGGTCTTCAGGGGCACCCAACCCTTAGCCATTCTGCTAATGGAAAATTCTCCCAGTCTAGAGCTAATGTGTGAGCACCATAATAAACTTTTTACTTACCTATTGCATGTCTGCATCTGTGTGGTAGATGGCCACTCAATAATTGTGTTACTTAGATCTTCTGCACTATTTGGGGAGATATCATGACTGAAGGCTGTCTTGTCCCAGAGCTTGAATTCGCTGTATATACAGTCCCAGCACCCCTTCTAGGGAGGTAGGTTGCCAGAGAAGAGTTATAGGTCTCACCACAGAAGAGCAGAGTCACTGGCCCAATCTTCTAAACTCACAAGGAAAGTGGCCATACCTGTCCCAGGACTCAATGAAGAACAAAGCGGCAGAGAACCCTATATTTTTTGGAGTAAACAATGTCACCGCCCCTTCCTCATCATTCCAGTAAGGATCCAATGGGTTTGCATCTTCTGGCTCACAATATAATAAAGTTGCCCTCCATGATTATATTAGAGAAACAATAACAACAACAACTGAATATCCCAGTGGCCCATCCTACCTGGACCCATATCTTGAAAACTGCTTGCTCAACTAACATTATCAGTTAGTTGGGATCCCCCTTGCAACTTGTATATTTGTTTGTTTGTGGTTTCTTTATATACATGTAAAAGTAAAATGTCACATTTGCATGGAGAAATGAGAAAAAGAGCTGTCACAAAACTAAGTCGTGCCACTTGGTTACTACATCAAAAAGTAATAACTTCAGCTCTGAATCCCTGAGTTGTTGCATATATAGTTTATGTCTTCTTCAAACACCTACATTTATTGCCTTATTTCTTTTAGCACTATAAGCCATTTCCATTCAAGATGCTGAATCAAGTTCCCTTGAGAACTGGAAAGTGGTATTTGAGTTTCACTCAATTAGATTACATCACCGGAATGAAATGGTATCTTGTCTATCAGGTGGAGGGATATTTGGGTTTAATGATTATTTTCTCTTTATATTTTCTTTTGAAAATTCTTTGAATTTATTGGGTGGTTATGGACTATATTCAAGGTTTGGAAAATCATATCTAGGCAAGGAAAGCAACTTCTTCTGTATCATCAATAACCTACCTTATAATTATAACTGTCCAACAGTCACTGGCAGTGATCTATATGGAGGGTATTAAACATCTTGCCTTATCAGACAGACAGTAAAATGTGGACTTTTCCCCAATGACTAAATCCTCTCCTTTCTGAACTCTACACTATCAAAATTTAGTGTATTGTGCCAACAGAAAAGATATCCTCATTGATTTTGGTGTTAAAATAAAATGAGTCCTATGAGGCAAGTAATTTAAAAGATAAAGCTTGGGTTCTTTGGGACACCTGGGTGGCTCAGTTGAGTGTCCAACTCTTGATTTCAGCTCAGGTCATGATCTCATGGTTCATAGGTTTAAGCCTCACATGAGGCTCCACGCTGTCAGCTTGGAATTCTCTCTCCCTCTATCTGCCCCTCCCCTGCTCATGTTCTCGCTCTCTCTCTCTCTCTCTCTCTCAAAATAAATGAATAAAACTAAAAAAAAAAAGATAAAGCTTTGGTTCAAATAAATGTTTGAACAAATATACAAATATTTGAGAAAAATCAATACCAGCAAGAGAGGCCCCAAAGCCATGAAAAAGAGAACTAAAACTGAAAGACTCAGAGTTAATAGACTAACCAGAAGAAAACATAAAATAAGTTTAATTTTTATCATCAAGGAGAGTCAAGACACATTCAAAATCAAAAGAAGCAGTTACACAGAAAAAAGTAATGTATTTGGAAATTACAAACAGGATGGTCAAAAATTTTTTAAAATGCAACAGATGAGCCGGATAGTCAAATTGACCTACAGATTGACAGAATGTTTAGAGAGTTGAAAGTTAAGCTGAAAGATTGTTCAAGAATGCATTCAAACTATGGAAAGAATGCACCAGTATTCATACAAATGGCTGAACGTTTTGTCTCGCATGTCTCCAGAGGAGAATAGAGATATGCTAAAATAATTGTTCCTAATGTATCTTTTTAAAAAGCTTTTATTTTCATTCCAGTTAGTCCACATGCAGCAAGTGTAATATATCTTTATCTCCCAGCATGCAGCACAGTCCTATAAACACACTAAATGACAACTCACATGTCATAGAAACTCAATAAATGCTTGAAGAACAAAACTGAAACGGAAGGGTGTCAAGCACTTGGAAAAGGAAGGCGACATAGCATAGGAATCCAGACATACGTGGGATCCACTCTGGTTTTGCTACTTATGGGAATTAGGGCAACACCTAGTTTCTCTCAACTCAAATAAAAAATCATGATGTAATGTATATATCCTAGAGCGAGGATGATGATTACATAACATGAGATAAGCTAGCATAAAACCAAAGAGGTAACATTAGCATAAAAGTAAAAAAAAAAAAGGAAAAGAAAAAAATTACAGACAGAATTTAATTTATTTCAGTTTCACAATGCAACAGGAGAAAACCTGGAGATTACAAAATACACAACTCTGGGGCCAAAAAATAATTTGGATTTCTTTGTAGAAAATATGCTTTCACGTAGCTTGAGAAAAACAGGCTATTAAATAGAATCCCATCAAGGTTACAAGCTGTCTCTATGTTGGATGTAATAACACACATTCACACCACACACACACACACACACACACACACACACACACACACACACACTTCTAGCAGCCACCGAAGGAAAACAAAAACAGAATTAAATAAGGAGAACGGACATATGTTAGGTATGTGTGCCTAGCTGGAGCACGAGATGTGAGCATTATTCCCAATCTGTATACTATAGCACGAGGTGAACAGATGTATCTTTGGAAGTATAAAACCCTAACCATGGCTATATCGTGGACTCTCTCCTCCAATGACAAGATTTTTCCATCCTGTGACATCTACAAATAACCTAACCTGTACCTTCTTCCAGTCCATTTCTCCTGTTCTCCTCTTCTCTCAATACAATCTCACTCCTCTTGTGAAAAGCTCATCTTCTGGCTTTGACAGTCCTATTCCCTCCATCGTAGGCTTCTAAGATCCCAGATCCTGGGTCTTCTCACATCTTCATAATCACTTTCAATCTTTCTCTTTCTTTAATTATTAGGCACTGCCCAGACTTCTACCCTAAATTGTCATCCTTCCAATCCAGATGCCCCATTGTGACAATTAAATTTCTAGATACGGGACTATCAAATCTATGCAAATACAAACACCCAACCACTGTAGACCTCATGTAGAGAAACATTGACCTATGGGGAACTGGAATTCAGTGTTTTCCTTACTAATACTTGTCTATAAAAGGAACCAGTAGCCAAAGATGTGACTAACAAAGGCGCAATGGAGTGGTAGTCTTTTGGCATAATGAAGAGTTTGATATTCTCATACCATCAGAGTCCCAATAACAGTTGGCAAAGAAGTTAATAAAAGTCTTGTTGCTGCCTTTGTTTTACAAAATCTCACACATCTTGTTCTATTAACACAATGTTTTCCAATATATTGGAGTGCATGAGTCTCTTTTACATTCTACTTCATAATGGGTATTTATTTTATTCTTATTTTAGAAAGCTGTTAAAGATAGATTTGGTGGGGGGGGCGCCTGGGTGGCTCAATTGCTTAAGTGTCTGATGCTTGATCTTGGCTCAGGTCATGATCTCACAGTTCATGAGATCAAGCCCTGAGTAGAGTTCTGTGCTGACAGCACAGAGCCTGCTTGGGATTCTCTCTCCCTCTCTCTCTGTCCCTCCCCTGCTCATGCTCTCTCTTTCTCTCTTGAAATAAATAAACTTAAAAAAAAAAAAAGCTTGTACTCTTTTTATTTATTTATTTATTTTTTTATTTTTTTATTTTTTGGGACAGAGAGAGACAGAACATGAACGGGGGAGGGGCAGAGAGAGAGGGAGACACAGAATCGGAAACAGGCTCCAGGCTCCGAGCCATCAGCCCAGAGCCTGACGCGGGGCTCGAACTCACGGATCGCGAGATCGTGACCTGGCTGAAGTCGGCCGCTTAACCGACTGCGCCACCCAGGCGCCCCCAGCTTGTACTCTTAAAAAAATAAAGAACAGAAAACCCAGAAATAAGCCCACAACTATATGGTCAATTAATCTTTAACAAAGGAGGAAAGGATATCCAATGGGAAAAAGTCTCTTTAATAAATGGTTTTGGGTAAACTGGACAGCAACATGCAGAAGAATGAAACTGGACCATATTCTTTCACCATACACAAACATAGACTGAAAACGGATTAAGGACCTAAATGTGAGACCTGAAACCATAAAAATCCTAGACTAGAACACGGCCAGTAATTCCTCAGACATCAGTTGTAGCAACATTTTTCTAGGTATAACTCCTGAGGCAAGGCAAACAAAAGCAAAAATAAACTATTAGACTACATCAAAATAAAAAGCTTCTGCACAGTGAAGAAATCAACAAAACTAAAAGGCAACCTACTGAATGGGAGAAGATATTTGCAAATGAAATATCTGATAATATCCAGAAATATATGAAGAACTCCTACAACTCAACACCCAAACAACAAATAATCCCATTAAAAAATGGGCAGAAGACATGAATAGACCTTTCTCCAAAGAAGACACACAGATGGTCAACAGACGCAAGGAAAAATGCTCAACATGAGTCATCATCAGGGAATGCAAATCAAAACTACAATGAGATATCACCTCATACAGAATGACTATAATTAAAAACACAGGAAACAACAAGTGTTGGTGAGGATATAGAGAAAATGAGCCTTCATGTATTGTTAGTGGGAATGCAATTTGGTGCAGCCCTTGTGGAAGACTTACAGAGGTTCCTCAAAAAATTAAAAATAGAACTACCATATAATCTAGTAATCACATACTACTGGGTACTTACCCCCAAAATATAAAAACACCAATTCAGAGGGATACATGCATCCCTGTGTTTATTGTGCCATTATTTACAATAGCCACACAATGGAACCACACAAAATATAAAAACACCAATTCAGAGGGATACATGCATCCCTGTGTTTATTGCACCATTATTTACAATAGCCACACAATGGAAGCAGCCCAAGTGTCCATCAATAAAGAAAATGTGATATATAGAGAGAGATAGATAGATATATCTATAAAGTTATATCTATAAAGAAATAGATATATCTATCTATATCTATAAAGAAAATGTGATATATATATAGATAGATACACACATATATATACATACATATATATTGCATAATATATAAACTATAACATATATATATAATATATAATGGAATATTATTCAGTCATAAAAAAGAATGCAATCTTGCCATTTGCAACAAGATAGATGGAGCTATAATGGTATGCATTATAGTATAATGCTAAGCAAAAAAAATGTTATTCAGAGAAAGGCAAATACCATATTATCTCACACATATGTGGAATTTATGAAACAAGTTAAGTGTCCAACTCTTGGTTTCGGCTCAGATCATGATCTCACAGTTCATGAGATCAAGCCTTGTGTCAGGCTCTGTGCTGACAGCACAGAACCAGCTTGGGATTTTCTTTCTACCCCTCCCCTGCTTGTTCTCTCTCTCTCTCTCCCTCTCCCTCTCTCTCTCTCTCAAAACAAATAAATCCTCTTTTTAAAAAAAGGAAACAAAACAAATCAGCTAAGGGAAAAACAGAGAGACAGAGAGGGAGGGAGGGGGTTGGAGGGAGGGAGAGAGAGAGAGAGAGAGAGAGAGAGAGAGAGAGAGAGAGAAACCAAGAAACAAACTCCCTTATTTTATTCTAACAGACTCTTATCTATAGAGAACAAACTGATGGTTACCAGGAGGATTGGGGGGGGGGGGGGAATGGGGATTAAAGAGTACAGTTATCATGATATGAAATGAAATGAAATGAAATGAAATGAAATGAAATGAAATGAAATGAAATGAAACGAAATGAAACGAAACGAAACGAAACGAAAGGAAGTGAAATAAAATAAACTAAAAATCATGATGGTAAAGTGAATATCCTAGAGTTAGCATGAAGATTAAGTAACATGAGATTAGGTGGCACAAAATCAAATGAAGCAGCATTATCATAAACCTAATACAATGTAATTTTTGCCCTGGATAAAATGGTGGGCAAAGCTTTAAGCAATCGTCTTCAACAACAAACGACGAGAAACAAAAGTACTCCTAACTCCTTTTGACAGTGCAACACACTAAGTTAACCCGTTGTTTAGAAGGATAAGAATCTTCAGTTTCTGGAAATATGGTGGAATACATACTCTGATCATCCTTCCTTCTAGAAAATATCTAGATGATGGATAATATTTGAACAAGTTCAGGGCCAAAAATGAGGAGGGAGCTGAAAATCAAGTGGTAAATTAGCACCGATCCTACAGCTGTTCCCGGATATGTGGCCATACCAGCAGCCTGATGTGTGGTGTTTGCACCACACAATCTTTGTCTTCAGAGGCACAGAAGACAAAATTTTGGCTACACAAAATGTTAGGAGCTGGAAACCAGATTTCCACATGAAGTTCAGGTTCTCAATTAGTACACTTATAATGAATGAGGGAGTAAGGAGGGAAAATGTCTTAACCACCAAATGACAAGAAATTGCTCTCCACATAAGCTCTTTCTTGATGGAAAAAATATATATATACCTATGTCAAAAACCATCTTCACTGAGAATTTAATAGTGGTTTAGGGCATGAAGCGAGTCTCAACAAATTTCAAAGAATTAGTATCTAACAGTCCACATTATCCAGCCAAATAAAGTTCAGTTGGAAATCAACAATTCAGATAAATAACTTAGGAGTCAAAGAAGAAATCTGAATGGCAATCGAAATACACCTTTTGTCAAAAAAAAGTTGTGTTTTCTCTGGAAATTTTGATCTTGAAAATTTTAATCTTGAAAATTAACCTGCTAGTTGTGGCCCCACTGATCTTATTGTAATATATTGAAATATAAGATCTTAGAATGAAATTGGGATAATATATGACCTTGGTTTTCTCTTCATAAGTTAAGACATTATTTGTAAGTATGACATTTATGGACATAAACATAAAATAGGTGAATCGAAGGGATTATCTTTATTATTGACTTATTTATTTTTAAATGTTTATTTTTGAGAGAGAGCATGAGTAGGGGAGGGTCAGAGAGAAAGGGAGATAGAGGATCCAAGCCGGTCTGCACTGCCAGCACAGAGCCCAGTGGGGGGCTCGAACCCATGAACCGTGAGATCATGACCTGATCCAAAATCAGGAGTCAGATGGTTAACCAAGTGAGCCACACAGGCGCTCCCGAAGGGATTATCCTGAAAACACAATATAAATTTCAATTTTCCATATTTCTAAAGCTGGTGGTATATAGTATCTATAGTAGGTATTCAATATTTGTTAGGTATTTTTATAAAAAGCGATATGACAACAGCAATAAGTAAATTTTACCCTCAGTTGTTGTTTTTTTAAATACTTTTTATCAAGAATACTATGTGGGAACTAGAATTTTCCAAAGCAACCCATAGACCAGCTTTCATTTTTCACTTGAAAACAATAGAGTTCAGGGGCGCCTGGGTGGCTCAGTCAGTTAAGCGTCTGACTTCGGCTCAGGTCACGATCTCGCAGTCCGTGAGTTTGAGCCCCGCATCGGGCTCTGGGCTGACAGCTCAGAGCCTGGAGCCTGCTTCCGATTCTGTGTCTCCCTCTCTCTCTGTCCCTCTCCCGTTCATGCTCTGTTTCTCTCTGTCTCAAAAATAAATAAACGTTAAAAAATTTTTTTTTGAAAAAAAGAAAACAATAGAGTTCAAAAATAAATAAATAAATAATAGAGTTCCTCAGATGGGGGAGGGGGAGGGGTGCCAACATGCTCCAGGCAAAGTGAATGTAAACATCACCAGTGATACCAAGGAGTCATAAGCCACTTCATGTCTCCTTCCAAGAATGAAGTGAGAAATCTTCCTGGTGTTCTCCTTGCAGTGACCTATATATTTAACCTATTTACATTTTATTTAATCTTTACCTGAAGTATATCCAGTTACAATTACACCTGCTTATAAAACATATCAGCTTTGTTGTGGACAACACCTCTGACCACTGTAAAACTGGAAAAGAAGTTACACAACATCTTTCCACAAGAGGATGCCTTACAGTAGTTTTGTCATTAAAGGGTCTTTTGATGTGGGTAAAAATGTTCACTTTTAAGTGATTTTTATTTATTTATTATTATTTTTTTTTTATTTATTTTTGGGACAGAGAGAGACAGAGCATGAACGGGGGAGGGGCAGAGAGAGAGAGGGAGACACAGAATCGGAAACAGGCTCCAGGCTCCGAGCCATCAGCCCAGAGCCTGACGCGGGGCTCGAACTCACGGACCGCGAGATCGTGACCTGGCTGAAATGGGACGCTTAACCGACTGCGCCACCCAGGCGCCCTAAGTGATTTTTAAATAAATTCTCTACCATTGTGTCTTCTCTATGGACAGTTAATTGTTTCGTGGGTATGTGTTAGTTGTGTGATGCAGTCCTCTTTGTGGAGACTAAAATCTTCCATTTAGCTTCATATTTCATGAAGATTGTAGAACTTTTATGTGTATTTTTAAGGCTTGATGATGTGAGGGTAATTAACTTAAATGGCATATTTTTGTACCTCCTGTACAGTCTTACAATTCTGCTGATTGATGATGGCATCTCATGTTGAGTCAACCACAAATAAAGGTAGTTTTAAATTTGGAAAAGGGAAAAAAGATGAAAAGGAGGCAAGTTTTTCATTGTTATTAGATCTTCTTAAGCTTCTCTGAAGCTCAAAAATGGCTCCTCCTGTCGTATGGGAAACGGGGCAGATCCTCAAAGTACTAGAAGTGGAATCGCCATGTGGTCCAGCAATTCTACTTCTGGGCTATTCTGAACAGGTATTTGGCTGCCCATGCTCACAGCAGTATTATTCAAGAGAAGCAAAGGGTAGAAGCAACTGAGTGTCCACTAACAGACAGACAGATTAAATAAATGTGGTGCACACATATAATGGAATATTATTCAGCCTCAAAAAGGATGGACATCTTGACACAAGCTACAGCAGATGAAACCTGAAGTCATCATGATAAGTGAAACAAGGACAAATACCGTATGATTCCACTTGGAAGAAGTACCAAGAAGAGTCACATTCACGGGACAGAAAGTGGGATGGTGGTTGCCAGGGGTTGCGGGAGGGGGAATGAGGAGTTGTTGTTTAATGGGGACAGAGTTTCACTTTTCCAGGATGGAAAGCATCCTGGAGATGGAGGGTGGTGATGGTTGCACCACGGTGTGAATGTACTTAATGCCACTGAAATGTACACTGAGAAATAGCTAAAATGGTAAATTTTACATTATGTGTTTTTTACTATAACTTTTAAAAATGGGGGCCCCTGGGTGGCTCAGTTGGTTAAGTGCCTGACTCTGGATTTTGGCTCAGGTCATGATTTCACGGTTCATGGGATCAAGCCCCATATCAGGATCTGTGCTGACAGTGTGGCACCTGCTTGGAATTCTCTCTTCCCCTCTCTCTCTCTCTCTCAATAGATAAATAAGTAAATAAACAAAAACTTTAAAAAAACTATGGCTCTTCTCACTTTAAAGCATACAATCTGCCCACCCTCCACTGTTGCCATTTTGCTTCAAGTTCAAGGGAAGACAAGGCTACTCTTAATTTTGTGAGAACCATTTCTCCTTCTCCTACACTGGGTTTCCCTCCATTATTTAAAGCAAACCCATCTTTATGGATGCCTAAGGATGAATGAAATCTGGCAGGAATACTGAACAAGAAACCCCATAGGAACAAAACACATTTATTCTTTTCTGAATATAGCTTAAATTATAGGCTACTCTCCAGCAGTAATAATAGTTAGCATTCAAATGTTAAGAGTCTTTACTTCTACTAAACCAGGCCCTCGTTATTCCACTATAATTTGTTAGGCTCCATTATAACAGGAGTATTTTTAATAAGCAGTACGCACTCACTCACTCACTGTGTAGACGGCCATTTGAGTAGCAAAGCGTGATGGCTCCATTTTGTAAGTGAGCTCCTGGTTTTTCTTCTGAGAAGAGAAATTGTTTTCCCCCATAGAAATGCCTGCAGGGCAATATCCCTGCAGATGAGAAGGGAAGGAAATGTGTGTTAGGAGTATGATTTCTTCTCTAATGTTGATTCTTATTTTTGAATTGAATAAGACTTTTAAATGTGCTTTAAAATATGCAGGGCCTCTTTGAGCATTTCCACCAAATCACATTCTGGACCCTAATCTCATTTGCAATAGCTCCACATTAAGCAAGGATGGCTGTTAGTGAGCTGTAGAGTGGTGGAGGGAAGGAAATGACTTATCCCACGGGTCAGCAAAGAACACAACTGAAAACTGCAGTGAGTATATTAAAACCATGAGCACACTTTTCAAAAATAATCTACCCTTCAATTGCTCCAGACCCTAAAAATAAGAGCAGTAAGCCTTACAGAGACAAGAACTATGTATCACAAACCTCTTTTTTTTTCTCCTCCATAGCATAGAGTTCTGTGCTCACCAATTAATTCATGTCCTTACAAATTTTGGAGCAATTGGAATATTCCAGACACTGTTCCAGGCACTGGGGATTCAGATGTGAAGAAAGGAAACAAAGCCCTGTTTCCCTGGCAATTACATTCTAATCTGGAACATGCCATGTGTTCAATAAATTGGAACAGATTTATGCAAAGGAGAAAAAAGTTGTTTTTGAAAGAGAGAGAGTGTAAGCAGGGGAGAAGGGCAGAAGGAGAGAGAAAGAGAATCTTTTTTGTTTTAATGTTTATTTATTTTTGAGAGAGAGAGAGAAAGAGAGAGCAGGGGAAGGGCAGAGAGAGGAACAGAGGATCTGAAGTGCGTTCTGCACTGACAGCAGTGAGCCAGATTTCAGGCTTGAACTCACCACCCAAGAGATTATGACCTGAACCAAAGTTGGACACATGACCAACTGAACCACCCAGGCAGGTACCCCGAGAGAGAGAGAATCTTAAGCAGGCTCCATGATCAGTGCTCAGTGCTCAGTGCAGAGCTCAACATGGGGCTCTATATCACAACTCTGGGATCATGGCCTTGGCCAAAATCAAGAGTCAGATGCTCAACCGACTGAGCCGCCCAGGCATCCCACAGGAGAAAGGTTTTAATGTCTCTGTGTACCTTTCAGTAATTTAGGACTCAGGTAAGTAGAAGAACTCCAGTGGTAAAGATATTCCTTTACATGTGACAGGTACCTTTACACACGCTATAGAACTTTGTTCTGCCATCTCTTCAAATAAAGGGGCACCTGGGTGGCTCAGCTGGTTAAGAATCCAACTCGTGGTTTTGGCTCAGGTCCTGATCTCCTGAGTTCGAGCCCCACATCAGGCTCCACGCTGACGGCGCAGAGCCTGCTTGGGATTCTCTCGCTCCTTCTCTCGGCCCCTCCCCTGCTCACGCTCTCTGTCTCTCTCTCAAAATAAATAAATAAACTTTAAAAAGTATTAATAAAATAGATAAATTCATAAGTAGAATGCCATCAAAATAAATGCACTCTATGACTTTCTGCAAACACACACTCCCTCTGGCACTATGCAGGGGAAGAGGACCCCTCAGGGCAATACTTAACCTGCTTTGTGAAGTGTCTGCTCCCAGGGGGGCCTTTTTACACTTGTAAACAAACCCAGTCCCCTCAACTTCTCCAACTTGGAGGCCCTCCTCAGCTCTTCTTCACGGTCTCTCCACTACTACTGGATCATTCGTAGTTCTTAATACTTTCCATGCTAAGTTTCCTTCAACAGTTTCTTGCGAGAAAGATACTTAAGGAGAAGAAAAATACCTTTCTGTGACTTTTTTAAATGAAGAGCATAAAGAAGAAATTCTGAGTTGCCTAAAAGTCATTTCCAGAATTGCACTGTATCACTTTACCATCACACTTGATCCGTGATGGCTTCAGAAACAGGCTAAAAATGTCTCCAGTTGTAAAGGCTGCTTATTAGAAATGTATTTCTACAAGAAATGGCTTTCATTGTTCAAGGCACAACGTGACCTTTCTTCCCTGACGACCGAAAAGGCAATTTTGTGAGACTGAGATAATGAAGATGTTGCGGAGAACACGTGGGCTTCTAAAATGCCATTTAACATAGTTTTCTTTAATGGTGACTCTGGTTTTTGGTTTCTCTCCCTTCCCAGCTAGAAGTTTGCGACTCTTCAGAGTAACCCATCTTTAGTAAAACAAACCGAGCTGTGGTTCTAGAAATCTTAAGTAATGTCACCAGTGCTTTTTTACAACTAATGTCAAGCTCATTTCATCTCCTCCTGTTAACAAAGGTTCTGTATACACTTTTCTACCAGCTAGAGATTAAGCTACAACAGTAGATATTGAACTGGTGAATGGATTGTAAGATGCAGAAACATGGTATTTACATTTAGGATTCCATTTCCTTTCAAATTTCAAGAATAAAATGTCTGGGGGCGCCTGGGTGGCGCAGTCGGTTAAGCGTCCGACTTCAGCCAGGTCACGATCTCGCGGTCTGTGAGTTCGAGCCCCGCGTCAGGCTCTGGGCTGATGGCTCAGAGCCTGGAGCCTGTTTCCGATTCTGTGTCTCCCTCTCTCTCTGCCCCACCCCCGTTCATGCTCTGTCTCTCTCTGTCCCCCCAAAAAATAAATAAACGTTGAAAAAAAAAATTAAAAAAAAAAAAGAATAAAATGTCTGAATTTTGGAAGTGAGACCCACAGAACCCAGCCTCCATGGTCTCTTGGGTTTGGATGAAACAGTTTCCACAAAGGTTGGTCTGAGGACTGACCACATCAGAATCCCCTGAGACTATTTTATTTTATTTTATTTTATTTTATTTATGTTTATTTATTTTTGAGAGAGAGAGAGCGCGTGCCAGCAGGGGAGTGGCAGAGAAAGGTGGAGGCACAGATTCTGAAGCAGGCTCTAGGCTCTGAGCTCTCATCACAGAGCCTGATGCAGGATTTGAACCCACGAACTATGAGATCATGACCTGAGCCAAAGATGGATGCTTAACTGACTGAACCACCCAGGAGCGCCTCTCTGAGACATTTTTAAAAATTCAACATCTAGGACGTCAATTCACACTAAGATTGAGAACACTCAAGATGCTAACCAAGGCAGTGCATTAAAAAAAATAATGTTTATTTATCTTTTATGAAAAAAACAGAGCACGAGTGGGGGAGGAGCAGAGAGAGAGGGAGACACAGAATTCAAAGCACAGAATTCAAAGCAAAGAATTCAAAGCACAGAGCCCGATGTGGAGCTAGAACTGTGAGATCATGACCTGAGCCAAAGTCGACTGCTTAATCAATGAACCACCCAGGTGCTCCAAGGCATTGCATGTACCTTGGGTGATTTTTCTGCACACTGAGAACCAAATATACTAGAGATGAAGAAGTGAGAAAGATAAGAACTAGAAATTTTTTCCTCTTCATATTCCACCCAATACGAAGTGACTGTTTCTTAAATATGTCGATTCTTCGATCCCTTAGCTAATGGCAGTAATTAGTAGCTAAGACTAGAAAAGGTGACATAGGGAAGAAAGAAATCACCAAGGAAATGGTTCATACACACACACACACACACACACACACACACACACACACACAATGGCCCTTGGTTGCTTCTCTTACTTATTTGGATATTGCTTTTTAATAGAATTAAGTCATACCAAATCACTGGAAAGAAAATGTTTACAATTTGATATTCAAATAAATAACATTTGACTCTAATTAAAACATGTTTAAAACCTGATTCTTGAATACGCTACCACCTACCTCCTAACCCATCGATGAGCCAATCGAGACATTTAACGGTCACCATAGAAGGATGTCTTAACATAACACATAAACATGTTGAATTAATGAGAGTTTTCAAAAATAACAATGAAAGTAAGTTCTGGTAAAAGTAGAACTACAATAGTTACTTTGGACTGCCTTTAAGGGAGACCTGAAACTTGACAGGATTTCCAACACAAGTGGGATTTTCATAGGTAGAAGAGATTAGAGAAGGCATGCCTGAAGGAGATGGTCAATTGCTTAACTATTTTACAGATCTGTCCGTTGTTTACCGAAGGCAGCATGCAAGGACGTCAGCTTAGTTCAAAAGTAGAAAGAAGACCAGGTTTCTTACTTTCCCCAAGATAACAATTCTGTAAGATCTCTTGCCAGGAGAAAAAATTACTCATTTTCTCCTTCTTTTCCCTTCTTTCTACTGTTCTTGGTTATAGATTTTTTTTAAGAGAAAGCATTTTTTAAAAAATAACGTCCAAATAGATTTTGCACTTGGAGATACCAAGGGGAAAGATGAATCACTGCCTGACACGAACGCGGCTTCTTAACAGACCAATTAATCATACGGTTGGGGCCCTGGTCACATATCCAGACACCCACTCCTCGTGCCCAAAGGACATTTTAAACTCACCTTTCAATTCCCAGGTCAAACTTCGTCTCCTCTGCAAATTATTTTGTCGCCCACGATCAGAATCAGGTGCTTAACCCCTGTGCCTCTCGGTACTTTCTGACTGTTTTGCAGCAATTATCACCCTGCTTTGCGATACTACTTCTGTCCCCTTGCTCCACTAAGGTATAATGACTAAGTTATGAACTTCTGTAGAATTGGGGTCTTGACTTTTTAAACTTGATTTGTTCATTTTGAGAGAAAGAGCGAGAGAGAGAGCATGAGCAGGGTAGGTTCAGACAGAGAGATGGAGAGAGAGAGAATCCTAAGCAGGCTCCACACTGTCAGCGTGGAGCTGAGCTGGACGCAAATCTCGGGGCTCAATCTCACGAACCATGAGATCATGACCTGAGCTGAAATTAAGAGTCTGACGTTTGGGGCGCCTGGGTGGCGCAGTCGGTTAAGCGTCCGACTTCAGCCAGGTCACGATCTCGCGGTCCGTGAGTTCGAGCCCCGCGTCGGGCTCTGGGCTGATGGCTCAGAGCCTGGAGCCTGTTTCCGATTCTGTGTCTCCCTCTCTCTCTGCCCCTCCCCCGTTCATGCTCTGTCTTTCTCTGTCCCAAAAATAAATAAACGTTGAAAAAAAAAATTAAAAAAAAAAAAGAGTGACGTTTAACCAACTGAGCCACCCTGGTACCCCTGGGGTCTTGACTTTAAAAAAATAAATAAAAATTTAAAAAGTATGCCCAGAATGGCACATGGCAGATGCTTAATGTTTGATGAATGAATTAATGAAAATATAATATGATACCAAAGAGACTGTGCGAGACCCAGCTGAGCGGGGAGAACAGAGTCCTGACACCAGCCTCTCTGATCTCCCCCAATCCTATAACCATTCATGTCTCACTGATCTTATTTCAGTTCTAATCCTCTTATGGTAGTTTCCTCTGCCTGCAAGTGTCTCTGATGCTGCAAAGATTAGGAGCAAGAAAATGCTCCTGCTGTTGCATAACTGTGTCCACTCCCTGACTGCCCCTTCACTGTCCAGTTGGCAGCAATTTGGTTCTGGAGCATTCCACCTTCCCACTGAAACCACTCAAAGATCACCGGTGACATCCTACTTGGCAAATAGTCACATAAATTCTAACTTTTTAAACTCTTCTGTTTTAAATGAATAAGTTGAACCGTCTTAAAATCTCCTTCTCCCCGGACCTCTGTGACACTCCTCCTTACTTGGGCTTGACTAGGTGAGTCTTGTTGCCTGTCACTCTTTCACTCACTCCTTACTTAAAGCTCAGTCTCCTTGGGACTTTGTGTCTTAGCTCAGTGCACATCTACTCGATGGTTCCCCTGAGTGATAGCACCCGCTCTTGTGATGGATGCCAATGACACCAAAATGAGCATCTGACACCCCCTCAGTTTTAGATGCCCTTATTCTATCATTGTCCATCTTCAAACTAAATTGAATTTCCTAGAAGCAGTACTTGAGATGGAGATTCTGGGTTTTTTCTTAATTTTTATTTAAATTTCAGCTAGTTTATATACGGCATAATATTAGTTTCTGGTGTACCAGTTAGTGATTCGATACCCAGCGCTCATCACAAGTGCACTCCTTCATCCCCATCACCCATTTCACCCACAAGATATACAGACATCTATCTATTGATCGATCGATCGATAGATAGATACATGTAGATATATATGGCATCACATCATTTTATCCATTCATCAGTCAAAGGACACTTGGGCTGTTTCCATAATTTGGCTATTGTAGATAATGTCGCAATAAACATAGGGCTGCATGTATCTGTTCGAATTAGTATTTTTGTATCTTTTGGGTAAATACCTAGTAGTGCGATTGCTGAGTCCTGGGGTGGTTCTATTTTTAACTTTTTGAGGAACCTTCATACTATCTTCCGTAGTGGCTGCACCCGTTTGCATTCCCACCAACAGTGCAAGAGAGTTCCCTTTTCTCCATACCCTCACTAACAACTAGAGATTCCTGTATAAGGGGTTTATTGAGGGAACAACAAAAATAAGGTTTTTGGCTATGAGTCTAAGGTGCCTGTCGAGCACCCAGGTTGAAAGAAAGCAAAGGCATAACCTGAAGTCAGTGTATCAGTTTAAAATACCAAAATGCCCAACTCTAGAGGTTCTAAAAAATCTCAACTTTATTGTAGACTTTTTTTTTTAGTTGAGATTCTCAACTTTTCAAAATAAAATGTTTTTGTTGATAACTCTGTGGTGATATAACATTTTGAAATACTATCAAAGATCTCTGGTTTGGGTATTTCTTTTTACCTCTGACTCTTTCCCTAATGCATCTGAGCAAATACGCATTCAGCAACTCAAAAAAGGGAGGACAAAACAGACAGAGAGGTCTAAATTCTGGTAAGAAACCCTGGGCATAATATAAATCTGGGCATAGATGTAGGAGAATATCTGATGCCTCGGGACAGGACTTTCACGTCCTGAGACTAAAAAAGTTCTACAAGTTGGGGCACAGGAGCAGAGAGGATGGCTAGGCGAGGAACAAGCAGGGCTTAGACCTGACTGGACGTTGAGAAGTGGCCTAACGCCTGCTTCTGGAATGTAGGATCTGACAGAAATCCAGAAAGCTCTCAGGAATACATGAGCTTATTTCCAAAAGAAACGCCCTAGAAGAGAATGGAGATGTGGAGAGTGTAGGCATCTGGTCCTAAGACAGCCACACCAACGTCCTGTGCCCTGGGGGAGGGGGGGGGGTGAGGGGACAACATAAGGACACCAAAGTGCCCCGAGGGGGTCCCTGAGGTAGTAAAGGGCCTCAGCAGAGAGGACCTTGTGGTTAGGCATGAGGGGTGACACAGCCGTGACCCAGGAGAATGGCGGGCCTGGGAGAATGGCAGACGTAAAAGAGGATGCTTGGACAGACGAGATAGAGAAAAAGATACCCCTAATGCCCAGGAGCACAGGGAGCAGCAGAGGAAGGCTCCCCCTGATCTGACTCTGATTACTGACGTGAGCACTCATTAATAAAATTTAACTGATTTTTGAAAATCAAGAAAGTTCTACTTCTTATATAGATCAGGCTGGAAACCCAGATAAGCAACTAATGATTCATCTTGTCTGAAAATATAGCTTGGGCCAAGAAGAAAGTATTTTTACTGCATTATATTTTTCTCATGTGCAAGCAAGAATACTGAGAAGAAATCACCAAATTGTGAGTCCAAGGACATGACTGTGTGTACACACACACACGTGTGTGTGAGAGAGAGGTGTTTTTGATGTCTATGTGTGTGAGGGGGAGTGTGTGTGTGTGTGTGTGTGTGTGTGTGTGTGTGTGTGTGATGTATGTGTGTGTTAGGGGGAGGATGTGTGCATGTCGGTGTGTGTGAGGGTGTGTGTATGTATGATATCTGTGTGTCAGGGGTAGTGTGTGTGTGTGATATCTGTGTGTGTAAGGGGAAGTATGTGTGCGTGCGTGTGTGTGTAAGGGGAAGTATGTGTGCATGCGTGTGTGTGTGAGGGGAAGTATGTGTGCGTGCGTGTGTGTGTGTGTGTGTGTGTGAGGGGGAGTGTGTTGGGGCTACATCTTGATCAAGTGCTTTTGGGGTAACTTATTCAGGGAGAGGGGCTCCAAGCCTCACATAAAATTACCTCTTTGTGACAAATCTTTTTTCCTTTGGCCCTCAAAACTAATTAGATATTAGTATTATTAGTACTAAATACAAAACTTGCTCCAATAATTATTACAATTCATCAATTCGAACTGAAACACAAATAGTGTTTAAAATCTAGTATATGACAAGCATGTAGCAGCATCTTCAGAAATTATTGGTGAATTCGTTTTCTCAGGGCAGCCTGGTCCTAAATGTCAGGCCATGTTTGGGAAGACTCAAGATCATTTTCAAATGAACCCATAAGTCAAACCCAATCACCATCCATCCAAGGACAAAATATGGTATTAAGGCTGGGTGGTCACTGTCCCTGGATGGGATGGGAAGGCCCAGATTCCCTCAGGGCCCCACGGGTCACTTTGACACTCTCTGTAATAACTGGTATGGTCTGTGCAACCTGCCTGGGGTGGTGACGACTATGGTATTTTATTCTCCTCGTAAGAATATTCCCCTTTCTTCCCTTACAGATTTATGGAAACACAGAGGGTGCACTAAAGCTGGTTTGAGTTTAGTCTGTAACTTCTGAGTGTGCATTTCTATGTAAAGGTCCAGTTCATTCAGATGGAGAAGAATCTTTTCAGAAATAGGAAATAGGGCTTAACCGAGCTCGTACACATTATGATTATGTGAGGTGAGGTGAATTTTAATGGCTTCTTTTCCTAAATAAATAATAAATAAGTGATGATTAGTTGATCCCTAAGGACCCTCTCAGCTCCAGTATTCTGTAATCAAGGTTAAGTAACAAGCCTGGTGAGAGGGGGGTGGAGGCCAAGGGCACATACGTCTTCCCAGACCATCTGCTTCCCTAAATATTTTATTCTGTCAACATGGCATTCTCCCAGTTTATTCAAATCCCAGAGTTGTATTACACTAGAGAGAAATATTCACTTCCCAAGTCATCAGGAAGCTCCTCTAAGATGGACTGGGTCTTGTCCCCACCTGTAGTGAATTTATGAAGAAGCAGATTCTTTTAAAATCTAAATATCACATTGAGTTCCCAGACACATCTTCTGTGTCACACACATTTGAAATAGAAAGGCATGCATGGCATTCAGCAATCTTGTATTAATATTTGGTTTCAAATCTCTGAAAAAAAAAAAAAGAATCAAAGAATCCCCCATGTAGCTCTGCCCCTCTGCTTGTCCAGACATGTGGTTGTCTCTCCTTTTCTGAAAAGTCTCTGGAAAAGAGATATTTCTATTTCTCTTCTTAATCTGTCTGTGTTCAATGTTCTTTATGAAAGAATGGAGCATTCTCCATGCAGGTTTCAATGACAACTGAAGCCTGTTACCCTCCCACCCTTGGCCTACGGTCTACAAAATGGGATCCCTAGGAAAACACTTCCTGCTCATTCCTTCACATGCGATACTCACATATCGTCCTAAAGCTGGACAGACACTGAGCAACAATATAACACTTCCCCCTCTCATCTTCCTTCCCTTAGAAAGCTCCTTCTTCCCACTCAGAATCTATACAAACAGACACCCCTTTTAATTCTGGACAATGTTGTATGGAAAACATGGTGGAACTTTGTATTATTTGTCAGAAAACAAATTGGATAATTTGATGTTAGTTTAATAAGGGTTTAACCATTTACAAAGGAGGAATCAGAGTTTAAGGAAAGTATCAAGGCATGGGACAGTAGGATGGAGCTTAGAAGATGGGGAGCCAGCACCACCTCTAAACCTGAAAGGGTAGGGGGTGGTTACCCAACCTAAAGAGACTGTTGTTTAGCAAGAGGCTCCTGAGAAAGACTGATCTTTGGAAGAGGTGCTAAGACCTGGGAGGAAGGGAATCAAAGAAAAAAATGGCTCACTCTCCTCCCTGCCAATACATCTTTTCCTGGGGCCCCCATAGCCTAAATGGAACCAGAAGTCAGAAGGCAATCTAAATGGGTCAGCCTACTGAGCCATCAGGCAGGGTGGAAAAGTGTGGGTATAGATACAGAGAGTCAAAGGGAAAGTGATCCATGTCTAGGTTACAAATGGCAGAAAAGGCAGAGAAAACGTGGCTTTTCTGGGATGGCTCTGATTCTGAAATTTTCAGCATCCAACTTATATTGCCTCTGCTGACTTTTAAACCAGGAAGCAGTGTGTATTTTTGGCTATTTCTGCCTAACGAATTACCACAAAGTTTGCAATGTAAAGCAATGTACGCGTGTTGCCGTGGGTCAGCAGTCCAGGAACAGCTTAGCTGGGTTCTCTGCAAGGCAGCAATTAGGGATGGGATCCCATCTAACGGTTCACTTGGGGAAGGGTCCACCTACTTCTAACTCAAGCCATTGGCAGATTCTGCTTCCTTGAAGCTATAGAACCAAGGGCCATGGCTTATAGCTGGCCGTACTAGACATGGCCCTCAGATCCTTGGGGCCCTCCACTGTTCCTCACCATCTAAAACCCCCAATATGGCCAACTGTTTCATAAAAGCTGGCAACAAAGAGTTCCTAAAATGAGTCCGCTAGCAAGACAAATTTTTCTACGGCATAATGTAATAACAGAAGTAGCATCCCTTCACCTTTGATATATTCTATTGGAATATATATTCTATTGGTTTGAAGGAAGTTTCTAGCCCCACCCACATTCAAGGGGAAGAAATGATACAAGGGTATGAATACGAGGAAGCGGGGATCGCTGGGAGTCATCTGAAAGTCTGTCTACTGCCCAGTACAAAATCAATCGATTTCACCATGATATCATTCTTTTTGCAAATATAAGAAGACCTGATTTGGACTTCTGAACTGGTAATTTTACAGGTTTGCTTGCCCATATCTCTTGTAATGTAAGACAGCCCATCATAGCCCCAAAGACCTAATAATGTGTATGTCTATCCCTGGACCCAAAAAGCCAAATCATGGGATGGCCAATAAACCTACCATTTATGCGGCCATCTTTAAAATGTGATTTTTTTCCCCTTCATATTCCTCTGACTGGAATACGCAATTGGAAAGAAAGAGATTAAGGCAGTTGGTAGTGGAATCAAAGGTAAAAGGGTGCCAAAAAGTAAGTTGAGACTCTAGTGGACCAAATACATTCTCAAGTGGAAATTATAAGGAAGTTGAAAAGTTGTGGATGGTAGTTGATGTAAAAACCAACTGGGAGGGGCGCCTGGGTGGCTCATTCAGTTAAGCATCCAACTTCGGCTCAGGTCAGGATCTCACAGTCCGTGAGTTCAAGCCCCGTGTTGGGCTCTGTGCTGACAGCTCAGAGCCTGGAGCCTGTTTCAGATTCTGTGTCTCTCTTTCTCTTTCCTCCCCCACTCATGCTGTCTCTCTCTTCTCAAAAATAAATAAATGTAAAAAAAAACCCCAACTGGGAGATGAGAATGAAACAGACACACAAAGGGAAAGACATGGGCCAGGAGGGAAAAGCTGGTTCCTAGGGTTGCTCTAGAGCTTAAGTTTTCCAGTTCTGGGCTACAAGCATCTTTCCCAGAAGGACTCATCCTCTCCCGTTAATTGCAGTGAGTCTCTCTTCTTTTACAAAGACAATTTCCAACATCCCTTCTCTCCTAGGGCTTGATTTTCTTTTTTCTCTCACTTAACAAAATAATTGTACCTACCTGTTAGTTTGACTATACTCTTAGGTCTTACAAAGAGCAGAGTTGCTATGTTTTTGCTTTGCGCAGTTAGCTAAAAACATCTGGCCTCACATTATAGCTGTTTTTAGGCCAAAGTAGAAAATCATGGAACATGAATTTCAAGATATGAATAGCTAAGCAACAGATAGTCAACTAGATGGTATCCCATGTCTTAGTAAAAAGCTTTACCAAAAATCTTACATCCCTGAATGTTGATTTTGTCAGATTCTTGAATGTCCTTCAATGCCTTTAAGTCAGATAGGAATTCAATGCAGTGATAACCATAGAATGAAACATATATAAATTCATTAACTCCTTTTCTACCTCTGTCATCTATGTAAGTATGTTATAATTAAGCTATATCAGGAGATTATGAAAGTTAATCCTGTTTGTTTATGTGGTATAGTATCAAACATCTTTTCCATATAAGGTACAACCAACATGCCTTTGATATTAAAGGATAAGACATTGCAAAAATATTTAATATTGCTCAGACAGTGCTCAAAATCACCGTGTACATCATAGGCTCTTGGCTTATATTCTTTTAGTAAGCTCTTGATCTTTCTAATTTTTTTTAACTTATTTTTGAGAGAGAGAGAGACAGACAGAATGAGCAGGGGAAGACAGGGAGAGACAGAGGGAGACACAGGATCCAAAGCAGACTCTAGTCTCTGAGCTGTCAGAGCCAGAGGTGGGGCTCAAACTCACGAATTGCAAGATCATGACCTGAGCTGAAGTTGGACGTTTAACCAACTGAGCCACTCAGGCACCCCGATCTCTCTAATTTTCAAAACACATATTTTTATTGCTATTAATTCTTGGGTTTTGTTTAACCATATTATATGCCAGAGACTGTTATCCAAGTTAATATTTTTCTTTGAAGTAATAGTTATAAAGACATAGTATAACAACTATAAGAAACTCCATTCAAAATTCAAATAGGAAAGGTTTCTGGTGTGATACTAAATTAAATGACAAAAGCTCAGATTGTACATTTTAATCTTAACTACATAAAAAAAACTGGATATAGATATAACAAAATATTAACAAAGTATTTTCTTTTTTTAACTTTTTTAAATTTACATCCAAATTCGTTAGCATATAGTGCAACCATGATTTCAGGAGTAGATTCCTTAATGCCCCTTACCCATCTAGCCCATCCCCCCTCCTACAACCCCTCCAGTAACCCTGTTTGTTCTCCATATTTAAGAGTCTCCTATGTTTTTCCCCCTCCCTGTTTTTATAGTATTTTTGTTTCCCTTCCCTTATGTTCATCTGTTTTGTCTCTTAAAGTCCTCATATGAGTGAAGTGATATGGTATTTGTCTTTCTGTGACTCATTTCACTTAGCATAATACCCTCTAGTTCCATCCAAGTAGTTGCAAATGGCAAGATTTCATTATTTTTGATTGCTGAGTAATACTCCATTGTATATATATACCACATCTTCTTTATCCATTCATCCATCGATGGACATTTGGGCTCTTTCCATACCTTGGCTATTGTTGATAGTGCTGCTATAAACATTGGCATGCATGTGCCCCTTTGAAACAGCATACCTGTATCCCTTGGATAAATGCCTAGTAGTGCAACTGCTGGGTCATAGGGTAGTTCTATTTTTAGTTTTTTGAGGAACCTCCATATTGTTTTCCAGAGTGGCTACACCAGCTTGCATTCCCACCAACAATGCAAAAGAGATCCTCTTTCTCCGCATCCTTGCCAACATCTGTTGTTGCCTGAGTTAATGTGAGCCATTCTGACAGGTGTGAAGTGGTATCTCATTGTGATTTTGATTTGTAGTTCCCTGATGATGAGTGATGTTGAGCATGTTTTCATGTGTCAGTTGGCCATCTGGATGTCTTCTTTGGAGAAGTGTCTATTCATGTCTTTTGACCATTTCTTCACTGGATTATTTGTTTTTTGGGTGTTGAGTTTGATAAGTTCTTTATAGATTTTGGATACTAACCCTTTATCTGATATGTCATTTGCAAATATCTTCTCCCATTCTGTTAATTGCCTTTTAGTTTTGCTGATTGTTTCCTTCACTGTGCAGAAGCTTTTTATCTTGATGAGGTCCCAGTTGTTCATTTTTGTTTTTGTTTCCCTTGCCTCCTGAGACACGTTGAGTAAGAAGTTGCTGTAGCCAAGATCAAAGAGGTTTTTGCCTTTCTCCTAAAGGATTTTGATGGCTTCCTGTCTCACATTTAGGTCTTTCATCCATTTTGAGTTTATTTTGGTGTATGGGGTAAGAAAGTGGTCCAGGTTCATTCTTCTGCATGTCGCTGTCCCGTTTTCCCAGCCCCACTTGCTGAAGGGACTGTCTTTATTCCATTGAATATTCTTTCCTGCTTTGTCAAAGATTAGTTGGCCACACGTTTGTGGGTCCATTTCTGGGTCCTCCATTCTATTCCATTGATCTGAGTGCCTGTTCTTGTGCCAGTATGATACTGTCTTGATGGAAGAGAAATCAAGGAATCGATCTCATTTACAATTGCACCAAAAACCATAAAATACCTAGGAATAAATCTAACCAAAGAGGTGAAAAATCTATACACTGAAAACTATAGGAAGCTTATGAAATAAATTGAAGACACACACAAAAAAAATGGAAAAAGAGTCCATGCTCCTGGATAGGAAGAACAAATACTGTTGAAATGTCAATACTACCCAAAGCAACCTACATATTCAATGAAATCCCTATCAAAATAACACCAGCATTCTTCACAGAGCTAGAACAAATAATCCTAAAATTTTTATGGAACCATAAAATACCCTGAATAGCCAAAGCAATCTTGAAAAAGAAAACCAAAACAGGAGACATCACAATCCCGGACTTCAAGCTATACTACAAAGTTTTTTCTTTTTTAAAAAAATGTTTATTTTTGAGAGAGTGAGTGTGTGAATAGGGGAGGGGCAGAGAGAAAAGGAGAGAGAGAATCCCAAGCAGACTCTGCACTGTCTGCACAGAGCCCAATGCAGGGCTCAACCCCAAGAACCATGAGACCATAACCACAGTTGAAATCAAGAGTTGGACACTTAACCGGCTGAGCCACCCAGGTGCCCCATTAACATAGTTGTTTCTAGGAATACAATTATACATGTTCTTTCTCCTTCCATCTCTACATTTGCCAAATTTTTATAGTGAGAATGGGTTATGTTTTATTTAGAAGAAAACAAACTTTATTAAATAAACACAACACGTTTATTTGAAACTAGTTAAATTATTATCTTTGCTGAAGATTGTCTTTAAGATATCTTCTCACTTTTTACTGTCCAGTGGGATTTAAGTTCATTGTTGCCATATTGATTTCACTTTTTTTTTTTTAACCGTAACAGTGTTGTTATAAAACTTCCCTAACTGTGCTGATATAGTATTCATACTAGTTGTCACAAGATCTCATTTATTCCACAGGAGAAAGAATTTTAAAAATCTTTTACAAATGCAGCCTGTCTCATATTGATCTTGAGTAACATAAAAGTTTAGTATTAAAAGCTTAATTCCTACCCTGAGTCAGACAGGAAAAGGAAACGGGGCACATTTGACTGTCCGAGGACACCTACAAACACCAGGCTGTGCCTTTTGAATAGATATGGGCTATAATAACCAGGTCATCCAGGAAGAGCTCATTCCCTCCCATCCTCTCACCAACAGAGCCCATCCAAGGGAGAGCCTTGAGCTCCAGGACATCGGAATGAGGAGAAACTGTAAAAAACAAATAGGCTGCCCCACACTTGTTATCTGATGGCTGGCCATGTGCTAAAATTTCACCGGCCTTACACGAGCCTCAAAGAAAATCATAAATTTTAATTCCTTCTGATTTTCTTCAAAAACATGGACCTAGTCTGGAACTCCTACGTGGTTAGAATCCACTCTACAACTTTCATAATTCATTTCATACAAATTTTATATTTTATTACTACAGAGTTTGACTTAGCCATTCACATCAGATCATATATAATGTTCATAAGATCCCAAGTTAAAGGACAGCTTATAAATGTTACAAAACATATTGATGCCTGAATTCAGGACATCCACTATATTATAATAGTCGAGGTAAGTGACAATCCTAAAAGAATTCTGCCTTCATTAGGCTTTTTGTTCTCCCTGGGCTTTGCTGCATGCTACATCAATAATTTCAATAAAACCAAAAGCTCAACATGGCTGAATAATATTGAGTGTTTTAGCCTTGTATCACAAGTTATTAAAAACAAAGAGCCAGCTTTAAACCTCATGAAATTCTTTCTTCCTTATCCTTGAGCCATTCATTCAGTGCTTTTACCGATTGCTATTAGGCATGATAAGTGTGATCATATTAAATCATTTTAATCTTATTTTAATCTTTCATAGAGAAAGAAAGGACAATTACAAGTCTCAATATGATTTCTTATGAGCAAACTCAAGGAGCAGAAAGAGACAAAGCATATCCTGGCCAATTTTGCAATAAAGTTACTACCTCCTTCATGTGTAATATCTAAAATGATAAAGACTTTTATTGACTAATAAAATATGAACACCAAAAGGGATCAAATAAAAATGGCTGCTATACACTGAGCCATCAATAAATATCTGCAAAAAAAAAGAATAGTGAATAAATTTTCAAGAGGTATATTTTCTGCAGCAAACTATGATATTATGGACATTTTGGTTATTATGTTCAAAGAAGTTCAAACGAAAAAATTTATACAGACAAGAGGAGGGAGTTAAGCATTGTATGAAAGATTTACAAATCAGATAGTAGAAAGTGAAATGAAAAAAAAAAAAAACAAAACAAAACATGGGACCAAGGGCACTAAAAACTATATAAGCACAAGGAAAATCATTAAAACAAAAATACAAACATTCTCCTGAATACCCAAAGAATTCTTAAAATAAAGATCAATGAAAATGAATCACACAATGAAACATAGCAATTATAAATAACTCTAACATAAAATACAGGACAGGATTGAGACAAGGTGAATCAGTCATATCAATAAATATCAATGGGCTCAACCTGTTACAAGAAAAATGTTTTCTTTTTTCAACTTTCAAAGTAAGATCCAACTCCATGTGATGTAAAAGAAACACACTCAAAACAAAGATATGCTGAAAAGCTAAACCTAAGGGAAAACGCTAAAAGGTAATGGGGGTATGCAGAAAGTCACAGATGTCAGGAAGCAGGAGCTCTCTCTCACTAACCCGTCTAGGACCACCTGGTCCTCAAAATAAGCAATGGTGACAACACAGTTTGACACACGGAAGAAAATAAGAACCTGTGAATAAATAACCAAATGGAGAAAAAGAAAAATACCTTGTTTAGAGTAGAGTGCTAACTAATTAATGTAGAAAGAATGATCAAATTATAAAATCACTATCAAGCAAATAATAAACAATTATTTTAGGCAAGAATCGGCAATATTTGCCAAAACTAGTAAATAAAAATTCAACGTCAAACAGGATCTTTAGGCTGTCTTGAGGTATCTTTTCACAATATATTTCTTAATCACAAAAGGGAAAACGTTGTCAATTTGTGGTAGAGACACCTACCAGATTTAACCCTTACCAAGCGACTGAAGTTAGCACCACCTGTGATGGGATACAAACCATCATGTTCCTCCTGACAACATACACTGGAAGGATACAACAGCACTTGTATGGTACTTCTTTGTTTTGTTTTGTTTTGTTTTGTTTTGTTTTGTTTTGTTTTAATACATAACATGCATCAGTTCATGAGGAAACATGAATGATGTTCTACAAAATAAATGACCTCACTCTTCAAAACTGCCAAGGTCATGGAGGTAAGAAAACAATGAGGAATTGTCACAGATGAAAGAAGACTACAGAGGCATGATGGGATCCACAGGTGAACATGACCCAGAATGAGAATGTCCTTATTCTTAGGAAATAAACATGGAAATATTTAGTGTTAGAGTGGCATTACATCTCATATGGATCAGGGGAAAAAATGTCTAAATGTATGTACAGAGAGAATTCTTAAAATAATAAAGCCGAAGTGATGAATTCTTTTTAAAAATGTTTATTTATTTTGAGAACGAGAGAGAGAGAGAGAGAGAGAGAGAGAGAGAGAGAGAGAGAAAGTGCATGCAAGTAGGGGAGGGGAAGAGAGATCAGGAGAGAGAATCCCAAGCAGGCTCTGCGGATGTCAGAACAGAGCCTGATGCTGGGCTCAATCCCATAATAGTGAGATCATGACCTGAGCTGAAAGCTAGAGTCAGGCATTCAACCAACTGAGCCACTCCAGTGACCCAAAAGTGATGAATTCTTAATATTTAAGGAATGGGAGTGAAGGATATATGAGAACTCTTTGCAGTATTTTTTTTTAATTTTTAATGTTTATTCATTTTTTGAGAGAGAGAGACAGAGCATGAATGGGGAGGGGCAGAGAGAGAGGAAGACACAGAATCTGAAGCAGGCTCCAGGCTCTGAGCTGTCAGCACAGAGTTGTATGTGGGGCTCAAACCCACGGACCGTGAGATCGTGACCTGAGCCAAAGTCGATGCTTAACCAACTAAGCCACCCAGGAACCCCTGTATTTATAAATTTCTTCTGTAAGTCTGAAATTATTTCAAAATAAAGTTAACAAAAAATTTACCTTCTAAAAAAAAAAAAAACTAAAAACTAAAAACAACCCAAAACAAATGAATATAAGCATATATCTAATTGTTAATGTTAGAGAGATTTTTTTTCTTTTCTTTTTTTTTTTTTGTACCTTATACATATTTAGTGGGTTGTTGTCTAGGATTAAAAAAACTATCCAAAGTTTTCAAATTTCACTAGTGTTTCACTAAAGTAAATCTTATAGAGTTATTATTAGTAATAATATCTCGTTATTTTTATACTATTCTTTTATAGTATATAAAATACATACTATTGTTTCATATTATATAAAATAAGCAAAATAAGGAGTGCTTGGGTGGCTCAGCTGGTTGAGCATCAAACTCCAGCTCAAGTAATGATCTCATGGTTTGTGGGTTTGAGCCCTATCTCAGGCTTTGCGCTAACAGTGTGGACCATGCTTTGGATTCTCTTCCTTTCTCTCTGACCCCACCCCTGCTCATGTGTGCACTCTCTTTCTCTCTTTCTCTCTCTAAAAATAAAAAAAATGTTAAAAAAAAAAGTAAGCAAAATAATTAATTTGGTTAATGTCAAAAACAAGCTTTTGGTACAACTGTGAAAGCAAGGAAGAATTAGAACACTGTCAAGTCAAATGAAACTAGAAATTACCAGTATGAGCTCAAATGTCTAAACTATCTCTTTTCTGACTATGTTCCATGAGATTGTAGCTAAGCAATATCACCTCAGCAGCAGTGAGCTTCCTTCAAGCAGATTTTTCTCCCTAATAATATTCACACTACACAGGACGAGTTTTCTTGGATAAATGGCTAATTGCATGCCTAGGACAGAGAAGGCAAAAGATGGGCTTAGGACATCTTGGTAGATCAGAAAACAAAGAAGCTTTAAATGCTGTCTCAATAGGACATGGTGGCCAGCCTGAAGACATGCTCAGTGGCTGCAATGACAATTCGAACATGAGAATGAAGAGGTGAATGTAACACATTTCATCTATGTCTATGCGTGAGTCTGTGAAGATACTCACAAGGGCCAGAAAAATCTATTCTTTCACCATTCAGAAAACTATTAAATCAACTCCTTGATCTGAAAATTGGCAACTGAAGGGAAAGAAGTAACCAGTTATTCAGCAACAACTGAATTTCAGGATAACCAAATGCCCCTGTTGACAAGAAAAAGCTCTTTACAAGAATTCCAGTTAAATGTATAAGAAATGATATCACTTTTTCGAATTCCAAGGAAATTATTGATGAAGGCAAAAACTGATGTTAAAACCATTAGCTGAATGGTTGATGGGTAATAAACACAAGAGCTTGGTTCTGAGAGGCAGGAAAGAAGGAAATGTTGAAAAGAGAAACTGATGGAATTCAGCTATGATTTGAAAAGTTGACCCTGATGAGAAGCCAGTAAGGAAAATTCCATTAACTTCGCTTAATAAGGGAACGACTAGCTTTTAGATTTTCATAATTAGTGTGGCATCTCCTTTTGTAAGATAAATTAACATGAAGTTCTCATCTGTGATTAGAATCCAATTCAAACCCTCCACACAGTATTTGGGGGCCCCAATTTATACTCTCCTTATTAAAGCCCAAAAGTAAAACTCTGTCTTCTTCATCCTGACAACTCGTGGAAACTTGATGCTGGGGAACCTAGAAGCTTTACAGTTTTCTGGACAATGGAAGTTGATGATGTTTATTGTGATTCATGTATAGCAAAGCACTGAAACTAAATAACAACTACAGTTGACCCTTGAACAATGCAGGGCTTAGGGCCACCAATCCCCATGCTGTCAAAAAATCCATTCATAACTCTTGACTCCCCCAAAACTTCACTACTAATAGCCTACTGTTGACCGGAAGTCTTCCTGATAACATTATTCATTGATTAACACATATTTGCATATTATATGTGTTGTATACTGTATTCCTACAATAAAGCAAGAGAAAGGAAAGTATTACTAAGAAAACCATAAGGGAAAGAAAATACATTTATAGTACTGTGCTGTACTTATCAAAAATAATCTGAGGATAAGGGGACCTGTGAAGTTCAAACCCATGCTGTTCAAGGGTCAATGTACTGTGTTGTCATTGATTGCATACCAATGACTTTCCAAAGGTAAATTACATCTGCTTTTGTGATGCAAAATGTAGTGAGACAAAAAATTTATTCTGCACACAACTCTTACAGAGGGCCCTAAGTGTAAGGTCCCCCAGGGTTGATGGTGAGATGCTGAGGTAGAGATAAAGGAATTTAGAAAATCAGTTCTCTCCCAGATGAATAACTGTCCCTGCTATGTTCCTGTAGCAGATCCTATTTATAAAAGCCAAAAGATGAATATCACTCCTCTATAGCACCTTGAACTAACGATACAGAAAAAAAAATGAAAATCAAATAATTTTCAAACTATTACTTCCTTACAAAAATGTTGCATTAGATGATTTTCAGAGAAATACACGTATTTAATGTTAGTAAATGCTTTAAAACAGCTGTAAAATCACTATGTACAGTTATATCACTGACGTCATAATGAATATATTATCAATTTAACATTTACATTTCACTCTTATTGCCTAACTACAATTAATTCCATGCTGTCACATTGTTATCAGTGACATTATCTCATCATGTTGGAGCTTTCAGAAAATTTCCCCAATGGTAATATCAGTGAATAGCTTAGCATGAAGATTTTGATACCAATATTCTTTAGTTAAGCTAATTTGCATCACTTGATTAGATTTATCCTCAGGATAAAGGCAGAGCTATTTTATGTAATGCTGTTTCAATGAATCGTACATTTCCCACAAAAGCTGATTAATAATTTTATTATTGAAAACAAGCCTCAATTTCTAGCAGAAGACTTCACACAGATTCAGACTGTAACCCTGAGAAATCTACAGGTTTGAATGCCACCCACTCTGAGTCATCAACAGGCCAATACTACTCTAGAACCAGCAACCAGGTATGTTTCTCTCAAGAGGACACCAGGCACTCTGCTCTCGGTTTGAGAGAAGTCACAGCCCCGAAGCAGGTGTGAGGAGCTAACACCTGTGCAGAAAGCCTACTTCCTGTGTAGGTCCTGCTTTCTCTAAAGAAGTCAGCTTGGAGCTGTGTACACCTGGGTAGAATGTCTTTCTTTTTTTCAATGTTTATTTTTGAGAGAGAAAGACAGACAGAGCATGAGTGGGGGAGAGGCAGAGAGAGAGGGAGACACAGAATCCCAAGCAGGCTCCAGTCTCTGAGCTGACACCAGAGCCCAACGCGGGGTTCGAACCCATTGACTGTGAGATCATGACCTGAGCCGAAGTCGGACACTCAACCTACTGAGCCAACCAGGTGCCCCAAGAGTGTGTCTTCATATTGTGGGCTCCATATATCTAAATGAGGAGAATTTTAGCTGGGGTTCCTGTACCAGCCTTAGCTGTTCTTCTTTTCCCAAGACAAGTCACTAAACTTAGCAAGATAATTGAGTTCTCCAGTTACTTGTTTGCAGAGCGACATGGTACCAAGGGAGCACAGCTGCCCACCCCTCCCCCCCAACACGCACACACACTTCTCCAGCCTCTCCTGTCTCCACCTCTGCCGTGATCTGGAGCCTCCCACAATTCCACCGGGCAGATTTGTCTTTTATTCTGTTCCCCATCCTGCTTACTTTTGGCTGCAGTTTCTTTGCTTTCTTGCATCCAACAAGCTTCCATCTGCCTCAGTCTTCCAGAAATTCATAATCTGCCACTTGTTCTCTTCACTGCATGGGTCAATTCATTAAGCCATCTTATTGTTTGCTTAAGAAGGAAGGAGAGTCACAGCTGTTCTTAGCCTGACATTTTTTGAAAGACTTTTTTTTAAGAGTAGTTGTAGGTTTACAACAAAATTGAGAGCAAAGTGCAGAGATTTCTTATTTCTTGTATACTTCCTACCCTAACACATGCATGGCATCTCCCATTATGAACACTGTTCACCAGAATGGTATAATTTTTCTTTTTTATCAAGGATGAGCCTACACTGACATTTCATAATCGCCCGAAGTTCATAGTTTGCCTTAGAGTTCACTCTTGGTATTGTAATTCTAGGGGTTTGGGCATATAATGACAAATATTTATCATTATAATATCATGCAGACTATGTTTAACTACCCTAAGAATCCTCTGTGTTCTGTCTATTCCTCTCTCCCCACCATCGATCTTTTTATTGTCTCCATAGTTTTGCCTTTTCCAGAAAGTCCTATGGTTGGAATTATACCCTATGAAGCCTTTTCAGATTGGCTTCTCTCATTTAGCAGTATGCATTTAAGTTTCCTCCATGTTTTTTCATGGCTAGATAGAGCATTTTTTCTAGCACCAAATAATATTCCATTGTCTGGATGGACCACAGTTTACTTACCCATTCCCCATTCATTGCTTCTAGAATTTAACAATTATAAATAAAGTTGCTATAAACGCCCATATGTCAGTTTTTTGTGAACATGTTTTCATCTGCTTTGTGTAAATACGAAGGAGCACAATTACTAGATCATATAGTAAGAATATATTAACTTTTTTTTAAGAAACCACCATACTGTGTTTCTAAGTGGCTGCAACATTTCACATTCCCTCCAGTAATGAATAAGAGTTCCTATTGCTCCACATATTTGTCAGCATTTGGTGTTGTCAATGTTCTAGATTTTGGCCATTCTAATACATGTGTAGTGGTATCTTAGTGCTTGAATTTGTACTTCTCTGATGACATATGATGTGGAGCATCTTTCCATATGCTTATTTGCCATCAGTATCTCTTCTTTGGTGAGGTATCTATTGAAATCCTTGGCCCATTTTTCAGCTGAGTTATTTGTTTTCTTATCATTGACCTTTAAGAATTCTTTATATATTTTGTGTAACAGTCCTTTATCAGATGTGTCTTTTGCAAATATTTGCCCCCAATCTATGTCTTGTCTCCTAATTCTCTTGATATTCTCTTTTGCAGAGCCATTTTCAATTTTAATAGAGTACAGGTTAACCAATCTTTCTTTTATGAATGTGTTTGGTGTTGTATCTAAAAAGGTATTGCCATACCCAACACATCATCTAAGTTTTCACCTGTGTTGTCTTTCAGGAGCTTTATAGTTTTGCATTTTGCATTAAGGCCCATGATCCATTTTAAGTTAGTCTTTGTGAAGGGTGTAAGGTCTGTGTCAAGATTGTGTTTTTGTTTTGTTTTGTTTTATTTTCCTGCATATGGATATCCAGCTGTTCCAATACCATATGTTAGAAAGACTATCTCTTCTCCATCGTATTGCCTTTTCTTCTTTGTCAAAAGAAGCCTTGGACTATATTTATGTGGGTCTATTTCCAGACTCTCTATTCTGTTCCATTGGCATATTTGCCTATTCTTTTGCCAAGACCAAACTTTTGTCTCAATTACTTTACAGTAACTGTACAGTAAATCCTGAAGTCCTCATTTCATTTTGCTCCTTCAATCATATGTTGGCTGTTCCGGGTCTTTTGCCTCTCCATATAAATTTTAGAATCAGTTTATTAATATCCATATTTTTAGGGGATTATGATTAGGCTTGTAGTGTGTCAATAGATCAAGTTGGGAAGAACTGACATATTGAAAATATTGAGTGTTCCTATCCATGAACATGGAGCATCTCTCCATTTATTTATTTTTAAACTTCTTTCATTAGAGGTTAATTTTCCTCATATAGATTTTGTACATATCTTGTTAGATTTGTACTTAGGTACTTCAATTTGGGAGGTTCTGATGTAAACGGTATTTTTTAAATCTCAATTCCACATGTTTATTGTTGGTATTTAGGAAACTGATTGACTTTTGTATACCAATCCTGTATCCTACTACCTTACTATAATTGCTTATTAATTCCAAGAGTTTTTCACTATGCCATTTTGAACCAAAAGACTCTTGTCCTTTTTTTCTACCATTGTATTCTTCCCTTTCCTTTTCCTTCCAGTTTCAATCTGTTCATATTAATACCAGTAAAACCAAAATATTTTACTTTTGCTTTATCTAAAACCCTTTACTGTATTTCTGCTTAAGCATCTTCAAAAGAAAAAGGGATCAAAATGAAGAAAATGTAAATAAAATTAACCAAGCTTTGGTACAGGCTCAATACATTTAATATTTAACATGTATTAATACAAAATAACTAAAGTAACCTAGCAAGAAATATACATTTTGTGAAAATAAGTGACAGGCAGGGGGAATGGATGAAAGAAAGAAAAGAGGCTATGATTTGATTATTTTCAAAAATTCCTTCAAAGTTATTTACTTTTGTTCTGGAAAAAGACATATTAAGTATCACATAGAGGTTTTTCCTTAAGAAGATAATGTTGACCTTGTGCATTTTATTTTAGAATGCCCTATTAATGGATGTCCTATTAGTCCCTTTTATACTGACTTATTAATGAACACTTTCAGAAGTTCATTGATTTGAAAGACATCATGATCAATTGTTTTATCATCTAGGGAAGGAAACAGCACATGCAGTATTCAAGAGAATTTTGTACACAGTGCTAAGCGAATTAGTATGTTCTGTTGACATATAGCATTGGGACTTTCTTCTACCAATCTAAGAAGCTATGTTTTCACAGTCAAGCTACGAGTCCAGGTAATTTCAGATGCATTCTAATGCTAGACACAAAGAACCACATCCTCATTATAACAACAGTAAGAAGGGTTTCCATTCTCACCTATAATCTATATGCATAGAATCAAATAAATTTCTATTTGTCCCCACCCTCCCCTTCATCTCCCCTCTATCTCTTTCTCTTTCATTCTATCTCATTTTCTCTCTCCTTTCCCTCTCTCTTTTACTGAAATGTATCTATAACTGTCCATTAAACGTGGCAACTCTTTGGCCACATGATATAAGGACAAAGCACATTAAACCTGCCAGAACATCATTTATCTCTAATATCAGATCCATTTAAGTTATAAATATTGATAAAATATAACCCAAAGTAGCTATAAAGATAAAACTTCCAAGCAAATGTTAGGAGTATGTAAACCAGATCTCTGTGGCCCAAATAAAATGTAACTGATATTCCTTACCATCTCTTAAGAGGTGATTGTATATCAAGAACACGCATTTAGCTTCTATCACTTCTAAAGTCTTTGAGATGAAAGGAGAGAACAAAAGATAATAAATTTATAACAAGACAATGAAAAGGAGAGAGAGATTGTGGAAGAGACATTCGATACATTTCTCAAACAAAAGAAGAACCAAAAAAACAAAGTGGGAGGGCTCCTGTGGAGTTAGATCCCAATTCTGAATACTCAGGATTGGACGTGGGAGTGGAAAGAATGACAGAGAGCAGCATGACTCATTGTAGATGAGTCTATAGAAGAGCTTTGACAGTCAAACCACCTAGAAACCTCACCCACTGTCATACATGTGAACCACCCGGCAAAGGTGACATTTATCACACGTGACTCCTGGGAGTCTGCCTTCCGAAGCAACTGAATGATTTTCTAGGGGAGGGTTGGTGTCTCTCTTGTAGGTATCTGGGCCCCTCTTTCCTCTGCCATGTGGCCAACCTGCTGGGGCTGCTTCAGCCTGCCTGCTCTCCACCCGTGTGCTCTCAAGTGGAGCCTGTTTGTCATCCGACGCACACACGCACAGAATTCTTGATAATCCCACCAGTCTCTTGGAAGGGTGTGGTGGGCTGAAGGGCTGAGTCTTCACTGTCATCATCACCATCATCCTCATCACTATAATCAGATGACAGTGAAAATCTTTTGTGTGTAGAAGCTACACAAGTGGTACCTCTGTTTCTGCCTGATTGTGGAACCACTTGGGGGATAGACAACATTGTCAGTCTGACCAGAAGGTAAAACATTAACTTGATTAATAAAAAAAAAAAAAAAAGCAACTGGAAAAGCTGAATTATGTCTCTAGCAGCAATGGGTATGCAGTGCTACACCCCATAGCTTAGGAAGGTCTACCAACCCAGTTCCCAGTTTTCCCAGAGTGCAGAGCAAAATGTATACTCTCTCCAGGTTGGCTGGCCCCAGAGAATGGAGAGAAAGGAAGAAGATGAACTATGTATCACTATCCCTCCTAACAAAGTCACTGATCAGATTAGTCACTGCTCCCCCTTGGAGGGAAGAGCCCGGGTACGTTACTCTAATAGAAGCTTCTCCATACAAAACAAAAACCAGAGAAGAGGCTTCTACCCTTACCACCTTATTAGTCAGCATCCAACCAGAGAAACAAAACCATCTGAGCTTTTTATTACAGAGGGCATTCAATCCAGGGAATTGGTTTCACAGGAGACAGAAGAGGCTGAATGGGCAACAGAGGAATAATCAGGCAACTAGCAAATTAGCAATCGCAGGAAGCCATGGCCACCTACAAAAAGATGAGGCAGTGTTATTGGAGCCTGAGGGTGTCTCCTTACCCAGAAGAATATGAAAGTACAGCAGACATCACCTTTGGGGCTGAAGGGTATGGAAAGACAAAGAAAATTGTCAGATGTGCACCTAAGGCAGAAGGGGAGGAGAAGACACAACCGGCTTCTCACTCCAGCCAGAAACCAGCAAGACCCACAGCCCCGGGAGCACAGCCTGAAGGGTTTGGCAGAGCCTCAAAGGGGAGAGTGAGGAAGGGTCTCGGGACAGCCAGGGCCCGAGCTGGCACAACTACTGGTGTTTATTTGCATACTTGCTCTGTACCAGATACTAAATGTGCTAAATGTTCTGCACAGCTTGTCTCATTTAATTCTTACAGCAACTCTATACGGCAGAAAGTTACTGCTGCGATGGGAAGGAAGCCTACTTAAGTTGACCCAGAGAACTAATGTAATCATGTAATTAATAACAATCAGGGGAGAGTGGTCTTGTGGGGTAATCAAGAGACAATGTTCAAAACTGACAAATGAAGACTTAAATATATAATAATAGTATTTAGGGTCCTGGAGAAAACTGGTAGAAGTAAGCCAAGAAATACTGAAGATGATCATCTCTGTGCAATATGACTAGGATGGGGACAGGTGATTTTTGCTATTTTATTTTATAATTTGCTAAGATACTTGGATTTTTGCCAAATTCCTAATTGGTTTTATAATAAAAAAGGAGGAGAAGAAAGTTACTTGGCAGAGCCAATTTCATAGAACTCTAAAGTTCATGTTTTTACACTCCACCCCACTGTCGGCACAGCAGGACTGACCTGTAAATAATTCCTCTGCCACAGAAACCAGTCCCACCTGTGACCGTGTGATACACTTATTGGACAATCGGGCCACGTGGCAGGAAATCCTGGAGGAAGGGAAAATTGCCTGGGACCTGTAGGGCAAAAGAGCATGCTTCTTGGTGATTCAACACACAGGACAGCCATCAGGCACTTCTTAATCTACTGAAATAAGTTATCTGAAGGATGCTGATTGCCATACAGCCAAGAGCTACAGTGAGGCGGCGTTAGCATAGATTTTGATAGTTGATTAGTTACTTTGAGGCATTGCCAGCAAAGTTTCTCTGTGATGGGTTTAAATATTGAGCTTTTCATCTGTGAAGTGTGTACAGGATAAATAATGTAATCAGGTGTTGTGATTGGTTTTATGGAATATCTCTAATCAGTGATAAGGCAATTGACATAAAATTATTTTATAAACCTGAAATGTACTTTCTTCACCTCAGTGAGCACCTGCTACAATCTAAATAAGATCTCATTTGTAATAGCCAAACACATCATCATCAAAGTGAACTTGACTCATCCTCCAATGGCTCATTTAACGACCCCCCAGGAAATGGAGAATGCAATGCTTAAAGTTTTCTGTAATTTAGTCTCCAATTTCATTGTTTTTCACTAAACCAAAATTATGACTCTGCCGTAATATTTCCTTTCTTCTTCCCTCAACCCTGGTGAGGAGGCAGTTCTTTTGTGGAGACATTGTCAGCATAATAATGCAAGTGAGTTACAGGAAGAGAGGCAGCCAGAGTCAGGGAGTTGTCTCTTTCTTGGGTTGGTCTCAGAGACTAAGATGCATGGGAAGACCCTACTGTCTGTCCCAAAGGATGGAGTAGGGAAAGTGCTCACAACCTGGAAGCAGGTCCAGCTTCTTGGGCAAGCAATCTGCGCAATCGCACCGAGCCCCGACTCCCATGGACCCTGCATTGAGTTTAATGCCTCTGATATCATCAACTTGAAATTCTTACTTTTTTATTTGTTTTAAATTAGGGGACTTGCATTTTTGTTTTCACTGGGTCCTGCAAATTATGTAGCTGGTCCTGCACTGAGGACAAAGCCAAGACCCTGGGGGGCAAGATTGAGGGGACTATGGGTGAGGATGAAAGAAAAGGAAGAAGAGTAGAAAAAGACAAGGTCCAGGACAGTCAAATGGAGGTGAACTTATCTGGACTGAAAGGAGACACAATGGAAAAAGAAAAGAATCATGTTGCATTATCTTGCGAACTGATCTAAGACTACCCCCACAGGCTTATTTATCCTAATAGTGGACCCATTACAGGGAGTGGAGGCTTTCTTTAGTTCCTCTTAACTATCCTATCGATTCTTCTTTCAGTTGAAGAATTCACACTTGGTCTTAATTATCTGATTTCATTATTTCCGTCTTACTTTATATTGATTACTTTCCTTATTTTGTTACCTGACCTTATTTGCCACTATATTATTTGACATGGTTGCCTAAATGTTACTTGACATTATTGGGACAATAATCCACAGCTGACTTAGAATTTATACCCATCTTTTTTCATTCCATTAAATGTTTACTTTCTCTAACACTTAAAATCAGAAACATCAGTCCAGTTCAAAATGACAACATACAAGGTTTCTGAACTCACCCCCTCCTATGGAACCACCCCACCCCTGCTGCTGCACACCCACAATCGAGAGGGAACTCACAACTCTGAGCCTAAGGTTTGAACCCCCATCTGGCACACCAACCTTTAAGATCTATAACTGAGAGATGAGCTCCTGAAACATCTGGCTTTGAAAACTGATAGGGGTAGGGCACCTAGGTGGCTCAGTCGGTTAAGCGTCCAACTTCAGCTCAGGTCATGATCTAACGGTTCATGAGCTCGAGGCCCACATCAGGCTCTGGGCTAACAGCTCAGAGCCTGGAGCCTGCTTCAGATTCTGTGTCTCCCTCTCTCTCTGCCCCCTCTCCCATTTGCACTGTCTCTCTCAAAAATGAATAAACGTTAAAATAATTAATAAATAAATAAATAAATAAATAAATCCAATAGGTCTTACATCCACAAGATCCATAATGGTATTATTGATATGAGAAACAGTTCCTGAAAGGTTCACACAGGCTCACCCACCCCAGGACCCAGCAGAGACAGCCACCTCATCTTTCTGTGAAAGATGCTTGGGCTGAGGGGCAGGCGTCTAATCTAACACGCATCTAGGGGTTTACCAAGATACTCTCCAGGGACAGAAGCCAGCAGGTGCTATTTTTGCAACCCTCCTTCTGCCTCGCTCCAGGTCACTGGTTTCCCCCACAAGGCGTCCCAATGGTTGTGGCTGCTATGCAGGGGACACCACTTGATTGCCTGGCTCTGGTGGCCAGTGGGGCTTATATTCACGGGCCCCACAGGACTTTAACAAATGGAAGAAACAGTTCTCAATCAGCTACTGCCCCTCTGCCCCTGGGCACACTGAGAAGACAACAAACTGAAACTCATGCCTTTCCTTGAAAGGGGCATATTACCTTACATTTTCTTAAAATATTTTTTGACGTTTATTTATTTTTGAGAGACAGAGAGAGACAGAGAATGAGCAGGAGAAGGGTACAGAGAGAGGGAGACACAGAATCCAAAGCAGGCTCCAGATCCTGAGCTGTCAGCACAGAGCCTGATACAGGGCTCGAACCCACGAACCGTGAGATCATGACCTGAGCCAAAGTCAGATGCTCAACCGACTGAGCCACCCAGGTACCCCATATTACCTTATCTTAATAGTGGTGACCAGAGTGGCAGGTTTCCAACTAAAGACATATATAAGGGCAGACTACAATCCCCTCCAGAAATCAGGGAGGCAAGGGGGGGTACCATCTTTGCACTCTCTGCTATCCCGTTCCAGGTCATCAGCATCTCCAAGAAAGGAGCTTGTGTACATGGTCTGGCAACTTGGCTTTGGTGGCTACCACTCAGAGGACACATCCCTCCACAGCCTGGCTCCAGATGCTAGTGGAGTTTGTGTTTACAGGTTCAACAGGACAATAGCAAACAAAGAAAAGGTCCTTAACTGGCTATCATCCTAGGGCTCAGGGCAGAAGAAACAGGTAGAAATGCCCATCCTCCCAGTCTTCCCTTGAAAGGGGAACTATAAAATGAAATTTTTTCCTGTGGTGCAAAATTTAGAAACTCTAGTCATGAGCCTATATGAACAGAATGTGAAGATCTGAAGTTCTATGAATAAGGTCAAAGAAATAAACTACACTTTACCCTTTCCTTCAGTGTGATTCACTATCTTTCGACTATTTCGAATACCACGGGACCTTAGGGAGCACTTAGGATAGTGTTTCCTCACACATCGTTTCTTCTTGTGGGACCTCTTGTCTGTATCAACCTTCATGTCCATAGAGCTCCCAGGTTCTTGCCAATTCTGTCCCCAACCACATCCATTGGTTCAAGGGTGCACACGTGAACTGGGCCCCTCTAGAACTTCATTTTCTTAACCATTGTTGATTGGTGTAGGGTTGGACACCTTGCCCAGTGGGACGAATGGGTCCCTTCCCTGGGACTTATAAACATAGGACCACCTTCTCTGGTGGTAAGAACTACAAGATGTGAACATCAGAACTTATTATCGCCATTCTTCCCACCATCTGAAGGAAACTGGTTCAGCAGATGAGAACTCAGCAAAATGAGAGAAACAGAAGAAAATACAGATGACAGAATTTTCTGGAGGTGTTCAAACCTCTGGCTTCAGATACTCCGAAAGTCCAGCTACATCTCAATATTTCATTACATCGTGGTTCAACTCTTCATTCAAATACATGAAACAGTCACATAGGCTTGCAAGAAATTCATCTCTTTTTCAAAGTTTTGAGTTGAGATTTATCATTGGGAACCAAAATTATCACAATAGTACAAGGACTACAATGTGAGTATTCTCATACCTCACTATACACAATGTTTGTGATAAAATATTGAATTTACAGCACACTTTTTTAACAGTTCAAGTGTCCAGGCAAAATGTATGATCCTCAAGAGAGAACTCCATTATAAAAAAAGTAACCTATGGGGGCACCTGGGTGGTTCAGTCAGTTAAACGACTGACTCTTGGTTTCGGCTCAGGTCATGATCTCATGGCTTCATGGGTTTGAGCCCCATGCCGGGCTTTGCACACAGATTATATGTGGAGCCTGCTTCGGATTCTCTCTCTCTGCTCCTCCCCTGCTTGTGCTCTGTCTCTCTCAAAATAAATAAATAAACTTAAAAAGAAAAAAAAGAGAAAAGTGACCTATTGTAATCTTTTTTCCTACATAAGTCCTGCACGCTGTCAAAGTAATATTATCACAAATGTTCCTGATAAGAGTCCCTCAGAAAGCTGGAAACAGCAAAGTATTTCAAAACCAAACTCTCAGGTTATGCTTTCTTTGGGCCCAGTTTTTCTTTACTCACTAAACTGTCTATAAATAAGCACTCATGTTGTTTGAGGAACCACAAAATACACAGAAACACACAAACACACATTCTAGTCACTTCAAAATTATTTCAAGAAAGGAGTACATTTTGGAACTTGCTTAGCCTATTTCAGACTTAGCTAGGCCTTGCTTCCTAGCTGAGAGTTCTGGGGGGAGGGCTTAGTTGCCAAGGTGAAAAGGACGCTGGTCCCTGTGAACCACAGGTTACATAACAGAACCCTGTGTGTGTCCATCAGGAAGGAGAAGGCGAGACAGTTGGGCCTTCCCGGTAACAGCCGCTCATGTGACAGCCCCCGAGGGACTTCCACAGCTGCCAACATCGAGGCTCATGGATTCCGTCAAGGAATTAATACCGCCATGAAAAAATAAGCTGTACAATTTTTATAGCTTGGCATCCATAAGCTTTGACAGACCATCTGCTCTTTGCCATCCTCTCCCCTCCTCCCCCCGACGCCCCACTCTCCGTGACACCAGCCGCCTTCAGAGACAAATGGAAGACGGAAACGTGGACAACTGGAGTTTCTCTTTCTTTTCTGTGTGGCACCGTTTCTGAGGGGACTAAGATTTCAGTGGCTTTAATGCAGATGAAAGGAACCAGGAGGTGATTTCATCTGAATGGAGACAGAGAATCTTAGCCATATGGAGATGGCAAAACCGAAGGAGTCCATAAAAACCTGCTTTGTGCTCCTGTTCCTGCTTCTACTCTCGCTGGGACCTGCACCCCCACTTTATACGTGTGGCACAGTGCAAACGGTGTATGTCCTCCTCATAAGGGACAAGGAGTCAATGATTTTCTAGAATAGAGAACATCTAAGGAAGAACCAGGGGAGAAGGACCAGATGAAGCTATCATATGTGTATTCCAGACCACCGGGGCTTGACATCTCGACACCATACCTCCCTGGTTCCGAGGAATAACTCCTGGGCCCCCATCTTTCTTCTAACCGGTTCCCAGATGCCTGAGGGGACGTGAGCACCAGACCTCGATCCTCACTACAAAACGCCAGACCCCAAGCAAAGATTAGACTCTCCGCTTTCCTTTCTAGTCTCTGTCTGTACCTGCTCTCTCCCTATGCCTTCGATAAACTGCTCTCACCTCCTGCTGGCTCACGTTTGATTTCAATCTTATGTGCGGTCAGGGACCCTCCTGGCCGGTCCTGCGGGGCCTCCTCTTGGTCCTCAGACCTGGCCTGTGGGCATCAGTATAAATCTCCCAGAGCAACTCTCATGAACCCTCCCAGGGGACTCTGTGCCTCGAGACAGAGCAAAACCATTTAGCTCTGCCTTCCCCCACCCATCTCCGGCTTCAGGTAAGACTGCCAGCTGGCTGAACTGAAGCAGCAAGCAGACCTCCTAGGAGCTGACACAAAGCCATTTGTTACTGACAAAAGTTTTTCTGGGGCAGAAGAAAAGCTAAGTTCAACTGGGTACTGATGTCAGAGTGGATTTTCTCAAAAGAAACTGGGATGACTATAGTCCTTTGCCTTCTGGCTGGTGGCAGGTGGGGATCAGGGTGGAATCAGAAGGTTTATAACTTGAGTTTTATCTCGCTTAGCTAACAGGGTTTTTCAGAATGTTATTAAATACACATAAAAACTGATACAAGAGTCAGTTGAGTGTCTGACTCTTGATTTTGGCTCAGGTCATGATCTCATAGTTCCTGGGATCGAGTCCCACATTAGGATCTGTGCTGAGCATGGAGACTGCTTGGGATATTCCCTATCTCTGTCTCCCTCTCTTCTCTCTCTTCTCTCTCTCTTCTCTCTCAGTTCCCATCCCCCCTCATTCTTTCTCTAAAATAAAAAAATTAAAATTAAATTAAAAATTAAAAAACCAATGCTGTTATGAATTCCTCAGCAGCATGGACATATAGGGAATGGAAAGAAGCAAAAACTTAAAAAAAAAAAATCCAGTACATACATACACACAAACACACACACACACACACACACACACACACACACACACAATAAAAACTCACTGACAGTTTACAACTCTGAAAACATACCACATTGCTCAAGGCCTCCTTCCCAATCTGTTTACACTGAACATTGATCACAAGTTCTTTATGCTCCCTGAGGCAGACAAGAGTTTTGTAAATTGATACAGCTTATTTGCTATCCCCAGTGTAATGAATAAAGCATCTCTCATAACCAACTGGTTCAAATAATGATTTGCAGAAGGAAAACAGTGTTTCTGAAGATGTCCATAGTCTTCCTGCTGTGCATCACCCCAAAGAGAAGGCATCATCTGTGTTTGAACGGACTGTGGGGCTCCTTCAGAGTGCTGATGTCCACCCCTCTCTCCCTAAAGGATCATAATCTTACTCGCAGCCCTTCTCTCTCCCCACCCCAGGAGCATCCTAAATGCTTCCCACTCCAGTAGCTTCTTTCGTTTTTCCTTCTAGATAGCATCTCCCTCAGCTTATAAAATCTTTCACCTATCTTTGATGCATTTTTTTCCCATCCTGATTTTCAAAGTGCTTGAAATGTGCATTAATGTATGGGGTTCCTTATCCTTTGATTGACCCTTGTCCCACATTCTGTCTTCTGTCTACACTAACACTCTTTTTCTCTCCCCACCTGTCCAACCCACACACTTGTTTTAAGCACATGAGGGAAAGACTCAGATATACGGACTTCAAGGTTGAAAAGCATAATGCAAAATTATGCAGGGAGAAACAATACCTCTTTTTTTAAGTGTATTTATTGAGAGAGAGAGAGAGAGAGAGAGAGAGAGAGAGAGAGAGAGAGAGAGAGAAACAGGCACACCAACGGGGGAGAGACAGAGACAGAGAATCCCAAGCAGGCTCCATGCTATCAGTGGGGAGCCCAATGCAGGGCTTGAACCCATAAACCATGAGCCTAAATCATTTGTGGGATGCTTAATCAACTGAGCCACACAGGTGCCTGATTAACAATATCTTGTTTGATTGTCCAACACCTAGAACCACCTCTTAATTAAAATAAACACTCAGTGATTTTATCTAGTGACTTTATCAATGGGCCTCTTGTTCAGAGAATAACATATGAAGGAGCTGGCCCAAGAAAAGCCTTGTTTGCATCTGTTGTCCCGACATGATCATGAAGAGTCTCCCTCTCACTCACAAAAATAGGGGTGCCTGGGTGGCTCAGCCTGTTAAACGCCTGACTCTTGATATCAGCTCAGATCATGATCTCATGGTTTGAGGGATCAATTCTGGCCTCAGCTGTGCTGACAGCATGAAGCTTACTTGGGATTCATTCTCCCTCCCTGTCTCTCTCTCTCTCTCTCTCTCTCTCTCTCTCTCTCTCTCGATCTCTCTCTCTCTCTCCCCTCTCAAAATAAATAAATAGACACTTAAAAAATTAAAAATGAAGAGTGTCCTCTTTGCTACAGGTTTGAACAATAAGTTACACAATCACCCCACTTGTAAATATATCACATGTAGTCCCAAATAGGACCAAAAATCCTTCTGGAGATGTGTATTTTATTTTCTGTTGTAAGCATTAGAAGTATAATAAAAGCATGTATACCTATGAAGCAAATAAAAGGAGAAATGGAATGATTTTTAAAAATGTGATTAATCTGGGCACCTGGGTGGCTCAGTCGGTTGAGCGTCCGACTTTGGCTCAGGTCATGATCTCGCGGTCTGTGAGTTTGAGCCCCGTGTTGGGCGCTGTGCTGACAGCTCAGAGCCTGGAGCCTGCTTCAGATTCTGTGTCTCCCTCTCTCTCTGCCCCTCCCCCGCTCATGCTCTGTCTCTCTCTGTCAAAAATAAGTAAACACTACAAAAAAATTTTTTTAATAAAAATTTGATTAATATAACAGTAAACCAAGGGATGCTGGGCTGGCTCACTCAGTGGAGTGTATGACTCTTGATCTCGGAGCTGTGAGTTCGAGTCCATGTTGGGTATAGAGATTACATTAAAAAAAAATCTTTAACAATCAATTAATTAATTAAATAAAAAGAAGTCAAGAAACAAGGGGGGGCAGAGAACAAAAACAGATGGGAAAAATAGGGAAGAAATACAATACAACAAATAGAGAAGCATACAATAGAAACCCAAATGCATCAGTGTGTTTGTTAAATAGAAATGTTTACATATCCCAATTAAACAGACTCTCAGACCAGATAATTTTTCAGTTTCACTACATGCTGCCCACAAGAGAGACACAGAAAGTGTGAAAGCAAAAACAAACAAACCAGAAGGTATATTAATATAAATATTCACAAAAAGAAAGCTGACATGGGCATATTTAGACTTTAAAGGAAGATGCAATCACTGGGTTAAAAAAGGCGCATTGCCTAAAGAGGAGAGGTCAGTTCTAAACACAGATGCAATAATCTGAAATTTATATTCACCTAATAACATAGCCTAAAAGTATATAAAGTCAAACAGCAAAACTACAAGAAGTGGAAAAATCCAGATTTATGGAGATGCTAACATGCCTCTCTTGATAACTTGATAAGAAAATAGACAATACATCAGAAGAGACACAGAAACACTGAACACAGTTAACAAACTGGCAAACAGAGAGCAGAATAGCCAGTAGGTGTAAAATACATGCCCTTTTAACCTGTGCATGGCACATTTGGGCCATTAACTAGACCTGGAGAAAGTCTCAAAACATTTCAGAATATTGAAATCCCACAGATTATGTGTTTCAGCCAGGGTGGAATAAACTGGAACACAATAACAAAAAGCTAGAAATTTTCCAAATATTTAAGAACTAATGATCTCAAATAACCCATGGGTCAAAGGAAAAATCACCACGAAAATTAGAAAATATTTTCAACTGAACGCTAATACAAAGAAGATACATACTAAAGCTGTGGTCTGAAGCGGAACCCATACTTATGGAAAAGATGTCAACTTGGATAAATATATTTGCAAAGAAGAAAGATGGAAAAAAACAAAACAACATACTCATGATCCAACTCCAAAAGCTGTAAAACAAACAGCAAATTAGAAGCAAAGAATGTAGAATTAAGAAAACAAGAAAGAAAAAAGGAGTCGAACTGGAAAGCCTACAACAGAGAAAATTATAAAAGTAGTTTCCTTAAAACTAGAAGTAGCTTTTTTGAAAGTATTTATAAAATGTATAAACCCAAACAGGACAAATCAAGAAAAAGAAAGTACAAAAAATCAGTATTAGGAATGATAAGGGAGATGTTAGTAACACTAAAGAAAATTTATTTATTTTTGAGAGAGGGAGAAAGACTGAGACAGAGACAGAGACAGAAAGAAGGAGGGGCAGAGAGAGAGAGGGAGAGAGAATCCCAAGCAGATCTGCGGTGTTAGCACAGAACCCAACGCGGGACTCAGTCTCACAAACTGTGAGATCATGACCTGAGCCAAAATCAAGAGCTAGATGCTCAAATGACTGCACCACCCAGGTGCCCCACCCCAACGACATTTAAAAAATAAGAAGAAATGAGGACAACTCTTCATTGTAAAAGAATCCATATAACATATTCAGATAGTACTCCCATAAAAGATGGACCTTAATTCCCTTCCCCTTGACTGTGAGCAGGACTTACTGACTTGATTCCAAAAGAACAGAGTATGAAAAGGGAAAGAAGTAATTTGACAGTGGAGAAGCCTGGTAATTAGTCCAAAATTATAAAAATAATTCACAGGTTAACACAAATCTGCTACTTAGCCAAGAAGAGATTCAAAGACCATGCCTATCTCTCTATGGCAAACATATTTTTTCAGATTTTTAATTTGCTTCCTACAAGAAGAGTCTTTGCTTTGATATCTCCACTTCTTAGTTTTTCTTTCTCTTTTACTCCCGTAATCCTGTAGAACGGAAACACAGACACTATCTAGGAAATGACTGCAGGAGATTACGGAGCATGGCCCCATGTGCTTCCCACTCCTGCATGCTCCCTTCTTTGCTGTGTGACGTCTGAAGTTTCTCTCCTCAAGGGTCGGATTCCATTTCTCTTACCCTACGTCGAGACTTGCCCATTATTGCACCTCAGCCAATGGGGCAATAGGAAATGCAAGCAGAGACTTGGGACTTGGAGAGAGCCACGTGAAAAGTCCAAGTGAGGCTGCCGAAAGATGGGAGCCACGTGGAACAGAGATAAACTGTCTGCTCTGAGGGCCCTCCCAGACCAACCAGTGGGCCAAACATCACACAGGTGGGTGAGGCCACACATGCGGGGCCCAGCCCCAGCAGGGCCAGCCCACAGTAAAAGAACCGGTGGACAAACCCACAGAATCATGGGAAATAGTACATATTTGTTCCTTCGAGTCACTAACTTTGGGGATAGATCATTATGCGACAGAAGTTGACGGATACAACCGTCTTTTCTGGTTTTTATCCTGAGATAGTCATTCCAAAAAAAAAACCTTTATATTTAATGACCAGATTCCCACTGGCAACACTCTTCGAATCCAGGTAGGAGGTTCTTCACCACATATGTGGAAGTGGAGCGTACCTCCGAATCCAGGCCTGATTCTGACCCTAAGTGGTGACATAACCCCAGGGCAATTACACATGTGGCCAACTTCCATCAAACTCGCCACTGGTCTTCCCCTGATTTAGGACTTCTGCTTCTTCAAGCCCCTGGTTTGTGCCCCTGAATCAGTCCCTGATTGAGTCCATTTAATTACATTTCCCACATACCTACCTGTGCCAAGAATTGTTCCTGAGGGGTAAAAAAGAAAGGGGGGGGGGGATAAGATAGCCTTGCTCTCAAGATGGGGTGGTACAGGGGAGACAAGCAATCCAAGACTGAACACGGACAAAGCATCATACAGTAGCTGCAATATTTAACTAGTCCCTCAATTCTTTGCTAACACACCTTTGGTTGCCCGAGGCTGCCTGGTGTCTCCATAAACCAGGCTGCTGTTTCTGTCAAACTGCGGTTCGTCTTTCTCAAGCTGCTCATCTGCCCGCCTGAGCCTTCACCGGTCGCTTGCTCTTTGAATCTTTAGACTCACAACTCTCCCTCGGTCCCTTCTTGGATGGAGGCATTGGGGTCCGGGTTTGGTCTGTTTCCTTGGCTAAGGTGATGGGTCTGACTGCTCTCCTCTTCGAGATGTGATCTGTTGATCTCAGACCCACCCCTGTTGTCACATCTCTGCCAATCCATCCCCTGATCCTGTTTCTACCCCCTGCTCGACGGTGTGACCACGACCAATGTTCACCCATCTTCCACAGACAATGCTGGTCCTGCCCCCTCAAGACTCCTCCTGGTGCAACTTGAGCTACTTTGGACTTCCCACTGCCACATTGCCACCCTGTTCCATACTCTCACTAATTTGTTCCCCTCCCTACTATTTTCTGTTTTCCGTTCCACCATTTTCCTCTGCTTTCAACATCATTACTTGAGGAGTGCCTGGGTGGCTCAGCCAGGTGAGCGTCTCTCTTGATTTCAGCTCAGGTCATGATCCCAGGGTTGTGGGGTCGAGCCCCACATCAGGCTCCACACTGAGCATGGAGCCTGCTTAAGAGTCTCTCTCTTTACTCTTTCTCTCTCTGCCCCCTCTCTCCTGCTCAGTCTCTCTAAAAAAAAAAAAATTAATTAAAATAAACAAACACCATTACTTGACTCGTAATGAATTTTATTAATGTAAATGTCCAAACTAGAAAATATAAACTTAGTATCAATCAGGCAGAATAACTAAATCATTTATATTGATCAAAATCATCCTTTAGAATATATTTATAAGGACCTAGATGATTTGGGGGCACCTGGGTGGCTCAGTCAGCTAAGCGTCCAATTCTTGATCTCAGCTCGGGTCATGATCTTGTGGTCATGAGATCAAGCCTCATGTCAGGTCCTGTGCAGAGCACAGAGCCTGCTTGGGATTCTCTCTCTCCCTGTCTCTGCCCCTCCCTGCTCATGCTTTTTCTCTCTCTCAAAATAAAAAATAAAAAAAAAAAACATTTAAAAAAAGAGACTAGATACTATTAATGACTATGAGAACATTTTTAAATTTTCTAAATAACAAGAAGTTATGGGAGACTCATCAACATCTCAATGACAAATTCCTTGGAGATATTTTAAAGGATAACTAGCAGATGGGAAAGACGGGGAATCTGGTTCTGTTACTGTCACCTTTTATGGAAAATTAGTGGTGAATCTATGGAACAACTAGTTGTTCAACTCACTGCCTCAGAATCTCCTGACTAATCCCTCCCCTTCTCTGGGCAGTCTGATTAAAACAAAGGCAGGAAAGAAAGCAGAATGTCTCCTATCAACACAAGCAAACAACAATAATAAAAGGATCCAACAACTGATGAAAACCAGGGCAGTCGTTTAGTCTATGAACGACCTTGAGTTGACATTGAACCCCTATGCAGAACTCAGGTTATTCTGTTGGGGATCTCTGTGCCCAGGCACTCCCTCATCAATCCCCTGACCCCATACAACCTCATTTTTCTCACAGTTGCATGGGTAAATAAAACAAAGCCTTCCCTGAAGGCAAAACTAATGACCGCCTATTAAAATGACACTGTTTGTCCTCAACAAACAGTGGGCAAAGTATCTATAATTCTGCATGAAATGACAGAGATATTTCTTAAATAGCTGGGATGCTAGTAAGATCATGACTGGGCTATATTTAATAACTCGAAATGTTAAATGTAGTCAAGACTCCCCAGAAACCAATTTAAATTGGCAAGGAAAAACATGTCAGGGTTAGAAATGACCAATTTGTGCATATTGTGTATAACTTTTGCTGATAGTTGAAAAAAAAAATTGCCAGGGCTCCAGCACTGGCTGGATCGGAGGCAAGAGAAGAAAACCATGAAATTCTGTGATGCTCCTGGCAGAAGTGAAAGCCAGAAATTTTCAGGGGCGGGGGGAGGAGAGGAGACGTGAGTCGGGTTTATCATGTAAGCCAGATGTTAGCTGCCCTTGAAGAAACTTCTGAGAGTTGCCCTGAATTCAATTCCTTGGCCGGTGACTGCTCACAGCTGCACACCAAGAGTTCCACTCTGAGTCTGTGAGTCCCTCCGCTTCTGTCTGCCCACCCCCCCCCCATGCCATATATACCTGGTGCTGTGTGTTTACCATCACCAGCAACACAAGAAATGTTTCAGATTCACTAATAATGTGGGATCCGCAGGAAGGGATGGAACTGGCCATGTCTCTGACTCAATCTCCACCAGCCTTCTCTTTCTCTGCCATCACCCATCCTTCCTTCCAGAAGCCTTGGAAGGGCTGCCTCTTATTGGCCACGTGCTGATCAACTCTACACACACCCAGGAGTCCCTTCTTTTATCCCACGTACTCACTAGGGAGATTTTACCAATAGGTATAGTTCCTTCTCTAAAGTGAATATTGGTGAAAATTTGTTTTTCTCTATCCTGTTGGATTCCATACATTTTCATCTTTGGAGTGTACTGAAATGCTATTTATATTCTTGATTTTCTTCCCTTTACATTGGCCACTGTTGCTGTTAGTAATAGTACTTTACTTCTCCTAGTTAATTAACACTTCAACAGCTATATTGAGATGTGATGGATATATAAAGAACCGCCCATATTTAATGTGCACAACTTGAGGAGTCTGGATATACGCGAACGCTCAGGGTGCCATCATTACAAGGAAGGCAATAGACATACCCACCACCTCCCAAAGGTTCCTTGTGTCCCTTTGTGTGTTTGTTTTGTGGTAGGCAGACTTAACACGAGATCTGTGATATGACGCTCTCCATGAGGGCAGTGGCAACCAGCAGCTCCTAGGAAGCCATGCAGTTGCAATGATACATTTACCACCATTCTGTGTCCACACAGCCATTCTGTTTTTGCCTTGTGGTACGGTATTCAATAAATTACATGAGATAATCAGCACTTTATGAAAACATGCTTTCTGTTAGATGATTTTGCCCAACTGTAGGCTAATGTAAGTGTTCTGAGTACATTTAAGGTAGGCTAGGCTGATCTATGGCATTCGGTAGGATAGGTGTATTAAATGCATTTTTGACTTAGGATATTTTCAATTTACAATGAGTTTATGGGGACATAACCGTATCGCAAGTCAAGGAAGATCTGTATATATTTATGAAAATCTTTTAGCCTCATAGGAACACTTGTGATTGGAGTTACAATGGATCCCTCACCTCCCCTTGAGGCTGAAATTATCTGGCACAAAACTACCTTCTCTAGCAGGGCGCTTCGACTCTTGCTATATAGACACTGGATCTTTTTTTGCTAAACAAGAAGATGGATAGTGACCAGAATAACTTTCCTTCACACAGCAGCAGCAGCAATAACAACAGCAGGGGTGATCTATCATTTTTACTGGCAATGTCAACTGCTTGCATTTAGTATAAATGCCCTCCCTTTAAATTGGCCTCATCAGGAAAAATCTTAGGATTTCAAATTGCTTTCTCTTGCCAAGCACAGAAGTTCTGTCCTTTTCTCAACAAAAAAATGATGTGTTTTCCTAGATAGCAAAGCATTCTATTATCTCAGAAAGAAAAAAATGTCCTGGAGGGGAGCATTGTGAGAACTCCATCAAATATTAGTGAGAAAAAAATTCCCATAAACTGAGCTTTGAGACTTTGTCCAAAGGGCCAGCCATTAAAGAATCACTAAACTAGAAATTAGGAACTGGTGAACATTTTTTTTGTTGAGCTCAAAAATGGTCACAAATTCTTTTTTTTTTTTTTTTTTTCCTTTAGGGTTGTTTTCCTTTTTTTTTTTTTTTTCTTTTAATTTGAGAGACTGCATGTGCGCAAGCCAGGGAGAGGGGCAAAGGGGGAGAGAGAAAGAGAGGTGGAGAGAGAGAGAGAGATGGAGAGAGAGGGAATATGAATGAGAATGAATCTTAAGCAACCTGCACGCTCTGTGCAGGGCCTGATGTGGGCTTGATCCTGTGATCCTGGAATCATGACCTGAGCCAAAACCAAGAGTCAGATGCTCAACCAACTGAGCCACCCAGGCATCCCCACAAATTCTTGAATGTTAAGTTCCCCTCTTTTTGCCTCCTTACTACATTTAATAACAAAAATCTGATGATGTTATAACCACACTTTAGTTCCCATGCAGAGATTGTTTTGACATTAAAAGCTCCCTCTTCATATGGAGAATATTTTAGAGGGATAAAAAGATGTTAATTCTGGTCCTCTATTTCAGAAAGTTTCAGTAAAATTAGTAAAGCTCTTTTCAATAGTCACAATTTTTCTCTAAGAGCTTCTGAACTCCAAAATCTAGAGGGCTTTTTCTTTCTTTTTCATTTTTTTTGAGATACCAGATGTTTTTGCTTTACCACAATTAAAAATCAAACCATCTCCATTAATTTCCATTGACATTTTAAACTTCATGTTCTCTGGGGCAACTTGAGGGTTTTTATAATTTTCTCATTTTAAATGCAAGGAATAGGAATTGAGTTTATTAACATTTGAAAATAGGAAACTATTACTTGTGAGACTTTTTTAAGGAAAAAAAATGTAGAGAGTGGCAACTAAAGTCTTTAAAAATAATGTACTCTATTCTCCCTGGAACATATATAATTTCTTTGAAGTGAAATGCCTAAAGAAACTAACATAGACTAAAAGGCAAACCCTGAGGGCTAAATTAATGTTCTTCCACTTGTATCTAATTGCTTACCAGGAAGCCATCTGAACAAAAGGAATGTCTTTTAAAATTGAAAGAGTTTTGAGAACCAATGTCACTAATGGTTACTTATTTATATATTTTGTATTTATCGCCAAGGACTTGCATATTTATATGAAGTAGGATTTCAGACCAAATAATGTAGACTCAACTTACCCATTATTTAGATCCATAAATGATTAGACTAAACTGATAATTTGAATTATTTTATGATTAGCTGTTTTAGTCGCTGGCCAGACTGTTGGGCACAACGCAGCGTCTTCACAGCTCAGGCCTTCCATCTGAGGGACTTGGCCTGTACTTTTCCTACTCCACATGGCAGGACTGAGATACAATTTGAAAGTCCCCCTGTTCCTTTCGTCTTAAACCCTAGCTATTAAAATGTAGGAAGGACCTCCCCAGAGGGAAGGAAGGGCTTAGTTACCAGATCCACATCTGGGAATTTAGGGAAGTATCACATCCCTACTACAGTTAGTCACTCGTTAATATGTTTCCCAAGCCGTAATTCCTTTGAGAACAGACACGATAATTACTCTCTTCTGTTTAGTACCTAACACCTATAAAGACTCAAAGCCTGTTTACAGAATTGAATAAACAAACGAAAAAATAAACAGATGAACAAACGAATTAATCAATCCTTTTCCCTTGACATTGGTGAACTGCCCTAAGCCTTCAAAGGGGAAGGGTTAAGAAAGACTAGGAAGGCTGGCAAACTATTCTATTCTATCCTATTGGGCACCAAGTACACATTTGTTCACATATATTACTTCATATGGTTCAGAGCTGTTCCATGACATTGACCAAGGTCACACGGCTAGTACACAGTGAGGTTGGGCTTTAAAACTAATTCTGTCTGGCGTTAAAGCCAGTGATCTTTCTGCTATCCCAATACCTTTTACTTTATGCTTGCTTTACAGTGTGTAGGCCTATATATATCTCTCCCTTTAGGGAGGGAGAATTCAGAAGAGAGAATAGGAAGTGAAAGTTTCTCATTCCAAACGGGAGGCTGAATGTTGGAGGACTTGCAATTGAAATGTCTTGAAGACAGAGCGGCTGGGTGGCCCAGTCAGTTAAGCATCCAGTTCTTGATTTTGGCTCAGATCCTAATCCCACGGTCATGAGATCGAGCCCCACATAGGCTCCATGCCCAGCTTAACATTCATTCATCCTTCCTCCCTTCCTTCCTTCCTTCCTTCCTTCCTTCCTTCCTTCCTTCCTTCCTCTCTCTCTCTCTCTCTCTCTCTCTCTCTCTCTCTCTCTCCCCACTCTGCCTCTCCCCTGCTCTCTGTCTCTCAATATACAAAGAAATATATTAAATGGCTTCATGACAACTTAGGGAAATCAGTAATCATGGAGAAGGAAAAAGCTGGGTCTGTGGTATATTAAGAACCAGGGGAAGAAAAGCACAGTATGTGTAAGTATTCACACCATCCACACACAGACATCCATCACCTCTGTCGGGGTTCATCAGTGAAGTACCACTGACTCAATTCAGTACATAAATCATCAAGGCAACAGTTAAGATATCTGCCCCCAATTCCAGAAATTACATGTCTTCACCTTGACTCTGGGTCTAGGTCACTGCATGAATTCCTTAGCATGAAAGTTCAGTCCCCCTTAGCACCAGAACCCTACATACGTCCTGACAAAAGTTGCTGTGGGACAGGTACTCTCTGGGACAGGTGTTCTCATGTCAGCTAATATCCTGCAAACAAAAGCAAGTCCTAAGCAAGGGTCTTAACATGAGTCTAGTGCACCTCTACTGGTTCAGGCTTGGACTTCAGAGAAGGCAAGAAGAACTGAAATTTTAGAATTGTTGGCAACAATTGCTGTGTGTGTGTGTGTGTGTGTGTGTGTGTGTGTGTGTGTACATACATCTTTTTTTTTTGGCAGAAGTTCTCTAGCTATTATTAGATTTGAAACTGGTTTAAAACCAGAAAGGTTAGAGGTTTCTGGGAGAGAAAATACTCCTTGTAATTTTATTTTAAGTTTATTTATTTTGAGAGAGAGAGAGAGAGAGAGCATCAGCGGGGTAGAGGCAGAGAGAAAGAGAGAGAGAGAGAGAGAGAAAGAGAGAGAGAGAGAGAGAATGAGAATCCCAAACAGGCTCTGTGCTGTCAGTGCAGAACCCAATGTGGGGCTTGAACCCACAAACCGTGAGATCATGACCTGAGTCGAAATCAAGAGTCCGACGCTTAACCCACTGAGCCACCCAGGCACTCCCCTCCTTGTGATTTAAATTCCTACTTTATATTACATTTCTCTGATGCTAACATATGTATTCTCATTTATATTTTATGACTGGATAAGCTATGTTTTTGCTATAAACTTCCAAAAGTAAAAACGTAATAAATGCATCAGTATGTATTTAAGTCAAAGCGGTAGAGACACTGCACGTGGCCAAAGGGGAGCCTGCTGATGAGCACTGGCAAGAGGACATGGACTCAGAGATGAGACGCCTTTGTTGTCACAGGACAGCCGGGGGTGGTAGGGGGGGAAGGGTGTGGGTCATTCCAGCTCCACACACTGCCGCTTTCCTAAAGTGCATCCATTGACTCTCTGCACTCAGCAAAGTCCCTGGGAATCATTAGTACTTGTTATTACTCTGTTCACATGGATCAGTATGTTATGTGATTCCTACATACAAATTGGCAAAATAAACCCTAACTGCACCCAAGGAACCAATATGGCACATTACATCAAGAGCATAGCATGAAAGATTCCCTGGGTAGATACTGTTAAGCCACAGTCTCATAGTTTCAATGAAGGTGCTGACTTGTATTGTGTCAAACAGCTGTATGTTAAAGACTCTCTAAATAGATAGAGACACGACAAGAATATATTAGCAGCCCCTTGCTGTGCCAATCATCTGAGCCAATGTGATAAGCTGTTGCAGAAAAAACCAGAGTGAACATAGATTAGGTGTGTTGAAATTCAACTAAGTCTAGTCTGTAGATTATAATAACTTTGTCAAACCCCTCGGTGTTTTGAATTGAGTGGTTCCACTGCAGTCTTCACAGAGTCTAACACGAAAGCAAAAATGAAGATCAGTGAGCAGCCTGCACTAGTTTGTGCACAGAGCATTACCACCAACTTCTAGATTTCACATGAGCTATTAAATCCATGAGTGGCACTAGATGCTAAGGAGCCACGGTCAAGATCCTACCCCACGTGTGCCACTGAGTTTCACCTAAGTCTGTGACTGGAGATAAAACACCCAAGCGTGAACAGCCATTCTCCTGGGGCTCCAAGCATTCTCCGGGCACCAGGGGACCAAATAGGAAAGGGCCAATTTCTTCTACCGGTGAGCAAGGTCGGTGGAGGAGGAGTGAGTCCCATATTTTACACAAGTCAAAACCAGTCACATGTAAAGCCAGGACCACAACTCTGTTCCTCTTTCCACTATGCCTTGCCGCATGCTCTGTTGAAGATAGAACAGTGGAACCATCTAGACAATCTAGGCCACTTTTGTATTCCCTACAGAACATCACATGGCACTAAGAGCTTGAGGCTAGTTGGTGGAGTTAGAATAACATTTAAACATGTGTATTTTAATAATAATAATTTTTCTCATTGGAAAAAAGGTAATAAAACTTATAGCCCAACAATCTCAAATACACACATATATGTATGTACATATATACACACAAAAATACAAATATTTTTATACAGGATCACACTATATATACTATTTTGTTATGAGGTTTTTTTCCTTTATTGATATGTCATAAAAATCAGAGAGCCAAGGCATAAGAGACTCTTAAAAACTGAGAACTGAGAGCTGATGGGGGGTGGGAGGGAGGGGAGGGTGGGTGATGGGTATTGAGGAGGGCACCTTTTGGGATGAGCACTGGGTGTTATATGGAAACCAATTTGACAATAAGTTTCATATTAAAAAATAAATAAAATAAAATAAAATAAAATAAAATATGCTTAATAATACATCGTATGAAGTCATCTGAAGCAGGTGTCACCAGCAGAAAGTCTTCCTGACCTTCAGAAACTAAAAACTATAGCACTGCCAAAGCTTTGAGGCTTTGGACCAAACAACATTCCTACCTTGATTTTCCTTCAGAGGCCCTATCCAGACCCCTACCTTTAAGGGTTAGGAGCTATGATGCTCCTTTGCTGCCAACTAGTGGTAAATGTCAACTTTTGACCTAGTTTCCTAAGTACAAGGACTTCACATCCTTGGAAAGCCATGACATCTAGACAGGACCCCAACTTCAGACTGTAGGCCACAACCCCTTAGTGTATTGTGCAATCCATTTCATTTTCCAGGGAACGTATTAGAAGAGAAAGGAATAGAAAAATAACAAGTACATCACAAAGTAATTACACGTGTTGGATCATGAGACTCAACTTTCAGTTATGTGCCTATAGGTTGACTTGGATCACAAGGTAAAATGGATACAAATTGTAAAACTGAAAACAACTAATCGAGAGAAAGGTGCCTTTAGAACAATCAGAATTCCAAAGTTCCCCTAAAATCCCCCTGTACTCAAGAAGAAGAAGAAGAAGAAGAAGAAGAAGAAGAAGAAGAAGAAGAAGAAGAAGAAGAAGAAAGAAAAGAAAAGAAAGAAAAGAAGAAAGAAAGAAAGAAAGAAAGAAAGAAAGAAAGAAAGAAAGAAAGAAAGAAAGAAAGAAAGAAAGAAAGAAAGAAAGAAAGAAAGAAAGAAAGAAGGAAAAAGTAAGTTTGATGCATAAATCCATTAAGTCTGGTATTCCTCCAACAGCTTCAGGGCTCAAAGTAGCTGGCTTCCATATTTGTTAAAAGCAAACCTTTGACAGATTCTTTACTGCCTGCTGCTGGGTTCTTGCAGGGAAAATGAAATGTGTGCAGCCTGACTTATTTTAATCATAAAACTGGGCATGTTTCTGGAATAATGAATCTTCTGATTAAAGACCGCAAAGTTCAAAGACTCGTTTTGGCCACAGGAAATAAAATGATTTGGAATTAAAGACGAAGGAACTGAAGCAGGTGACATGTGAAATGGCTCAGCCACTGCTCTCATACAAATCTCTGCCCGTCCAACCAGTCTCCACGAGAGGAGATAATCAGAGGCGACAACTGGTGTTGGAACCATGCCAGCTCCTCACAGCATCAGTAAATTTCGGATACAGTAGAAAGTTTCTGTTTTGACTTCTGACACTTAATAATTTTATGAAACAGGACACTAAGGATATCACATGATATCCACAGCTGACTGTAAGATACAGTATTAATTCCAGTAACCCAACATGAGCCACAACTCAAAAATGTGATCGTAGATTGGCAGGGTTTGAACTGAAAGGCTTAAGAATTCACTTTGGGATTTAATTAGGCAGTTCTTAGTCTGTGTCCTTTAAAATAGTCTATTTCTTGTGAATATCATGAGTGGTTCTATATCTGTTTAACCCAAGACCTGCATTCTTCAGAAAGCCTTCCCTGACTTTCCTTTTCTTTCCCTTTTAACAGTAGTAACACATTCTGAAACATAATAAGGCATGTAAATACATATTATAGTTGACTATTCACTATTTAATATGTCATAATTTTTTAACCTGGATCCTTACAGGCAAGGACAGTGTTTTGGCTATCATAACCCCCAGATTAACAGACAATACCAGGTGCAAACTGGCCCCTCAACCAATATTGATTAAATACTAAAACAGAAATTGAGAAGGAAACCAGCATTTATTGGTATGCTGAACAGCACTGGCAGTTACTCCTTTGTTGCAAAAGAAGAAAACGGAACTCAGTGATGTTCAACAATTCGCAAAGCATTTCCCTAGGTCTCTAGAACCTGGAGATCCTTTTACCACATCAGGGATGGTAAGTATGTGCCACCTCCCCGGCAGACAATCATCGTGCTCTTTCCTACTGAGACAAGACATAACCTCAGAATCCCACTCAACACAGTGGTCTGGGCAGCTTCAACCAACTGATCATAGTTCATTCAGGAGTTGAAAATAAATTTCAACCCTTGAAATTCAGCATATAGTCTTCAAAACACTTTAAGTTTATTTATTTATTTTGAAAGAGACAGAGAGAGACAGAGAGAGAGAGAGAAAGAGAGAGAGAGAGAGACTGAGCAGGGGAAAGGCAGAGAGGGAGGAGAGAGAGAATCCCAAGCAGGCGTCACACCGTCAGCATGGAGGGAGATGCGGGGCTCCGTCCCACGAACCGTGAGATCATGACCTGAGCCGTAATCAAGAGTCGGATGCTTAACTGACTGAGCTGCCCATGCACCCCTTCAAGACACTTTCCAACTCAGTCTATAATTCATACCCATAAAAGAGTGTCACTATAAAAATAATTTTTGAGAGTAAAAATCTTAAATAAATTTAAATAAAATTTTATTATAATTTTCATGTAATAAATTAGAAAAGGCAAAGTCCTAGTTGGACAACGGAGCTTTGCGATGTCACTTTATCAAAAGAGTCCAATTGCCACCAGGTAGGGCTTGTCTGTGTCCCCAGCACCCAGCCTCCCTCCCTGATCTTACCGCTGCCCTGTATGATATGGTAGCACCATCCGCATGAATCCACATGAATTATGAGCGAGTTCTAACTGAAATGTACTTTAAGTATAAAATAGTCTTTAGATTTTGAAGATATGGTATGAAGAAGAGAAAGTATCTCATTCATATTTTTTTTTATGTTGGTCACATCCTGACAGCATAATATTTTGGATACAATTGATTTAAATAGAATATATTGCCGGGCATCTGGCTGGCTCAGTCGGAAGATCATATGACTCTTGATCTCAGGATCGTGAGTTTGAGCCCCATGTTGGGCATAGAGATCACTTAAAAAAAATAAAGATTTTTAAAATATATACAGTTAAAATTAGTTTCACGTGTTTCTTTTTCCTTTTTTGTAGTGTAGCTACTAGAAAATGTAAACACACCTGCAGTTCATGCCCGTGGCTTGCACTGTATTGCTATTAGATACCACAGCCATAAAGGAGGTTTCCACCTTTAGTTCTTCTGTCTTCCCTGCTTCTGCCTGGCTTCCTGTTCAAGTCTGGATGGCCCTCCATCTTTAGTTGCTGGCTCTGGGCCATAGCCTGCATCTGGCTTTCATGTGGCGGAGAAGCTATTCCTTCTCTCCGTCTGCCATAGTCTCCCCTCTGCAATGACTCTCTCCCACCCGCTGTTGTTGCCAGGAAACCCCTGAACCCTGAGCTGGACTTCAGTTCCTCTGGCCAAACCCCATCCACTTCCAGAAACCTTAGTTTCTGATGAGTTCTCCTAGAGATGCATGTCAAGAGATCAAATTTGGAATGGGAAAGTGGGAAGGTCCCCAAATCTCTTTGTCTGCTGTCTAGGAGCATACCTTCTGTTGGAATACACCAGCTCAGAGAATTCCACCAACGGATGATGAGTAAAGCATCAGAAGTAGGCAATCCAGGCCAATGATAGCTTATCAACGGTCAGTGTGAGAAGCAGTAGCAGAAGTGGAACATCTGAGGCCACAACTAGGAGCAGCCAGAGAAAGTCAGATTGCTATTAGGGTCTAAATAGAAGATTCAGAGGGAGGCAGAGGGGAACCACAGGAAGATCCAAAGCCAAGAAATCCACCTACAGACTATATAGTAAAAGAGTGAGCCAGTCAGATACAAATCTCATTGGTCAAAAATCCAACCACCGGGGTGCTGTGAAAAGATCTGAGTTCCTGTCTCCACTCTAGTTATGTCATTAACTTTTACATCTGTCAACTATAGACAGTGATGCTTATCTTGTTCAGGATTGTGTCAGTTATATCAAACATATGGGGGAGAGGGGAAAGTTGCAGAAAGAGAGGGTAATAGAAGAGGCAGCAATCTCCCCCGAGAGATCTCAATCTCCCCCAATTTCCCATATTGGGGAAAAATGTGTAGCTATAGGGAATGAGATATTAACCACAAAAGCACAGAAAGCAGGTGTGTTCATTATTAAACACAAGTCACACTTCAGTTGCTTCAAAACAACAGAAAAGTACATTTTTTTGAATCATGAGTGCACGTTTTTTCTTGAGAGAGAGAGAGCACGCAAGCAGGAGAGGGGGGCAGAGAAAGAAAGAGGGAGAGAGAGAATCCTAAGCAGTCTCCACACCCAGCATGGAGCCCAATACAGGATTCAATCCCACGACCCTGGGATCATGACCCAAAATCGAGAGTCAGACACTCAACCGACTGAGCTACTCAGGTGCCCCCCCTTTTTTATTAACATGTATTAAAAGGAAAGAAAAAACAATGGAACTTTGAGGACACTTCTTTTGAAGGCTGTTTCCTGACTATACTGACTTCTTCAAAAGTTTAGGCATGTGAATGAAATCATGGGTATAAAAATTCTCTAGAATCTTTGCCCAGGTTACTCTAGCCTTGTTGCTTTTTGTCAATCATACTAAACTTGTTCCTGCTTCAGAGCCTCCTGACTTGCTGTTCCCTTGCCTAAAATGCTTTTCCCCTGGCTCACTTCATCCTTCCTCCTCTGCTCAGAAGGATCTCCCCTTCTGCCATGCCCACCAAGAGACCAAACATGCAATCTCAGGAGACAGTCCCAGCCATAGCCACCCGTGACACCAGTTTCTTGCGAAGGCTATTTGACAGGAATAAAATCAAACCTGCCAACCCATAGTCTCAGGTGTTTCTCTTCAGCAGTGGGGATACTGGAGTGAGTCAGGTGCCACACTCCACACCAGGGCAGGGAGAAGAGAGCCGCTCGGGTGGTGTGGGAGCTGGCCAGGCATACAAGCCTCCTGTCCCACAGGAGCCAATAACTCTTACAAGAAATTAATGGGCATATTTTATGGAGTCCCCAAAACCAACACGCCAGCTATAGGATTCATGGACTCAGAAGTCCAAAGTATGGCACCTCTATCAGATGCTTTGAGTTTATTTGTGGTACCTCTTAGCTCAGAGGCTATTTACCAACACGGTATCGTTTGTATTACAAGTAAGTTTGCTTAATAACAAAGTTGGCATTGTTACCCATATCAGATCACTGGAGAAATAGACAGCCGGGCTGTAGAACAGAGTCTCAGGAAGATTTGGTTAATCCACACCATCGAAAATGACCGTGTGTTCTGTCACTCTAGATTTTCAACCCTCTTCCCCGGTTTTATTTCTATTCAGAGCACACATCATTGTTTACTTATATCTGTGTTTGTTTTTGCCTGCTGCCCCCAATCTCAGCTCCATTAGAAAGAAGAAATTCTCTGATACGTTCTCTGCTGTACTCAGACTCAAGAAGAATGTCTTGCATAAAGTAGGCATTCAATAAACATTTGTTCACTGAGTAACAGCCAATATCCAGGATTCTGTGCAAAGAGAAGGAAACCAGGCTATGACTGGCAGTCTGAGTAGCCAGCAACGAGTAGAGAGGCACGTGGTAGGCAATCCCTCAGCAATCTGTTAGCATAGCCAGTGGTCCTCCTTAGAGACCTGGTCCCAAGAGCACAAGGGCTCAAAGAAAATAATCATATTTCTAAAAGGGTCAGGGTATCGGTTAAGGCTTTGGTTACAGAGCAGCGATAGTGACCTAGTCCCAGGACCTTTTAAAAAGCCGGAAAACAACTAAATCCAGCAATCCGACTACTGGGATACTGCAAAAGTGCCATTGGAATGGACTCATCACCAAGACGGCTCCATCAACAGTTGGAGCCCTACAAGGATCCCTCCCCAGCGCAATAGATCAAATCAGCACAACTTCCACCGGGGCTTCCCAGAGAGCCCTGTGGGATAACAGAATAACAGTTCTAAACAAATAATATTTAGAAAAGTGGTCTTGCTTGTTAAGTCCCTTTGTTTAACCCCTTTGTTTATTAAAAGACTTCTCTTAGTAAATCCCAAAGGGAGAGCACAAATCACACTTTTCACAAACTTCTCAAACTGTAGAACCCCATCTTTCATGGAGCATCTCGCTGTCCCTTGGACCAACTTTCATCAACTTATTTTATACTATTTGGTGGAAAACCATATATTGCATATGCTATGACCACAACTCTCCCAAATGAGGAAACGGGAACTAAGCTGAGAACAAAATTAACATACTCAATGTGCTTTTGAGTGCATAACTTAACTATAAAAACATACTATTTTTAACTTAAAAAGTTATTATTATTTTTTTTTTGTAGATAGGTATGTATGTATAGTTAGCATTTAAAAAAAAAATCTGTCCCTGAATAACATTTCCCCTTGTCCCAGATCTGTTCCAGGCTCCACAAGAATGAGTCCTTTCATGTCTTTTTTTTTTTTTCAACATTTATTTATTTTTGAGACAGAGAGAGACAGAGCATGAACGGGGAAGGGTCAGAGAGAGAGGGAGACACCGAATCTGAAACAGGCTCCAGGCTCTGAGCTGTCAGCACAGAGCCCGACGTGGGGCTCGAACTCACGGACCACGAGATCATGACCTGAGCTGAAATCGGCCGCTTAACCGACTGAGCCACCCAGGCGCCCCACATGTCTTTTAATTTTAAGACCTGTGAATATCCATAAAACTATAGTGCTTATAGAACTTGAGTAATTTCAAACACTTAACAGCTAGTTTAATACCTACCTTTGGTAAGAGGCAATCTAAGAAAATAGCAGTTTTATGTTTAATCAGGTACCGAATGGAAACTTCTTTCCCGAATTGTAAGCAAAAACAAAGAGAGAAGAAAAACAAATTCGACAATAAATCCACCCGCCCAATTTATGACCCAGGTCTTGCGCCAATTATTTGAGGTGAACATCTGGGTATCTAAACGCTACTCTCTCCAAACGTCGGTGGTCTGTGAGGCAGCCGCCCCTGCCCATTCCCTTTCTCCTGGCCTCAGCCAAACACACCAACGGAGAATACTAGCAATTTCATTCATCCCCTTCTGACACATGGAAAACTTTCAAAATTTTTCTAAGGCAGAACAATGTGCTACAATGCAGAAAGGCAGCAGCATGCAAAGAAGTCTAAATCAATCCAAAATGATGCTCTTTTATCATGGTGGCCCTCGGATGCTTCCAACAGCCCAATGAAGCCAAAGACCATTTTTTTAAAATAAGGAGGAATAACCATTAATCACTTTCCACCTAAACTACACTACCAGCAAACTAAGAATTTCCTGGTTTGACAACACATGTGAACAAAGGCTGTGTCCAGTATTAATATTCATCTCTTGGAAATACTGACATGTTTAAACTTCCTGTCTTCACGACAAGCAATTTATTATACATAAAATATTTTTAAATGCGCGCTTCTGGCAGAATAATCATCAGTTTTTTTACAATGAGTGACCAAGGAAACATCTTAATTCCATTTCTCATTGCGATATATTTCACTGCCTCGCTCCTGGCTACAGAACTACAAAACATTTGAGCCATCTCCTTCCCCATGTCTTACCCCTAGTGGTGCGAGGGGTGTTTGGCAGGGGAGTAGAGACTTAAAAACTTGATGGGTCCTGAAGTGTTTTGGCAGCCTGCCTACATTTTAAGCACAACACAAATCACAAAACATTTTAAATCCTATCCATCTCAAAGTTAAAAACAAAACAAAACAAAACAAAACTCATTGATGGTTTATAGAAAGCAGCGAACAAAGTTGAAGTCATTCTTAAAAACAGAAAAGAATCTGCTAGCTCATCCCCAAATTTGCAAAAATAAACCCTTGCCTATCCATGCGTTTTCAGTGCGTGTGCGAACACAGCTGTAAGTGCATGGTAATAATGGGAGAAACACAGAATGCCTGTTTCGGTATTTGCTCTTAAATCGGTGAGTGTCAGGAGTGGCAGCACATTCCCCTTGTGGAACCTGCCACCATGTAAGTGCTGCCTGGTTACCCTACTCATGGTAAGCGTGCTTTCCAATTTCCTACTTGAGATCTATCACAACAAAAATACCAGGTCTTACATCCAAACGGACCCACATTTAGCCATCTATGATGCCGAAGTAGACGTGAAGTGCTCAGAAACCTGTCCTCTGGGGATGGCCCCATTCCCAAGGCTTTGCTGGGGGCTGACAGGGCACAGGAAGGGACAGTTAAATCCTGGGGGTACCATGTGACCTGGAAAAAATGCCACCGTGCTCCAGATTTCACATTCCAGCGGGGGATCTTTGTGACCCCTGCCAGAGGAGATGGATGCTCTGTGTGTTCTTCGTAAAGGCCATCTGATGGCAAGTTAAGTGAAACCAAATCAAGCTGGCTTAAGCCATAAAGGTTTGATTACGAGAAAAGAGGGATGTTTCATGGAACCACAGAGGAGAAATTCTTCTGGGTCTCAGGAAGCCTGAAACCAGAACCAGCAAAGGTTTTGCATCCACATTTCTCCGTCTCTGCTTCTGTCTGCACTCCTGTCTCATTTTCTTTTGGCCAACAGGGCGTTTTGGGCTTTGCTCCAGTCCCTAGAATAGAAGGTGGGCATCCCATATCTCTAAAGAAACTGACGGGCTGGCTCTCAGTCCCAATTCCAAATTTCTGGGAAAGAAGCTAAGTGGCCCAGCCTGGGTTGGGTGTCCACACTGAGCCTGAACTGTATTTAGGGAAATTGGGTCAAGAGATGCAGAAGACTACCCTATGGATCAGTGGTGAAGAGAGGCATTCATCCCCAGAAAAGGCAATCAGTGACCCATGGACAATCCGCACCACCAAGAGTCACAACCTCCCATTGGCAATTATGAAATGCAGGGGTTGTGGCTACTGCTTCAGGGAAATTCTCCCTGAAACACAATTTTTTTTTTTTATTTTCACCTTATTAATTCAAAGAACATTCAATTATCTTGAGAAATGTGTCCACTATAAAATAGTAGTATTTAATTTATGCTGACTCTATCAGATGAAATGGATACAAATCTGCTTATTTGTAATTCTTTTTAAAAGAGAGAATTTGGTAGCAGAACTTTGATGTGAAAAATTGGTTTTCTTTTAAAACTGTATTGCACACATGTGTACACAAGCATACCGTATTTCACACTTGGTTATGAGGTCACATGGATTTTTCAAGCCCCTCAAATTAGTTCTTGTGATGAAAAGTCATAGACTGTGAGCTCCTATGGGCCACGGTCTAGATCGCACCTCTGTAAACATAGTCTGCATTAAATGTCAGTTTCTCCTTCATAAAATGGAGTTAATAACTCTCTCTGTAGGCTTTTACAAGGATTTTAGGAAGACAAAATACATAAAATACGTTACACCATTTGGCTCATAGTAAGTGCTCAGTTAATGCCAATTTCCTTCCTCTAGAATAAAAGGAATATTAAATAAATAGAATTTTTAGAAGGGGAAAGGCAACAAACACTTAAATCTAGAATAGGCATTACCTTATCAATAAACATGGATCGAGTACCAAAGTCACTTCAGATGGAGTACCCAGCCATAGAGGGCAATTCTGGGCAGCTGCAGGAGGCAACCAGTCTGCCAGGCTGTGGTTGCTAACAACTCACCAGTTCTCCAACTAAGACTAATGATTAATTTTTGCATCTACCATTTTTTACTGTTTACTTTTGATGGGGGGGGGGGCAGAGAGAGAGGGAGACAGAGGATCCGAAGTGGGCTCTGTGCTGACAGCAGAAAGCCCAATGTGGGGCTCAAATCCAGGAACCACAAGATCGTGACCTGAGCTGAAGTTGGACACTAAACCAACAGAGCCACCCAGGCGCCTCAACATCTACCATTTCTTTTCCTTCTCCAACAATTTCCTTAGCTGGCATCAAGTTTGGTTTCATAAAACAGAAAAACTCCAACTAAGAGTGGCCTAAACAAGATAAGAGTTTATTTCCTTCTCCCATTAAAAAAGAAGGAAGAGGAGGAGGAGGAGGAGGAGGAGGAGGAGAAGGAGGAGGAAGAGAAGGAAGAGGAGGAAGAGGAAGAGGAGGAAGAGGAGGAAGAGGAGGAAGAGGAAGAGGAGGACAATCAGGAGAAGGAGAAAGAAGAAGAAAGAGAGAAAAAAGGAAGGAGTCCTGAATTAGGCATCCAGGGCTGGTGGGGCAGCCCCTGGAGGTGATCAGGGACCGTGTACCTACCTTCCTTCCTGCTCCACCATCCCTGCGCACATCTACTGCCTGCAGACACACTTCATGGTCCAGTACAGCAGGTGACCTTCCTGCCATCATCATATGGTTCTCCTAAGCCAACAGGAGGAAGGCAATAAAGAGGAGGCCATCCCTTCCTGGACATCCGCATATGCTTTTCTTCCATCTCTCTGGATGTAACTTAGGTGTGTGCCATACACAACTGCAAGGAGGTTGACAAATTCATATCTTAGCTGGCAGGACCTGTGCCTGGTGGAAAACCAGGTTTCTGTTCCTAGGCAGCAAGGGGATAATGGATGCCGAGGTACACAATTAGCAATCACCACCATACCAACCGTGCTCAGACCGTTTTCAGCCACAGGCTCATAACCAGCCTTCCTCTAATCTGTCACATACACAGGTTAATAATCCTAAAAAAGTTCTTCAACGTGCAGGGTACAAGATTAGACCAGGCAATTCAAATCCATATCCCCTAACCTCCTAAATTCACTTCACTGCTGAGAATATTTTAAAACTACCCCTGTGAAACCTTCTAAAGGTTCAGTTCCTTAAGGACCCCAATTGCCCCACCACAAGATGCCCCTTCCCAGGTTTTTCAGCTTGCATCAACTCAGGGTTCAAAGTCCTTCATTCGACATCCTCTGAATGCAGCTCAAGTTTTCCTACCTTTGAAATCTGTTTTTCATTGTTCACCACCCTCCTACAATTCATTCTCTTTCTCATCCTCCCTCCTCTACCTTTCTAGTCAAAATGTTTACATCCTTAAAAATCAAAATAAAGCCCCATCTTCTCATTGATGTAGAGCCTGGAATTCATCCCCCCCAACTAGATATAATTTACCTGAATTGTACAGCCTTAATGTCTCTCCTATTTATTTAATGCTTATTATTCATCTACTCCAGTCTTACCTCGCCTCTAGCGCTGTCACATTGGGTTTATTACTTAGCCTTTCTATTCCTTAGAGTTAGCGTGAAGCTTAAACGGCATATTTACCTGTTCGCACCTGCCACAGCTCCAGGAAACATGTAATAAATATGCAACGAACACTTCTGGTTTGCCTCTCCCTGAGTCTCGCTTTGTATGACCTTAAATTTTATTTAAGATGATATTCTATTTCCCCCAAAATACTGTAAGGCACAGAAAGCTGGTGTTATCCTTTTCTGGCTGATAGAGGGTAGCCAAATTTTGTAGTATTTTAACTTATATCCCATACTATTTCAGTATTTCTCCTGCCAATGCAGAAAGTCTCACATGAAGCACATAATTTTCATAGCTGCAAATAATCAAGGTGCTTTCCTGAAACTTCTGTTACCTATATATCACCTTTGTAATGCTTTATCCGGAAATGACTCTTGAGGCAAGAAGTGCAGGTATTGTATTTAATGCCAGCAGCTCTATAAGCTACTTTTATGGAAGAGTGATTTTAAACTGATGCTTTTGGAGGGACCACCTAGATAAATCAAAGCAAAGGGACCTGGAGAGAAGTTCACTTTGGATGCATCTACAGTTAAACTCTAGCTCAGAATGGATAATTTGTGTTCATGCGGCCACTCAGAGGCTTCAATATTAGACCGGGCAAGTCAGATCCGTATTTCCTACTCTCCTAAATCCACTTCACTCAGCTCCTGAAAAATAATATCCAAAGTAGATCCACTGGCACTTTTTGTACAAGTACGGATTATTTGTTTTGACCACAATTCCTTTGGAGGAATCACATTCCCTTAACTTAAATCACCTGCCTAGAAACAATTGAGGTTGGCACATTCCTTCCTGAGCAAGTGAAGAAAATTTACCAAATGTTTTGGAGGCATGGCCTTGGTTTTCAAGAAGCCCGATGCTATATTTTTTTTACTTAGATTTCATTACTCTGAAAATATTTTACTTTCCTGAATCAAGTAACACTATGAAACTAATTTTCTAAAAATTGGATCCTTATGCCCTCCTGTAAAGTAAATGCTGAAGCATTTTAACGAACGAGCTTTAGAAATCTTAAAAGAGCAAGTCACAGTCATGATCCTACGCTGCTATGTGATCCCAGAGAAACAAAATTTTCTATCAGCTGAAGCAGGGACATAGTCTAAGTCCTACTGATGTGTTGAGAATAAATACTAATGATAATGATAAACGCTAATATTTACTGATATTCTCCTAGGTGCCTGATGTGGATAGTACTTCCATCCCCATTTGGGGTGAGAAGACGGATGAGCAGAAAGGTTAAGTGACCTGCTTGCAACTGTGTAACCAGTAAATGGCACGGCTGGAATGGGGCCTGGCGGCATCAGACTCTGTGCCCCAGTCATGCTGTTGTTCCGTAATCAGGTAAGGAAGTGATTCTCCAGATGTCAACAAAAAACACCGCTCACCAACAGGTATCAGGTACAACTTAAGCGACAACAGACCTCTCAGAAACATACCTGGCCTGACATCCTGTCTCGCTTACAAGAAAATAAAAGAAAGAAAGAAAAAGCATAGGGAAAATGTAGTAGGCATATAGAAGACAAGTAATTATACTTTCCCAGTTTTCACAAGCACATGCAAACAAATTTAAGAGGCATATTACAGAGTACTTTAAAAATTGGAAATCCCTAGAAACCAATACTTCTGGTTCCACCAGCATAATAAATATTAGGTCTAGAAACATACATTGACATACATATAAAGTTGATCAGGCTGGGATTTGTTGGGATTCTCGAGGGTTTTCAGAAAGTTGTTACCTACGTTTTACTGAATATTCTTTAACAATGCTGATAATTTGCCATTAAAAAAACCTCTCATTTCTTTATTTAGCTTATAAAGAACAACAGTAGACACCATAAAGAAGTGGTCTTCTGAGTAATATTAATTATTTCTTTGCAAACCTACAGGAAAAAATGTTTAAATAAAACATAACTTTTTTAAAAAATATGTATATTGGATGCATGTGAAGATATCTGAGTCAATGTAAAAGCATATGGAATTATAAATATATAATTACAAAGTACAGATTTGGGTAATAGCATATGAGGAATAAACTTAATTATATTTTTTCAGATGTATGTATGTATGTATGTATGTATTGATTTATTTATTTATTTAGAGAGAGAGAGAGAGAAAGAGAAGGAGAAAGAGACAGAATCCCAAGCAGGCTTCTCCACACTGCCAGAGCAGAGCCCAAAGCAGGGCTTGTGAGATCATGACCTGAGCCGAAATCAAAAGTTGGATGCTTAACCAACTAAGCCACCCAGGTGCTCCAGGAATAAATTTGTTTTATTTTTTTAATTCATTTATTTGGGAGGGGGGTGTGAGCAGAGAGAGAAGGAGAGAGAGAGAATCCCAAGCAGGCTCCATGCTGACATGCAGGGCTCAAACCCTCAAACTGTGAGATCATGACCTGAGCTAAAATCAAGAGTCAGATGCTTACTGACTGATACACCCACGCACCACCAAATTTAATTTCAGGTCATGAGCCCATACAGGGCTCCTTGTTTGTCAGTGCAGAGCCTGCTTCAGATACTCTGCCTCCCTCTCTCTGCCCTCCCCCACTTGCACTCTCTCAAAAATAAATTAAAAAAAAAAAGTGCAGTCATCATTGAATTTTCACATTAAAGAATACCAGTTGATAATATCCCATGTGTGGTTACTCCAGTTCTAAGAAAATCCTCTTTACTCTTTAAAGAACAAAGACTTAGCATTAAGCTAGCTGCTTTTAGGAATATAAAAATCACCCAGCAAGTGTTGATCTTACTAGACATTAGCACTATCATCTTCCAAAAGGTCTATCTCTGGCAAGGTCCATATAGATTCCCCCAAAATTATACAAGTCTCAGTTGGGTGAGCCACTGGAGATAGCTGATAAAAGACACTGCTCTAACAGCTTGAATTCTCTAGGTGATTTGGGAAATGTCACAGAAAATAACAGGGAATTTTGGATGATGTAACAAAGTGATGGTCGCTGTCAGATTAGAGCATATATTTTTATCAGTTTCAAAGGATTTGCGAAGAGTGCTCCTACAGCTCCGATCATTCTAAATAATACATCTAATAAATTTATATATTGTTAGACAAAAGGAAAGCTTCTTGAAAGGTTCAAAGTATTTTCTGTTTGAAAAGTCTTGAGTTTCTAATTTATAAGAAAAAGCTGAAGAGGTCTTTCTCAGAAAAACATAATTTTATTATTTAAAATATCTAATGTTAACGTCTGAAAAACCGATATGAACATCAGAATTTTCAGGGTTCTGAAATCGTATTTGGTTAAAATTTTTACTTTTTCAATCAGTGGCTGTGAGACCTAGGGTACTACTCATTTTGTCTGGGTTTAATTTTTGTTTTAAGTACTACATATGTTACATGGTTATCCTAAGTTTGAAATGCAACGTGCACAAGTGTTTAGCATCTTAATTATGACGAACTTTTAAAAAATTCAAATATAGGCATCCCTTATTGTCCCTCTTTCCCAACAGACTGAAGGTGGCACAGTGAGTACAGGAACATCGATTTGCTCATGGCTATGTAAAGCCATGCCTGGTATATTGTGAGAGCTCAATAAATATTTGTTGACTAGATAACTGATACTTTATCATTATTTGAAATGGAAGATCCTATTACTCTAAAGCAATTTTCATAACCTAAAATGTCCTTTTATTATAAAATATAAGAAGGGCTTTCACTACTCATACCATGGACATTAAAAGGATGATAAGAGAATATTATGAACAACTCTATGCCCACAAGTTTCATAACTTAGATGAAATGGATCAATTGCTTGAAAGATGAAGTCTACCAAAACTCACACAAGAAGAAACAGATAATGTGAATTTTAAGACCTATACCTATTAAAGAAATTGAATCAATAATTAACCATCTTCCAAAACAGAGAGCATCAGGCCCAGATGGTTTCCTTAGTGAATTCTACCAAATATTTTAGGAAGGAATAATAACAATTCTCTACAATCTCTTCTAGTAAATAAAAGCAGAAGGAACACTTTCTTCATTCTGTGAGGCCAGAATTACCTAATACCAAAACTAGAAAAAGACATTACAAGAAAGGAAAATGACAGACCAATATCTCTTATGAACACAGACGTAAAAATTCCTCAACAAAATATTAGGAAGTCAAATTGAACAATGTATACAAAGAATTATACACGTTATTAACAAATGGTATCAATTAATCCACCACATTAACAAGCTAAAGAAGAAAATTTATATTATCAAATTAATAGAAGCAGAAAAAGCATTTGACAAAATCTAACACTAATATATGATAAAAACTCCCACACAAAACTAGGAATAGAGGTGAACTTCCTCAACTTGATAAAGTATATCTATAGAAAAACCTACAGTTAACATATTTAATGAAGAGAAACTAGATTTTTTGAGAGAGAGAGAGAGAGAGAGAGAGAGAGAGCGAGAGCACGAGCAGAGGAGGGGCAGAGAGAGGGGGAAAGAAAGAATCTTAAACAGGCTTCACACGCAGTGCAGGCCTGATATAGGATCTCGAGACCATGAAATCATGACCTGAGCTGAAATTAAGAGTTGGAGGTTCAACTGAATGAACTACCCAAGCACCCGTAGATTTTTTTCCACTAAGATCAGGAAAAGGCAAGGATTTCCCTTCTCACCACCCCTGTTCAACATTGCATTAGAAGTCCTAGTTAATGCAATAAGATAAGAAATAAAAGGTATACAGACTTGGAATGAAGAAGTAAAACTGTCTTTGTTCTCAGATGATATAATTGTGTAGAAAAATCCCAAGAATCAACAACAAAACAGCAAAAAAATTGGAACTAATAAGTGATTATACAAGGTTGCAGGATACGACATTAATATACAAAAGTCAGTCACATTTTTATACACCAGCAATGAACACTTGGAATATGAAGTTAAAAACAAATATACCATTAAATAAAGAAGCCATTTATATTAGCACAAAAAAAATGAAATACTTAAGCATAAATCTAGCAAAATATACATAATATCTACACAAAGATCAGATAACTTAAATAGGATAGAGACATTTAAAGAACTGTATTGAACTTACAGGCAATGTCACATTTTTAATTTTCCTCACAACCCACTTTTTAGAGCCTAATTCATGCAGAAATCTTTATTTTTAAGGACATCACCATCCCGTAATAGTGACACGATGAGTGTATCTTTAAAATAGATCCATGTTACCTAGGAATAAATCTAACCAAAGATGTAAAAGATCTGTATGCTGAAAACTATAGAAAGCTTATAAAGGTAATTGAAGAAGATATAAAAATGGAAAGATATTCCCTGCTCATGGATTGGAAAAATAAATATTGTCAAAATGTCAATACTACCCAAAGCTATCTACACATTCAATGCAATCCCAATCAAAATTGCACCAGCATTCTTCTCGAAACTAGAACAAGCAATTCTAAAATTCATATTGAACCACAAAAGGCCCCGAATAGCCAAAGTAATTTTGAAGAAGACGACCAAAGCAGGAGGCATCACAATCTCAGACTTTAGCCTCTACTACAAAGCTGTCATCATCAAGACAGCATGGTATTGGCACAAAAACAGACACATAGACCAATGGAATAGAATAGAAACCCCAGAACTAGACCCACAAACGTATGGCCAACTCATCTTTGACAAAGCAGGAAAGAACATACAATGGAAAAAAGTCTCTTTAACAAATGGTGCTGGGAGAACTGGACAGCAACATGCAGAAGGTTGAAACTAGACTACTTTCTCACACCATTCACAAAAATAAACTCAAAATGGATAAAGGACCTGAATGTGAGACAGGAAACCATCAAAACCCTAGAGGAGAAAGCAGGAAAAGACCTCTCTGACCTCAGCCATAGCAATCTCTTACTCGACACATCCCCAAAGGCAAGGGAATTAAAAGCACAAATGAATTACTGGGACCTTATGAAGATAAAAAGCTTCTGTACAGCAAAGGAAGCAACCAACAAAACTAAAAGGCAACCAACGGAATGGGAAAAGATATTTACAAATGACATATCAGACAAAGGGCTAGTATCCAAAATCTATAAAGAGCTCACCAAACTCTACACTGGAAAAACAAATAACCCAGTGAAGAAATGGGCAGAAAACATGAATAGACACTTCTCTAAAGAAGACATCCGGATGGCCAACAGGTACATGAAAAGATGCTCAACGTCGCTCCTCATCAGGGAAATACAAATCAAAACCACACTCAGATATCACCTCATGCCAGTCAGAGTGCCCAAAATGAACAAATCAGGAGACTATAGATGCTGGAGAGGATGTGGAGAAACAGGAACCCTCTTGCACTGTTGGTGTGAATGCAAATTGGTGCAGCCACGAAGTTCCTAAGAAAATTAAAAATAGACCTACCCTATGACCCAGCAATAGCACTGCTAGGAATTTACCCAAGGGATACAGAGTACTGATGCATAGGGGCACTTGTACCCCAATGTTTATAGCAGCACTCTCAACAATAGCCAAATGATGGAAAGAGCCTAAATGTCCATCAACTGATGAATGGATAAAGAAATTGTGGTTTATATACACAATGGAGTACTACATGGCAATGAGAAAGAACGAAATATGGCCCTTTGTAGCAACGTGGATGGAACTGGAGAGTGTGATGCTAAGTGAAATAAGCCATACAGAGAAAGACAGATACCATATGGTTTCACTCTTATGTGGATCCTGAGAAACTTAACAGAAACCCATGGGGGAGGGGAAGGAAAAAAAAAAAAGAGGTTAGAGTGGGAGAGAGCCAAAGCATAAGAGACTGTTAAAAACTGAGAACAAACTGAGGGTTGATGGGGGGGTGGGAGGGAGGGGAAGGTGGGTGATGGGTATTGAGGAGGGCACCTGTTGGGATGAGCACTGGGTGTTGTATGGAAACCAATTTGACAATAAATTTCATATATTGAAAAAAATAAAAAATAAAATAATAAATAAATAAATAAATAAATAAATAAATAAATAAATAAATAAATAAAATAGATCCATGTACCTAGATAAGACAGCTTCAGATTTCTTATGGAAAATCCTAGATTTTCCAAGTGTAGAAGATTCCTCTTAGGTGATATCATTGTTCTCTTTGGAAAATACCATCATCCATCAATTTTTCCACTTATGCAGCCACAACATCCAAGCCATATGACTTGAAATAAACCAATGGACCTCTCTAAACTTGGTTTTCTTTATTAAATGGAGATATTATTTATAACATCCTCACTGATTTGAGACTTAAATAAGATCATCAATCTAAAGCTCTTAGCTTAGTGCATTGCAAATAGTAAATATTAGTTGTTCTTTATTTGCTCTTTTATCTAATCTTCAAAGTAAAAAGTTGGGGGGGGGGGAACAAATTGTCATTCCATTTGTCCCAGTCTACTTCTGCATGGAAATCTCTGGCAGGGTTACCTTTCTGCAGCTTGACTAACACATATTTCTGTTATCTGAAGGCATCAGCTAAAATAAGGTCTAGAAATACAAAATACTAGAGATGAAAGTAAATGGATGTTATCAGAGACAAATATAGATCTGGTCAAAATTATATCTAATTGATTTTTGCCAAACAATTAGTAAAAGAAATAAAAGGTATCCAAATTGGAAAATAAGAAGTAAAACTATCTCTATTTACAGAGGACATGATCCTAAATATTGGTAATTCCAAGGAATGAATTTTAAAGAACTATTAAAAATAATAAGCAAGTTTAACAAGATTGCAGAATATAAGATCAATTTAGAAAAATCAATTCAATTTATATATAATAGCATTGAAAGGTCCAAAATACTAAAGTAAGAAAATAATTCCATTTACAATAATATTCAAAAGAATATAATACTTAGGAATAAATTTCATAGTTTGGGAGATTCAATATTGTAAATATAACAGTGCCTCCAAATTGATCTACAGATCAATACAATCCCTGTCAAAGTTTCAGCTTGCTTTTTTGCATAAATTGACAAGTTAATACTAAAATTCATGTAGAAATGCAAGGGACTCAAATAACCAAAATAGTCTTGAAAAAGAAAAACAAAGAGTGAAGACTCACATTTACTGGTCTCAAATTTTACTACAAAGATATACTAATCAAGACCAAGTGGTTCTGGCATTGGGTAGATATATGGATCTATGGAACAGAATAGAGAGACCAGAAATAAAACCTCCCATATGGTCAACTGACTTTTGACAAAGGTACCCAGACAATTCTTTTCAACAAATGGTACTGGGACAACTGGATATTCACATGTAAAAGAATGAAGTCGGACTCCTACCTCACATCATATGCAAAAATTAACTCAATATATGTAGACCTAAATGTAAGAACTATAAAACACTTAGAAGAAAGCATAGCATAATCATGACTGTGGATTAGGCAAAGGTTTTCTAGATAGGACATGAGAAGTACAAGTGATAAGAAAGAAAAGAAAAGAAAAGAAAAGAAAAAAGAAAAGAAAAGAAAAGAAAAGAAAAGAAAAGAAAAGAAAAGAAAAGAAAAGAAAAGAAAAGAAAAGAAAAGAAAGAAAGAAAGAAAGAAAGAAAGAAAGAAAGAAAGAGGGAAGAAGAAGGGGAAAGGAAAGAAGAAAGAAAGAGGAAGAAAAGGAAAGAAAAAAAAGAAAGAAGGAGGGAGGGAGGAAGAAAAGAGAAAAAATAAATCTGGCATTATCAACAATGAAAATTTTTTTTTGCTTCAAATGACAGCACCATCAAGAAAGTGAAAAGACCTCACAAAATGGGAGAAAGAACATTTTTGAATCACGTGTCACTGAAGAGACATATATCCACAATATATTTTTTTAACTTACTCTTTAACCATAAAAAGACAAATGACCCAATTTTAAAATGGCCAAAAGACATGAATAGACCTTTCTCTAAATAAGATATGGAAAAGGCCAATAAGCCCATGAAAAGATGTTCAACATCATTAGTCATTAGGGAAATGTAAATAGGAACCATTAAGAGATACCACCTCATACCCACAAGGGTGGATATAATCAAAAAGATATACAATTACTAATGTTGGTAAGGATGTGGAGACATTGGAACCCTCATGCACTGCTGCTGGGGTGTAAAATGGTGCAGCCACTTTAGAAAATAATGAGGCAATTACTCAAAATAGAATTTTCCTATGACCCATCAATTTCGCTCTGTAGCAGCTACTTTGAAGTAAATGATCAGAGATCCCATCTTTGAGGATATGTATCAAATCAAAGGAATGTTATGAATTCTTCCATTAAAATGTCAAAGACCACTTTTACACCCATGTGCAAATCATACTTGGTGAAGTCCTTGTAAATTCTACACAGGCAAACTCTCATTATATCCTTACCAATATGAGCACTAGTGTTAGTTCCATTTGTTGTTGGTATTGTTCTGGCTATTCAATGTATCCTAATAGTTGATGTCCTGTTACATAGTCAATGTATATTCATACCCATGTGATAGACTTGGCACCGCATTCTGGCATTTTAAACAATTACAGGTTTTCAGTTGTGCCGTCTTTCTTTTGTCCAACACAAAGCTCTCCTTTATTGAAGTTGAAACCCTGGACAGGAAAGCAACCTCAGTGTGTACATTGAGAGAAGTCTCTGTATTCTGACCTAAACTACACAGGCTGTCCAGCCCCTCTACCCTCCAGTCCAATATACGTGCTGTTCCCTCAATAGGCAGGACAGTCTCCTCCATTCTGGACAGCTCCCTCTGCCTGTTACTCCCCCTCATCCTCTTCCTCTTCTTTTTCTCCTCTTTCTCCTTCACCTCCTTCTTCTCCTCCTCTCCTTCTTCCTTTTTCTTCTCCTTCTTTCTTCTTCCTCTTCCTCTTCCTTCTTTTTCTCCTTCTCCTTCTTTCTTCTTCCTCCTCTCCCCCCCCCTCCACTCCATCCCTCCCTTCCCTCTCTCCTTTGCTCCCTCTCCATCCACTATTCAAAGTCCTACCATATCTAACTTAAAAAACAACAGCAACAAAATCTAAAGGAAATTTCTTTCTTATTCCCTCCATCATAATGAATGGGTACTTTCTCTGTGTTCCAGCTGAATAAAAATGGTAAATCTAACATATTGAGGGCTTACCGTGTGGCAGACTCTGATGCTAAACACTACAGAGTGTTAGGGAAAGTCATCAAAAAGACATGACTGCCAACTGACCCATGAGCTGTACCTAGGCACGCAGAGGCTCTTCACCCCTTCCCCTGTTCTTGAAATGTGGGTACCTCTTGCCTTTTCCACTGCCAGAGGCTGCTCCAAGGACACAGCCTTGATTTGAGATAGCGATGTGATGTTGAAAACACCTACATGGTATAAATGACTAAACCCAGTTAAAGACTATAAACTTGTAAGATTTGGTGGGCAGGTGTGGGGATCCACCTGTCTTGCTGCCCCCCCCCAAACAAGCCTCCTATGTAAGTCCCCTTAGCTTATTAAAACTGCCACCTACCATTTGGAGTGGCCTACCTTTTTCTTCAGTCTCTCCTTGCCCTCCATGTACAGGGGGAAGTTTCAGATTTCATCCTGGAAGCTCCAGATAGGGATGCAAACCAACACAGAGATCACCTTGTTTACCCTTTCCAATATCCCACACAGTGAAGGTTTTATTAATCCCAATTTTACAGAGAAAAACAGATGTAGAAACGTTAGGAAGATAGCTGTCATAAGAGGTAGAGTTGGGACTCAAAACCCTGGGCTCTTGATCCCACTGGCCAGAATCCTACCTGTCTTCAGGTTACTACTTTCTGGATGGCCTGCTCTTATTTGACCATGAATCTGCAGATGAGGGGTGGGGACTGGGGTGGAAAAGCATCATCATATTCCTCCTTCTCCCTTGTCAGCCACTGGCACAATGCCTGGGACATAGTGGTGCCCAATTCACATTTGTGGAATTAAATTCTAATAGTGTTCCCATGGGAAATTACAACCAGCTTTAGGATAATGCTTCATAATATTGGTCCAGAAATGTCCTGTGACAAGAAGACTAGATTTCAATGATGTGCTATCCACCCACTCCTCATTACCTGGAATGATCTGCCATATCACCCACTCTTGTTTCTCAGTACACAGAAAGAAGCAATATCTCTGTCCAACCATTGATGAAGAGACAAAATAATGACTATAATAACTACTATAATTATCACTGCAAACATCAGTATTCGAAGTGTCTTGTCCATACATCGTCTCATACAGGCAGCAAACCCATTAAGTATGTACTGTTATCTCCATTTTAGAGATGAGAAAACCAAGACTCAGGTTATATAACCTATCTGAGGTCACAGAGTTTGTACGAAGATCAATGCCAGCTGTCTCCCTGCAGGACGCAAGCCCAGAAGTGCCCCCCTCCACCGACATTGCTCACCAATCCTGCGCTCGAACAGGGTTACGTGTGTGGGTGGATCAGGCCAGAGAGTGAGTGGCTCCCAACAAATGTCTTCCAGATCTGAGAAGTCCCACAACACCTTGTTATACCGACGAGCAGCACTTTTTGTAAACACAAAATAATATTGTTTCCTTAGTGGGTTTCCCCCTGTTCTGCCACTAGCCTGGACATCACAAAATTGCTAGCAGCGCAATGATCACCTCAATTCCGTTTCAAAGAACAAGTCATATATAACCCAGAATACAGTCTTTGTGCTGTTCTCACATGGAGGGAGGGATTTAGAGGTCTGCATTTTAGGCTAAAGGATGCACTCTACAACTGAAAAAGTAGTTCATTGCGTAGTGTTGTGTCGTGTTGTCTTGTCTCATCTTGTTTTGGGTTCCTGGCATAGTAAAAATAGATGTAATGATGGGACGCCTTGGTGGCTCCGGTTGAGTGTCCGACTTCAGCTCCGGTCATGATCTTGTGGTTTGTGAGTTAGGGACCCGCATCGGGCTCTGTGCTGATGGCTCAAAGCCAGGGGCCTGCTTCGGATTCTGTGTCTCCCTCTCTCTCTGCCCCTCCCCTGCTTGTGCACGCTCTCTCGCTCTCTCTCGCTCTCTCTCTCTCTCTCTCAAAAATAAATAAAATTTTAAAAAATAGACTTAATGGTGGTGAAAAACATTTTCTGGGTCATTTCAAAACAGTCATTGGAAATTTCCTTTCCAACACTGAGAGGATTGGAAGGTGTCAATGTCAGCAAACACACACCCTAGTGCCATTTCTGGGCAACCAAAGTGCCTCATTTCTTTTTTCTTTCTTTCTTTCTTCTTTAATCCCACTTCTTCTCCCCATTGGCATAGTCAGAATGGCACGGACTCATCCTACGTTAACAGGATCAGTTGCCAACATTCCCCAAGAAGCTGAAAAATAAAGTCTCTCTGAACTCTTGCTTTCTGCAACCTTCCCACCAGGCCGGAAACAACAGATTCCACTGATATGAAAGGAAAGCATTTTTGCAAAGAAAAACATCTTATGGGTGTTTGAACAAAATAATCCCAAGAATGAGTTCTTAGAGGGGAGATAGTCAAATATATTAAATTTGCAACATAAATCCTCTGACCTTTCCATTAATTTGTTTAATAATTAGTCTGGCATTTTTGCTGCTTAATTAAATGGGGAAAAAAAATCTGCCCATTCTAAGCATTGCCTAATCAAATTTAACTAATGTTTATGTAAATTTGATCATCTTACTCAAGCAATTAATATTATAACAAGGATGGTTCTTAAATTAAAACATGTGTATCAGGGAAAAACAAGCCTGTGAGAATGGCTTGTCCATTGTTGCCAGCTTCTCTGTTTCCTTTAGGATTCTGCAAATGGGCATCATTTATATTTTTGGCCCAGTTTTCATTTCCCTGGTAACAAAGATCCCACAAATGGAGGACTGTGACTTCATCGAGGTTTAAGGACCACAAGGAGGACTTGCTCAGGCCTCTGAGAATGTGCCTTTGATAAAGAAACAAAGGCAACAAGAAATAATTGACCAGGGAAATTATGTTCACTCTTTATATTCTGTCCCTTTGAATTCTCACTGTTCTACTTTACTTTCTATTCTAAATATTTTACAGACTCATCTTTGACTAAAAGCCAATGAAACTAAATAAACAGGCAAGTGAGGGATGAAATGGAAGCATGGTAACCAGAAAAAGTTGCTACTCCATTTACTTTTAAACTGTAAATTTGGTGAGGGCTATCTGTATTCAGGGCTCAGCTAAGGCCAGGTGGGCAAAGGCCCGGAGGGAAAGCACCCCACCTTCAGCCCTCCTGACACCACAGGTGAGGGTGAGCTAAACACCCTAGCTTAATGTCCACAGCTAGGTGCTTAGTGCCCCTGGCTTCCTACTTTCAAGCTCCAGGACCACCTTCCATGCCCACTTGCATTAATGACCATTGGGTCTGATGCCATGTGATAGAACCCCGCAGAAGCTAACTGAGCAAATGCATTTGGACTGAGGCTTTGACAAGTTAACACTGACATTTGGAATCTTCGACACTTAGGCCAAAAGGAATAGATCGGGTGATGTCAAAGATGGAATTCTCTCCAATGAATTAATAATAATTAGCATCTGGTTTTTTTTCAAAGCCATTTCTACCTGTCATTGCATTTGCCCTGCAAAATGGAATAACCCTGCAAGGTATTTAATAGCAATAATAACGGCAGTGGTGGAATTCCCTTTTTAATGGAGGAGTGTACTGAGACCTTCTTGGGAAAGAGGCAGTGGCTTTCTCAAGGTCATGGGACTAATGCATCAGCAATTCAGGCCCAAGTCTGACACATCAGCTCAGCACAGTCCCCTCTCCACCTCCAATGAACGAACGAGGCCACCCTATGTATTCAGTGCTTCTTGGATTTCACTGTCTGCGGCCTATGCTTGTATACATTGCCCATCAAGCCAGCTCTTGACGAGGTCTGGTCCTCTGTTCTGGAGAGAGGGGTTCCCTCCTGCTCAACATCCCCTCACCTACACTGTGTTCAGATGCTTTCCAAGGGCCCCACTTGGTAGGAAGAACAATTTCTCTACTTAATTGGCATTCCTCACCTTCCCTATCCTGTATGTTTTTCACAGAATTTTATTTTTTCTTTTAATGTTTATTTTTGAGAGAGAGAGAGAAAGAGAGAGACAAAGTGTGAGCAGGGGAGGGGCAGAGAGAGAGGGAGACACAGAATCCAAAGCAGGTGCCAGGATCCGAGCTGTGAGCACAGAGCCCGACACAGGGCTTGAACTCACGAAGTGTGAGATCATGATCTGAGCTAATGTGGGACACTTAACCAACTGAGCCACCCAGGTGCTCCTCACAGATTTTTCTTTTTTTAAGTTTGTTTATTCAGAGAGAGTGAAAGCATGCACATGAGCCAAGGAGGCACAGAGGGAGGGAGAGAGAAAGAATCCCAAGCAGGCTCCACACTGTCAGCACGGAGCCCGATGCGGGGCTCAATCCTATTAACCATGAGATCATGACCTGAACTGAACTGAAGAGACAGAGGCTTAACTGACTGAGTCACCCAGGCGCCTCTTTCCAAATTTCTTATGGAGATGGAATCCTAAGGTTTTAAAATGTTTTCTTCTAGGGGAACCTGGGTGGCCCAGTCAGTTAAGCATCTGACTTCAGCTCAGATCATGATCTCGTGGTTCGTGAGCTCGAGCCCCACATCGGGCTCTGTGCTGACAGCTCAGAGCCTGGAGCTGCTTCAGATTCTGTATTTCCCTCTCTCTCTGCCCCTCCTCAGCTGTGCTCACTTTCTCTCTCTCAAAAATAAAGAAACATTTAAAATAAATAAGTAAATAAAATAAAATGTTTTCTTCTAAACTTCTTGTGTTTAATTCATATTATTCTTTAATGTCATAGTACGAAGAGTAGGGCAGTATCAATTACTTATAATCAGTCCCGACCAGTGGGGAAAATGGGAGAACAAGGGGCAAAGGACTGGAGGGAAAGTACCCCCACCTTAAGCCCTCCTGACCCCACAGGTGAGGGTTAGCTAAACAGGAACTCAAAACTGAAGATCCACAAATTTGCAGGGAAACAGATCTGATGGGGACAAACAGCTGACAATATATTTAGAGCCTCTAGAACCACAGTCAACAAAATAATTGGATACAGAACAGAAAGTGACCATGTAGGAAACATTAAAAAATAAAATAATTAAAATAAGATAAAAGTATATGGCACCTGGTTGGCTCAACTGGTTAAGCATCCGACTTCGGCTCACGTCATGATCTCGCGGTTTGTGAGCTCGAGCTCTAAGTCGGGCTCTGTGTCAACAGCTCAGAGCCCGGAACCTGCTTCAGATTCTGTGTCTCCCTCTCTCTGCCCCTCCCCCACTCACACTCGGTCTCTCTCTCCCTCAAAAATAAATAAATATTAAAAAAAAATAAAATAGGATAAAAGTAAAGAGCAAGAAAGAACATACTATTAAAAAATGAGAAGGCACATATTAAAACAAATTAAATATAACTATTACAAATGAAAAACATAATCTTTGGAACTAAAAACACAGCAGAGAGGTTAAAAAGTACATGAGCCACACCCAAGGAAAAAACTGGGAATTAGTCAATGGGAAGACAGATGTGAAATAATGACTTAAATTGAAGCTCAGAGAGACTGAAGATACAAAATGTGAAAGAGGGGTTAAAATATTAGAAAAACAGATTGGGGCACCTGGATGGCTCAGTCGGTTAAGCGTCAGACTTTGGCTCAGGTCATGATCTCGAGGTCTGTGAGTTTGAGCCCCCAGCATTGGGCTCTGTACTGACAGGTCAGAGCCCAGAGCCTGCTTAGGATTCTGTCTCCCTCTCTCTGCCCCTCCCCTGCTTGCACTCTATCTCAGTCTGTCTCTCAAAAATAAATAAATGTTAAAAAACATTTTTTTATTAGAAAAACAGAATGAGAAATCTGTTACATAATAAAGACTTTGGCTGCCATTTGTCCCCAGTTCCTGGCAAGAAGTCTCTAATCTTTGGAATTTCCCTAGTGATGGGGGTGTCTTTGTTTTTAGGGTGTGCTCTGATAGCTTACATTATCATGGTGGCTGGAGGTGGGTCCCTACATAGTTTATACTAACGGGAGACTCACAAGGGGGCCGGCCCCACCCCAAGACTAACCTTGTTAGGTCAGTGGGGATTTTGAGCCATGTGATATCTGCCCAATATCCAGAGCGGAAAAGGGGCTGGAGCTTGGCCACTGATTCAATCGATCGTGCTTTGATGCTGAAACCCAAATAAGCTTCCCTGGTTAACAATATTCTGTGCATATTCTTACACAATGATGTGCTGGGAAGAGGACTCATCCTGACCTCCCAAGGAAAGGACACAGATAGATGTTCTACATTTGGGATCCCTTCAGACCTCACCCCAACCATTTCTCTTTTTGGCTGGTACTGATCTGTATTCTTTCTTCTGTAATAAAACTGTAACAGTAAGTATAACTTGTTCCTGAGCTGTAGGAGTCATTCTAGTGAATTATGGGACCTGAGAAGGTAGTGAGAACCACTGAATTTGGAGCCGGTTGGTTAGAAGTGCAGGAGGCCTAGGACCCCTGAGCTTGTGGCTGGTGTCAGAAACAGATAGACTGTGCCCTTCACTTGTGATATTTGCCCTGTCTCTGGCTACTTGGTACCAGAAGTGATTGCAATAATATACTGTTTTTTTTAACATTTGAGAGAGAGAGAGAGAGAGAGAGAGAGAGAGAGAGAGAGAGAGAGAGAATGAATCCCAAGCAGGCTCTGCCCTGTCAGCACAGAGCCCAACAAGGGGCTTGATCCCATGAACCTTGAGGTCTTGACCTGAGCTGGAAACCAAGAGTCAGATGCCTAACTGACTGAGCCACCCAGGTGACCCTGCAACAGCATACTTTTATTTTTATTTTTTTTTCAACGTTTATTTATTTTTGGGACAAAGAGAGACAGAGCATGAACGGGGGAGGGGCAGAGAGAGAGGGAGACACAGAATCGGAAACAGGCTCCAGGATCTGAGCCATCAGCCCAGAGCCCGACGCGGGGCTCGAACTCATGGACCGCGAGATCGTGACCTGGCTGAAGTCGGACGCTTAACCGACCGCGCCACCCAGGCGCCCCTGCAATAGCATACTTTTAAGCAGAGTCCCAGAAGGAAAAAAAAAAAAAAAAACCTGGAAATCACAACAAGCCATTTGTGTTTTAGACAGAATGAAAGGTCCAGTGTGTTTGTGAATGAGCCCATCACAGGTGTTAGGGAACCAGGGATCACAAGGCACAGAATCAAGATCAAGGTCTCAGTTCCAAGTTCAGTCAGGCCTCTGGAAGGCCTGGGATGTCAGGTAGAGATCCACAAACCAACTTCTGCTCTAAAACTATCCCTGGAATGATTCACTCCAGGGTCGCAGTCTGTGTGAGTTTCGCCTGCACCATGGTTGCCCTATATCCTCCTCCTTTGAGCTCATGGGTTCTGCTGCTCTGTGGTTTCTCCTGACTCACATGAGACTTCTCCATTCTTCCTTTTCTGAGTGTCCCTCTTTGAAGTGTTTATGCACAAATTCTGAGTGAGAGGAGATATGATGACCCCACTCCACACAGAGGTCATCTGTCAGGAACGGTGCTCACAGTAGGATTTCTCACAAGCTGCCAACCCTCCTGAAGCCCAGCCTATAAAATATGGACTTCCTTTGGGTCCAGGACTTATCCTCAATCCAACCAGTTATGCCAATGACTGCTGTTTCATGTTGTATTCAACATGTGTACTGAGAACCTCTTCTGGCTTCTCTGCACAGAATTAAGCTGCAGATTAGGACAAGTTACACGAGTATTTGGGATTCCTCTCCATGGCTTCTGTGTGTGACTCTCGAAGGGTTCTTGGGTTTTGTTTCCTTCTCTACTTCGATAAAGTATCACTGAGCCAAAGACTTCCATCCTAATGTACCCAAGACAGGGACACAACCCTCTCCTTTCATTCAATCCGCTCCTTTTGATACTTTCATCAGCCCTGTATTAATAGTCTCTTGTTCTCCCATTGATATATGTACTGTGTGATTTCAGACCATGCTGGCGAGAGCATTATAGATCTATCTGCTTCTTTCTTCTGTTTCTACCACTCTAGCATCAGAAAAGCTATATAACAAGATTGATAGTAATGATATCATATCATAGCTGACTTCAATAGTACTTACTTACCATGTACCAGGCACTAGTTAAGGAATTTTCAAAAACATTTATTTATTTTTGAGAGAGAGGCAGAGAGAGAGAGACAGAGAGCATGAGCGGGGGAGGTACGGGGGGGGGGGTGGGGACAGAGGATACAAAGTAGGTTCTGCACTGACAGCAGTGAGCCCGATGTGGGGCTCAAACTCATGAACTGTGAGATCATGACCTAAACTGATGTCATGATCAACCGACTGAGTCACCCAGGCTCCCCTATTTAAGGAATTTTATTACATATTTGAACTCATGTATCTCTTGTAAAAGCCTCCATACAACAAGTACTATTATTATCCCCTTTTTGCAGGTAGAGAAACTGAGTTTAAGTGATTCGGGTCACACAGTTGCTGTAGAGACAGAGTCAGATGGCCTGACCCCAGAGTCTCTGCTCTTCTGCATCGTGCTAATAACTTCCCATATTTAGTGGCCATGCATTGAGGAATAGAGTCAGCAAAACTTGAACTCAAATCCAAGCATTTCTGCCTTAGTTGTGTGGCCTAAGTTCTATTATCATCTGTAAAGTGGAGTTAATTCTCTCACAGCATTGTCAGAATAATTAAATGGGATCATACATTGAAAGCACTTAGCGTTGTGTCAAAAAAAGTAGTAAGTAGCTACAACTTGTGGTTCATTAGTACTATTCTGAGCTCTATTCAGAATGTGAGCCTCATGTCAATAGTAAATAAATATCAACTATTATTTATCTTATAATGGTATACTGAAGGCCCTACAAATAAAAAACAGACAACATGGTGTTCACACACAGACATCTTAGAGTCTGAAACCATTAATGCTGCTCTCAAGTTCAAAGTAGAAAGCACAGACAACTGCCCACTGGCGAAACTTATGAACTGAACAAAGGATTGGACAAACCCATCAATCTGTAGGAGGGAAGGTAAAAGTGTGGAACATCTGTGGGCAGCTGTGGAACACGCATATGGAGCTAGAACCTCATCCCACCATCCAGGAAAGACTTCATGAAGGCGTAAGAATGAAGGAAAGCGCTAAAGGTGAGGAAGACGATTGCGCAACTTTTAAGAAGAGAGAAACAAGGAAATTTCCAGATCTCCTTGTGAAGGGAAGGAGGACTGGATTTCCAAAGTTTCTTCTCACTAAACGATCTGCTTAATGAATTGAGCTAACAACATATCCTACTTTGTGTCTTCTCAAATTATCAGATTTGACGAGCCATCTGCTCTGCCAAGCAATCTACTGGATCTCTAGATTTTTAAGGGCAAAGAATGTGTCCGTCTTCCCTAGCTTCTGGCTCGGTGCCCAGAATTTAGTACATGCTCAATAAATAATTATTTGATGAATCTTGGTGACCATCTGTAGTGCAAAACTCCTACAATCTTAATTTTTCAATGGCATGCTTAAGTATGTATCACAGTGTTACTTAATCTCATCATTTTTCTGCCATCGCCATCTTATTTGATGCGGTCCCAGCTGTGAAGACGCATACTCATTTCTCTGAGGTAAAAAAGAAAAAAAAAAAAACAGGCTCTGGCAGCATGATTAAAACAAATTCACATTCACATTTGACTGACAGCCATTAAAGGCCTCAAAAAAAAACAAAAGCCAAGAAAAAAAAAAACAAAAGAAAAACCTCACAAAACACACAAACAAAAACCATCAGAACACTGAAGAATTGGTGCACAGATCTCAGCAAAATAGCTGAAAAGTCTTCATGGAGTTATTCTATTGGCCAAACAGTAATTCAGTATTGACATGAGTTTGGACAAAGTTAACAAAAGGTTTTTCAGTCCCCAGTTTAACTTCAGAGCATTCACATGAAGGCAAATGGCAATAGTAGTTTTAAAGTCCTAATATACATATTCTGCATGAATGGCCAATTGCTAAATAAGAAAAAAAAAATTCTCATATAATTCCTGCTTCATCGAATACACAGTACAAGAAAAACTAACCTTTCTGAGATACTTTATTCGTATTCAATGAACGCCTCAACTTTTACTTTTCCCTCAAACATGGGCATTTATAATTACTTTTCTTTGTACTTTTAAAAGAAAGGCATCGTTTTAAGAAAAAAGTCCAAATAAGTTATATTTTGTTCATTAACATTAATCACATTCTTAACATTGCATACGCCATTGAAAAGTTAATTCCAGTTCAGTGGTTTCAGAAGAGTTTTAGTTGTTGATAATAATTACTAACCTGCTTTAAGCATAAATGTGAGGCATGTGCAGGCAGTTTTTATGCCATCACCACATTACATAATGCAAATAACTTTTCTGATCTGATTTTCCAGCTTTGCGATAAAATTAATTATACTTGAGGGGAGTTCTAACTTTTTGTATTAGATGGCTATGTTACTTATAGAAATAGATTGTTATATGCTTAAAAAATGTTGGGAGTACTAAAACACGAGTGGTGTACATGTCAGAAAGCTTTTCAAAAGAAGTATTTGCATAGCCTCTGTGCTAATTATCCAACAAAAGAACTCCAGTTCGGTGTGGGTTCCAATTTACCCCTCTCATCGGATGCCCATGGCAAACACTAGTGGCATTCATTCACTTAGGAACCAGAACTGCCCAGTTCCCTTTACTCTCAGTAGATGAATAGCCTCATCTCCTACGTCACAAGAATAGAGATCTCCATTCTCTAATACCAAACTTACACACTTTTTGGAGGTGAAACGTGTCTGTTTCTTCCTATTACTATGCCCCTTCTCCACTGGAGGCTCAGTCCCTCAGCTTATGCTGTGGGCCCATTTCCTCTGGTCTTTGCTGGGTTCTTACTTACACTAGCAATGACCTCTTCTCTTCCTGCATTGTTTTCTTCTCTTTCTACTGAATGATTTCATCTCATCAGTTTTTTAAACTGTCTGGAGTCTCCTCCATCCTAAAATAAAATTCCTTCTACCATTACCACTTACTCTTCCAGCTACTGCCTTGTCTCTTCTACTTGACACAAAAACGTCCAAATAATTGTTGTGTTGTCTCAACTCCCTATGTCTACCTCTCACCTCCCCCCAACTCTTTGCCATTGAATTGTCTAGTCTCTATCTCACTTAATCTTTCAAGAGACTCTGTTGATCCTCCTTCTTAAAATGCTCTCTTCTACCAGCTCTCATGGCTCTACACACTTTTGGCTTCCTCTGGCTATTCTCCAATCCCCTTGGTTAATCTATCCTTCTCTGAATAACCTTTATTATTGTTTTTGAGAGAGAGAGAGTGCACACGCAAGTTGGGGAGGGGCAGAGAGAGAGAGACAGAGAGAATCTCAATCAGGCCTCACGCTCAATGTGGAGCCCGACATGGGGCTCCGTCTCACAACCATGAGCCAAAATCAAGAGCCAGACACATAACTGACTGAACCACCCGGGCGCCCTTCTGAATACCCTTTTAAATAAAGGGGGCTTCTCAGAAATTAGCCATAAGTTCACCCTCTATTTTCACTTTATACCCTTTGTTTAGGCAAACGCCATCCATTTGTCAATGAGTTCCAATTTAAATATGTAACCCAGACCTTTTCTTGGAATTCCAGCGCCAATGCATCCAAATACCTACTCAATGTAAATGAAGCGCCAAAGGCACATTAAATTCAGCAGGTCCCAAACCAAACTCAGGATCTTCCTCCAAAACCTAGTCTCCCTCCATCTAGTCTTCCATATCTTAGAGAATGGTACTAACACCATCAGGCTGTGCCTATGAGAAACCCAAGAGCCAGTCCTGACACCACACTCCCTTCTCCACGAGCCCCATTGACTGCTTACCTAATTTGCATATCCTTCGCTCTGTCGTTTCTACTACCACCCTTGGACCAAACTACCATCTTGTCCGACCTGAACCACTGCTCAAGCCTTCTAACTCACCCTGCCCATACCCACCATTGACCTTCAATCTGTTTTCACACACCAACCCGAGTAAGCTTTTCAAACTGTGATCCGCTTATTTCATTCTCTAGCTTAAAACCTCATGATGTACTCCCATTGCCCTCATGACAAGGAAGAACACACTGATGTGTTTTCCAAGGCTCCACGTGACCTGGCCCAGACATGTCTTCAAAGCACTTCTGCCTCCTCTCTTCCCACACCAGCCACACCAGCCTTCTTTCCTTATCTCAGCCAGTCTGATAGCATGCTCTATTTTTTCCTCACTGCATTTATCCTCAGTTTTCCATATTTATTTATTACACATTTATTTTGCATATTTTATTTATCTGTCTCCTCCAAAAAATGGTTTTTAAAATTATCCCTCAGCATCTTGCTCACACAGAGCTGGTGTTCCTCGCACATCTATTGGATGAATATCTGAATTAGTAGATCCAAGAAAGCATCCTGAAAGAGCTGCCGTTCATGGGTACCCAAGGAAGAATGTGTGGGATAGTTACGGTTGCAGGAAATTACCCCAATATGGTATATTTTAAGTAGCTCTGGAGACGTATTTCCCTAGCATAGCTTATTTTCCCCCCAGTTCTACCCGTTTCTCCTGAATTGCTAACGGAACAGAATATGAAATTCCTCGTGGATATACTGTCATCCTTTCCCTGTGGAGCAGAGACTTGCCTTATAGCCCGAGGTAAAATAAGTACCAACTTCACTTGTTGTCACTGACGTGCAATAGAACAATAATCATCGAATTTCCTCCATAGGTCCCCAAGGCATGGCTCCCTCGGGAATTGGTAGCACAGGTGTGTCACACACATATCTGCCAGGTGCAAAGTCTTCGTTGTCTGAGAGGCCGGTCGAAGTGTGGGTAAAGGACCCGCTTGGGTGAAGAGGCTGCGACAAGCCTCCTCTGCTTTCTGAAAGTCACACGCCAGTCATCTCCCTCCCTTCTCCTAGAAAGGACAGCTTAAATCTCTCAATAACAAGGCAGCAAGAAATCCAGCTGGAATAGTGAGCCTCACCAAAATAATGCCAGATCAAATATAGGGCACTCACTCAAATCTGAATTTCAGGAAAACAACAAATAACCTGCAATAGAAGTATGGCCATGCAATATTTAGATAGAAGGATACTAATAAAGTATTCATTTATTGGAAATTCAGATTGGCTGGGTGTGCTGTATATTTATTTGCTGAATCAGATAACCCTGACTAGAGTCCACTCATTCATTCACTCATTCATTCATTCAGCAAGTCTATACCGAGTGCCAACTGTGAGCCAGTCTGTCTTTTAGCTGCTAAGTCTCAGGAGAGAACGCAACAAAAACCCCTCACCAAGCTTTTAGTCCATAATGAAAACCAAATCTAGGTGCCTGTAAAATCCGGCAGGCTGCACTGCCTGGGGAGTGGCCCCAACCCACCACTGGGTCCCTGTCAGAAGATATACAGTTGGTCTCAAATATTTGCTTGCATTCTCCTTGTTAGAATATTCTTTTCTTAGGAGAATAGTCACACCAAAATTGTAACAGTGAGATTGTCATTGGGTTTGGGAGTTTGAATGATTTTATTCCTTTTCCTGCTTCTCTGCATTTTCCACATCTTCTAAATGTGTGCTAAATGTGTAGTACTTATAAAACCAGTATGAATTGTTCCATAAACTCAAGATGCCATACAGTCACTTTTTAAGTTCATGATTCAAGCCCTGGTCTGTACCATTAACAGGATCTCCATTATCTACAGCTGAGATGCCCCTTACCTCCAGAATTGTCCGGGCACTTCAGCAGTCCCAAAGCAGGTGGGGGTGATAGTTAGGGGAGAGGGCAGAGATCTCACCACTGAAGCAGGGCTAGTGCCTGAACCTACTCCCCATGTCTTGAAGGCTCACCCCCGTGTGAGGTGGGTCCTGTGCCTGCGCCAACAGTAGGATCTGAGCCTCGAGGAAATGGTTTCCTGCCCAGGGGCTCTCTACAGCAGGGCCCACCCACTTTTTCAATAATCCAATGCGCACCTGAGGCTGCAGACTGTAGGATTCGAATGTTCTGTTGCCACACCTGGCCACCTCCCAGGGGACCAGCTGGTGTTCTCAGGCGGACTCGGGGCTGGTTCTGGTGTGTTCACTCACCTCGCCTCTCACTGGTCCAGAACCACTGCGTGCACCTTGTCCTCTTGGCCACTGCCCTCCCTCCCTTCCTGGGAATCCATGCTTTAGGGGCCCCCAGCTGTTCCTTTTAAATACACAAAACACAGGCTCAGAGGGTTAAGCGTCTGACTCTTGATTTCTGCTCAGGTCATGATCTCTCGGTTCGTGGGATCAAGCCCCAAGAGAGGTTCCCATGATGACAGCATGGAGTCTGCTTGGAATTCTCTCTTGCTTTCTCTCTCTGCCCCTCCCCTGCTCATGCTCTATTTCCCTCTCTCTCAAAATAAATTAATAAACATTTAAAAATACATGCATACATACATGCACAAAACAAAGAATCTGAGTACACTCACTTGTCTCTACACACAGGGTCACTACTCAGCAATACCCATGGAAAAGAAGCTTCTTCAAGATCCCAGTTACTCCTACCCTTTCCAGCGGAGCCCCAGCAGGGATTCCAGGGAGACCAACACCCATACTGGAGAAATAGGCAATTCCCCTCTGGGGTTCCAAAGCCCTTCCTTGGCTCTTCTTTCAGCAGAGAAAAAAAGGTACAAATGTAAGTTCTAGAAGAGCATCCCAGTGTACCCGTACAGAATACACAAAAATAACATAAAGCATTCTGAGCCCACATCTCACCATTCACCAATGGACTCGCTATGGGTTTCTTAAGCCCTTATGTCAGACAAAGCTTTTCTTTCATTACCTTTATTTATAATGGTAAGATTCCCCATTTGGAATAATTATTAGAATTAGAAATTAAGCTGAATGGATCAAGGCAATGTGCCCTGACATACAGTTAACAGGGAACTGTTCATTTTTATTTTATTTTTTATATGAAATTTATTGTCAAATTGGTTTCCATACAACACCCAGCGTTCATCCCAGCAGGTGCCCTCCTCAATGCCCATCACCCACTTTCCCCTCCACACCCCCCTCCATCAACCCTCAGTTTGTTCTCAGTATTTAAGAGTCTCTTATGGTTTGCTCCTTCCCTCTCTATAACTTTTCTTTTCCCCCTTCCCCTCCCCCCTGGTCTTCTGTTAAGTTTCTCAGGATCCACATGTGAATGAAAACATATGGTATCTGTCTTTCTCTGTATGACTTATTTCACTTAGCATAACACTCTCCAGTTCCATCCACGTTGCTACAAAAGGCCATATTTCATTCTTTCTCATAGCCAAGTAGTATTCCATTGTATATGTAAACCACAACTTCTTTATCCATTTGTCAGTTGATGGACATTTAGGCTCTTTCCATAATTTGGCTATTGTTGAAAGTGCTGCTATAAACATTGGGGTACAAGTGCCCCTATGCATCAGCACTCCTGTATCCCTTGGGTAAATTCCTAGCAGTGCTATTGCTGGGTCATAGGAAACTGTTCGCTTTTAAAATAATATGTTATTGCACTAGTATTGGTATGATGTCTTATGCCTAATTCATAACTACCTATATATAATTTAGAAAAAATGGAGGTTGCCTTAAACAGAATTTTCATCTTGAGCAAAATCATTAGCAAGACTTTTCAATTCATACATCACAGGCCACAGCTAACATTTTTATTGGAGTGAGTCAAAGTGATAAATAAGCTCACATCTCACAAGACCCAAGTCATGGGATTTTAGTGCAAAGATGCCCAACGAGGATGCTTTTATTTCCCAGCAGAGGACACGGACATCCAGAGAGGCAAGTGTGCAAAATCCCACAACTAGCTTGTCATGCATTCGGCAACATGCTAGTTGACAATTCTTACACGTGAGCCCTAGGATGGGAGGTCCAAGGATGGAAAAATCTACTGGAACCAGGACCCACATCTCCTCAATCCCAGGCCAAAGCTCTTTCTTTCCCTGGAAGACAGGCTGTTGTAATGGCCTCTGCTTCCTTCAGGACATTGAAATGGAATGGCATTTAATGCCTGGTTGCATTAGCAAATACGCAATGTCCCCACACTCTGATGGTTTCACTTACCATCAAGGGGGTCACCTGTGCACCTGTAGACGAATAACCTGTGTTTGAAAATAAAGAAGGTTTGGAAAACTAATTATTTCCAAATATCATACAAATAACTTTGAATCCAATGGTATTATCAAATCCCCACATGACTTTGAATGCTTTCTCCTTCATTTCAAGCCTCTGCTAAATTATCTAGGCCCCAGAGCATGAAAATGCAGTGCATAAATCAAAAACAGGTTGTTGGGGGTTTTTTTTCCTGTGCTGTTGCAGAAATGTCAATTTGCCACATCATTTAGCAGCCAAGGAGCAAGCTACAGATGGAATAGGGGAAGCATGAGCAATCAGCCTGATCACTTGGGAGAAAACTTGGAATTTCTGACCGAAGTGAATTCCTTACAATTTCAGGAAAAGGTATCATTAGCATGTAGATAAAATAGGAGGCCTGAAGACTTGCCTCCTCTTCCCAGATCATCTCAGATTTTATCTGGATTGTATTTGCTCCTAATTCTCTCCCACACACTGCCCCCTTCAGGCCATCTACAACACCATCATCATGCCTGTCATCTTGGTGTTTCCCTTGTAATTCTTTTAAAAATTTTTTCATGTTTATTTATATTTGAGAGAGAGAGCACGCACGCAGGGGAGGGGCAGAGAGAGAGGAAGACACAAAATCCATAGCAGGCTCCAGGCTCTGAGCTGTCAGCACAGAGCCCGACATGGGGCTCGAACTCAGGAACCACGAGATCATGACCTGAGCCGAAGTCGGACATTCAACTGACTGAGCCACTCAGGCGCCCCAATGGTGTTTCCCTTTTAAATTTCCTTTTTTCTAATTGATCAATGCTTTCCCATGCTGAGACAAAATCCATATTCCTTTTCTAACTTGGCAAGCAAGAATCCATGCTTTTGAACTACCCAGAGGAAAATGCATGTGCACACAACCACCAGAGTACACGGCTGCAAGAAGCAATTTGCTTCCATGGAAAAGTCTTTAGGCTTAGGTTTAGGAGAGCTGGATTCTGGTTCCAGCTCTGGCATTCAAATGTAAACATGTCCAGATCTAAATGACTCACCTTGTACCTTTGCTCCCAATGCAAGGCACATGAGAAGAGCGGAAGCCGTGTCTCCTATCACATTCATCTCCCAACCCAGACCTTCTCCACTGGGCAAGACCCTTCACTGTCTCCCAACTATATCCTGTTGATTCCTTGTTCTACGTGTTCATTCATGGCTTCAGTCACTGAATTCTCGCTGGTCATTCATCTATCAAATCTAGACTAGCCTCCTTCCTTATCATCTATCCTTTCCCACCTGACCATCCTCAACAAGAACTCAAATTACACCTCTGGATAGCTTCAACTCCAATGTCTTTGGCCTTGCCCTGCTCTGAAGTCCTAGCCCCTTTTGTTTGTATCACATGTTTTTCACTTGGTTATATAATGTCTCATGTTATTGGTTTGGAATTTTCTGCATTACTTATTCATTGCTTCACTGTGTTTGCCTTGGCTCCCATCCGAGTTTTGAACTTTTACTCCATATAATCAAAACTCCTAGTTTCTTTTTATTTTTCCTAGTTTCTCATTCCAATTCTCAACTACTCTGAGCAAAACCAACAATCTTCCATTTTCTTACATAAAACAAGATCTTTAAAATTGCTTCCAGCTCTAATAGTATGTACGTCTGAGATTTTCTTTACTGTTTAAAAATTCAGATTTGGGGTGCCTGGGTAGCTCAGTTGGTTAAGCATCCAACTCTTGTTTCTGGCTGAGGTCATGATCTCACAGTCATGAGATGAAGCCCAGCATTGGGATCTGCACTGAGGGTGGAGACTGCTTAAGATTCTCTCTCCCTCCTTCTATCTCTCTCTCTCTCTGCCCCTCCCTCCTCCACTCACACACATGCTTTCTCTCTCTCTCTCTCTCTCTCTCTCAAAAAAAAATCAGATTTTTTCCTTTGATTTTATTATTATTACCATTCCTTTAATTCCTGGCACAATTATGGCATATCATACAGTTGTCCCTTGGACAACAAGTGGTTTGAACTACACGGGTCCACTTACATGAAGATTTTTTTAGAGTACAATAATGTAAATGTATTTTCTCTTATGATTTTCTTAATATATTATTTTCTCTAGCTTACTTTATTTAAGAATACAGTATGGAGCATATAAAATATGCATTAATTGACTGTTCATGTCACTGGTAAGGTTTCCGGTCAACAATAGGCTATTAATAGTTAAGTTTTGAGGGAGCGGAAAATTATACATGGGTTTTTGACTGCGAACAGGGTCAGCACTCCTAATTCTCACATAGTTCAAAGGTCAACTGTAGATGCTTAATCAAGGAGAACATTGAAATGAGGACAGTGAGATCATCTCCCTGGCTATTCTGTGGACATGCCAGAATTCCCAGGGTTGAAAGAGGGGTGTTTGGAAGCATCCCTCAATTCCTAAGGCTTTTGCTACAAAGCTATGAGTGTCAACAAAAGGTCTTTCTACCCCCTTCAAGGCATGGAGAGGATGATATAAACATGGCTCAGTACTTATTGCAAGAAAAAGGCTCCCTAAAAATCCATCTTCAAAGCTTATAATTTTCAACCGATGAGAAGCAATTCCTTTACCTCCAAAGGCCACGAGGCTTCTGTGTTTTTAAATAAAGGGAAAGGCATGGCCTGTCACACAACAAGCCAACAACGTGACCCATTTGAAGAAGAAAGAAATGAAATGATCACCCGTTTCAGTTGGCAATTTGGAGAGAGAGGGTGAGATCAGACAATCCTGGCAGACTCCTCATTTTCTGCTTGAGGAAAAAATAAAGGGTATTTATGGGAACTGTCCTGTGTTATTAAAGAGGGATGATTGCTTCAGCCCTCCTAAAATGTTTTGTAATATTAATTTTTCACTAATGACACTTTTAATACACTCCGTGATAAATCCCTGCCAGAGTCTAGCTCTCGCCGGTGTAGGTGCGTGGAGCTGTAACAAGCATGACCCTAGCCTCTTACACAGATTGGACTCATTTATTACCCGGTGCCGTGGCCAATTTGCATCTCCAATCCACAAGCAATCTTTCTCCAGCTGTTACCTCAATTTGTCCTTGCAACAATTTTCATCACTTCTGGAGAAATTTTTGTGATAAAGCTGTGCAAAGTATCACTAGGGGCAGAGGGAAGAGGTGAGGAGGGATTGCGGTCAGCTTCCAGGGGGAGATGCCCAGGGGCATCCCCCTTGGCCTTTGGGACCTGTGGGTCCCCCAGTCATGGACACCAGCCCCAAAGCTAGTTGTTCGGAGGCTCCTGCTGAATTTGGAGGAATCTTACTTCAAATTCTATCAGCACTGAGTAAATGAGAAGGCTCTGTAAAATGAAGCCTTTGAAGATTGAAGGGAAAGAAAAACAGCAACCTTGAATAGGTGTTCTAGCTCGGATTCTAACCTTTAACTCCTCCGCCACGTGAAGAAAGAAAGGAAAAGGAGGAGAGTGAGAAAGAAATACACGGAGAAGGCGAATATTGGAAGGATTCTCTGTAATGCTTGGCACCTTGTCTCAAAGGACAGCCCCCACATCACATGCCCTGACATTGGCCCAGCCGCTGGTTGTTCTTAAGTGAAATGTAAACATTTGAAATTGGTTTAGCCTATGAGAGTATAGTTTTATTCATTTATTCACTTTCCAAGTATCCATTGCCAGATACTGGGCTAGGCATAGGAGTCCATGTGTATTTAGCTATTGTTCAAAAGCATCTCATCTGTAAATCCCATGAGATCGAGTACCCCCTATCTACTACTAGACCCCCGAGCCTAGCATAGTACATGGCAGAGTATGTCCGATGAAAGAGATACTGGGATAGAAGGAGAGAACGAGAAAATGAGGACAGGAGAAAGCAGAGTTTTATCCCCAGGATCTAGGAAAAGTCTCTGATCCAGAGTAGAGGTTTAGTGAACTGTAGTCATTGTTTATGCGGAGACTGGAATTAACATAACTGACACCCAAAGCATTCACTAACTGTATGACTCAAGTTACTTGTGCTCAGGCTGGATAAAAAGATCTTAACACAAACATGTGATGCTTCCATTGATATTTGCTTAGAGTAAAAGGAACCCAGGTAGCAGCTACCCTTCTCCAAGATATATCTTTGTAGATGCACAAATATGCTTTGGTAAAATCACTGAACTGGTCCCACTTCTAGGGAAGGTTGTGAAGTTAAGAAAAGTCTGTTTAACTGAATGCAAACAGGACTGCTAGTCAGGAGTGGGACATGCAGGACAGACAGGCAAGAGGGTAGGAGGGGTGTTCAATGGGTTATTTAAATTTTGTTTAAGCTGCATTCCCAGAACCTTATCTGCCCATTTCATTTTTTTTTTAAATAGGCTTCATGCCGAGGGGGAAGCCCAACATAGGGCCTGAACTCATGACCCTGACATCAAGACCAGAGCTGGGATCAAGAGTCTGATATTCAACTGACTGAGTCACCCAGGCACTCCTATTCTGTAATTATTTACTGAGGCCTTGCTATGGTGAAGGCATTAAGCTAGAAGGGACACAGCCTGCACTGAAAGACTCTGTGGCCAAAAAGAGCCCGGACGCAGTAAGTAACAGTCAAGACGCACCAAGAAGGGCTGGAGGAGGCACAAGTCCCCAGGAAATCCCCCAGCCCAACCCTGGGGGCCAGTGGCCGGAGAAGGATTTCCAGAGGAGGTGATGCCTCAGCCAGACCTTTTAAAGAATAAGATGCAATGACGTAAGTTAACATAAGCCAGGCAGGAGCAAAGAAGCAGACAAAGCAGGAGAGGGTGTTCCAGAAGAGAAAACAGCACAGTGTGAGAGACAAAGGATTGGGTCTGGGAAACCGTTGGACCAGCCACCGGGAGGCAAGAGGCTTCCCTGGACCAGCGGGCAGGGACACGATCCGGGAGGACTCGGGGCCCATGCCAAGGAGTCTGCATCTTAGCCTGAAGAGAACAGGAAGCTTCACTTACATGGTGAGTTAAGCACAAAAACACAGGCTGGTGGCAAATAGGAAGTAGGACTTGCAAAACAGGCCCCCTCTGAAGCATGATGCAAACCATTTAAATAACAGAGTTCTGGGGCCTCTGGGTGGTTCAGTCAATTAAGCATCTTTTTTGTTTGTTTGTTTTTTTCTTTTGAGAGAGACAGAGCACAAGCAGGGGTGGAGCAGAGAGACAGGGAGAAAGAGAATCCCCAGCAGGCTCCACGCTGTCAGTGCAGAGCCCGATGTGGGGCTGGAACTCATGAACAATGAGATCATGACCTAAGCCAGAGCCAAAACCGAGAGTCGGATGCTTAACTGACTGAGCCACCCAGGGGCCCCAACCTAACCCTACTCTTCATTTCGGCTCAGGTCGTGATCTCACATTTCATGAAATCGAGCCTCACGTCTGGCCCTGTGCTGACAGCAGGGAGACTGCTTGGGATTCTCTCTCTCCCTGTCCCTTTCCCCTTCCCCTGCGCTTGCTCATGCACTCTCTCAAAATAAATAAGTAATAAGTGTTCATTTGTCTCAAAAATGCTGTCTGAGGACGTGGGCAAATCATGTGGGGGACTTCAAGGACCTTACAAACCAGGAGGGGAAGTAGAGTCCTGGATTGTAACTGTCCCAAGAGCAACACAAAGACAGCTGGAAACCAAATCAAGAGGAAATTGCCTCCAGATGGGGGATCACGAAATGCTTCATGGGAAAGAGGACCTGAAAAACACCACCCAAAAGCCCTGGTCCTCAAGCTTGAGTATGCGTCAGAACCCCCTGGAAGACGACTGTGGGGGGCCGGGCCCCGGTGCCAGGCTGAGACCGGGTCGAGCAATGTTCCCCGTTGACTCAAGCCAACCTGGTGGTTCCCCCTCCCATTCATGTGGTAGGCTGGGCCCGGCGCCAGGCTGAGACCGGGTCGAGCAACGTTCCCTGTTGACTCAAGCCAACCCGGTGGTTCCCCTTCCCATTCCCCCACTTTCAAGGGCATACAAAAGCCTTGTCAAGGCTGAGAAAGTTAATTCCTGAAGCCTGTGGTCTGCAGGTGTTGGCAGTAATGCTACCTCCCTTTTTCTACCCCGAGTCAGATAGAAACAAACATGGGAACTGTGTTTTGCTAGCAATCTATCAACAAGGTCTTGTGACCCGTTCAGAAAGTTCACAAGGTATACAGAACTAAATGTTTTGGCTGGCAGTGATCATGTGAAACCTGTTTATTTTTAGAATGACCTGATCCATAAGAGTCTTATATTATAAAAGATTGTGTACAGCAACAATAAAGCCGTCACTTGGGCCATCAGCCCAGGGGACCCTCCTGTTCCCAAACTTTCTCTTCTCTCTTTTTTCTTGAGGTCGCGACACACGACTTAACTCTGTGGGTCCCCACCCCAGAGTTTCTGATTCACCAGGTCTGTTGTAAAGCTCCCGAATTTATACTTCTGTTAAGTCCCCAGCCGAGGCTGACATCGCTGGTCCGGGGATGGGTCTTTGGAGAACCTTTGCCCAAGTGAACATAGAATTGGGCCAACAGAGAGAGGACCCTATGCATCACATGAAGAGGAAGCCATGTATGTAAAGGCATGTGGTTAGAAAAGCAAGGCTATGTCCCGGTTGAGGAGAGAACATAAGAAACATGAGTATACACGATAGAATCAGACACAACATTTGTAAATTAATTACCCAATCAACTCCAGTCAGCTGAGAGCCATTGAACTACAAGAGTTACCAAGCATAAGGCAATGACCAAAGTGAGCCTGGCTTCCATGTGGCCTGCATCTTTCCTCCTGAATTTTCTATCCTTCAGCCGTCCTGTCTTACCAGGTCTACCTGCTCTCTAAACCAAAACAATCCAATTAGTACCAACCACTCAGCCACAGTGTGCATTACTGATCCCTTTCCTCTAAACAAAAAGGAATTTAAAAATCCTTTTAGTTTAGAAGGAAAACTTTAAATTCATTCTATGAGACAAGCATTACCCTGATACCAAAACCAGATAAAGACACCACTAAACAAGAGAACAACAGGCCAATATCCCTGATGAACATAGACGCAAAACTCTTCAAAGATATACTAGCAATCAGATTCCAATAACACATTAAGGAAATCACTCACCATGATCAGATGGGATTTATTCCTGGGATGCAAGGGTGGTTCAGTATTCACAAATCAATGTGATACATCAAGTCAATAAGAAAAAGGAGAGGATCCGTATGACCATTTCAATAGACTCAGAAAGGGCATTTGATAAAGTACAATAACTATTCGTGATAAAAACCCTCGACAAAGTAGGTTTAGAGGGAATATATCTCAACATATTAAAGGCCATCTATGAAAAACCCACAGCTAACATCATCCTTAATGGGGGAAACCTGAGAGCGTTTCCCCTAAGGGCAGAAATAAGACAAGGATGTCCACTCTCACCACTGTTATTCAACACAGTACTGGAAGTCCTGGCCACAGCAGACAGACAACAAAAAGAAATAAGATGCACCCAAATTGATAAGGAAGAAGTCAAACCTTCATTATTTGCAGATCACATTTGCCATTTGCAATGACATGGATGGACCTCGAAAGTATCGTGCTAAGTGAAATCAGCTGGCCAGAGAAAGACAAATAACTTATGACTTCATTCATATGTGGAAGAAACAAAGGAGCAAAGGAGAAAAAGAGAGACAGAGTCAAATGAAGAAACAACTCTTAATTATATAGAATAAACTGATGATTACCAGAGGGGAGATGGGTGGGGGATAAAGTAGGTGATGGGGATTAAGGAGGGCACTTGTGATGAGTCCCCAATGATGTATGGAAGTGCTGAATCACTGTATTGTACACCTGCTACAAATATTACACTGGATTTTTTTTGTTTTTTGTTTTTTTTTGGGGGGGGGACAGAGAGAGACAGAGTATGAACGGGGGAGGGGCAGAGAGAGAGGGAGACACAGAATCAGAAACAGGCTCCAGGCTCCGAGCCATCAGCCCAGAGCCTGACGCGGGGCTCGAACTCACGGACCACGAGATCGTGACCTGGCTGAAGTCGAACGCCTAACCGACTGCGCCACCCAGGCGCCCCTACACTGGATGTTAAACTAACTGGAAATAAAATTTAAAACTTAAAAAAATAGACAGATAAAACAATAAATAAAAATCCCTTTAGTTTTGCCAAAGCACGTTTGGGAATTTTTAAAAAGAATTTTAACAAGTAAATGAAAATTATAAAAGTCAAGAAACAGAGGCACCTGGGTGGCTTAGTCAGTTAAGCATCCAACTCTTGATTGTGGCTCAGGTCTTGATCTCACAGTTCATGAGTTGGAGTTCTGCACCGGGCTCAGTGCTGACGGCGTGGAGCCTGCTTGGGATTTTCCCTCTCTCTCTCTCTCTCTCTCTCTCTCTCTCTCTCTCTCTCTCTCTCTCTCTCTCCCTCCCTCCCTCCCTCCCTCTCTCTCTCTCTCTCTCTCTCTCTCTGCCCCTCCCCCACTCATGGTCTCTCTCTCTCTCTCTCTCTCTCTCTCTCTCTCTCTCAAAATAAATAAACTTAAAAAGTAAAGAAATAGAGGCATCCACATGCACACAGTTCTCATGTCAACCAAAAAAATAAAATAAAATAATAAAGCCCAAACAAAGATCGGTTTGGCTGATGCAGCTTGACAATGGCTTGCAAGGTGTTTGAGCTGAATTATGCCTAACAAAGACGTGTTGAAGATAGGGTCTTTACGGAGGTAATGAAGTTAAAATGAGGTCATCAGTGTGGGCTTTAATCCAATACATCTGGTGCCCTGCTCTTAAGGAAGTGAGCATAATGGAGGAGGAGAGGCAACATTTTAATAGACATCCCGTGTGGACCAGAAACAGCAACTTTTTCTGTGAATCCCCACCCCAAAGTCCTTAGTTTTAGCTCTTTTTCTCTCTTTAGCAACTTACTCTCCTACCTTCCTTAAACTCCCCTTCTACTTCAAGAGGGAGGAGCCACCAATGTATTGACGTTCCTCTCAAAGTCCAAAAAGCTATTCAGTTGGGTCTTCCTGCCTGTGAGAGGAGAAGGATCATCCTCCCCACTGGTGGCCATCAGTTCTGGTGGCAAAGGAAACGGTGGAGCAGGAGAGGCGAGACCACCTCAGAGCAGGGTGGGTGCAGGGGAGGTGGGCTGCGTGGCCCAGGATGGAGACAGGAAGTTGAAAGGAGAGACCCAGCAACGGGACCCATCACCTCACGACTGACTCAGGCTTACATCTCATTCTTGCTTGTTGAAAAGACAAACCATGTAAGTACTTACAGTAAATTCAGTTTGCCATCTTCCTTCAGAAGAGAAGTGTCCTAATTTCCACCACATGCCGAGAACAGCTGGGTGCTCCCTCACTGCTCCCTAATTACTGATTAGCACACACAATGGCCTAATCGCTCCTCCATATTTGGGGGTAATTTTGATTATTGCCTTATCAGACTCGGAGAGAGTTTCCTGGGGCTTTGTTTACCCAATATACCTCACCCTCCAGTCAGGAGGACACACTCTAGTCACAGCAAGAGAACCACGGTAAATGTCTATCCCAAGGGATGGCCATAAGCTTTATAACAATCCTGGTGCTATCAGAATGCAACCGCTCTCTGGAGAAATCGTTGTGTGTGCCCGTATTCCAATAAAGGAAACATTAGTAAACGGCATAGATGTACACTTGTTCTCTAGTTTAAACACATTTTTTAAATGTTTATTTATTTTTGAGAGAGACAGAGACAAAGTGAGCAGGGGAGGGGCAGAGAGAGAGGGAGACACAGAATCCAAAGCAGGCTGCAGGCCCCAGGCTCTGAGCTGTCAGCATAGAGCCCGATGCGGGGCTTGAACTCACAAACTATGAGATCATGATCTAAGCCGAAGTCAGATGCTCAACCAACTGAGCCACCCAGGTGCTCCCTTTGTTCTCTGGTTTAAACGGAAACATGCAAAGGTGGTTCAGGAAAAAATATGCCCCGACTGAACAAGGTCTTTGGAAAGTACAGTGTGCCTTGCCCCATTGTCAGAAACTACTCTGTCCTCCCCCCTTACAGAGACCCCTCCGTGGCCAGATAACGAATGAGGAATGGGTAGCGTCTTTGTCAAGGTTCTCCAGAGAAACAGAAAGAGTGATAGATATTTGCATGCATGTTTACATATCTCTATAGAGATTTACCATGAGGAATTGGCTCATGTGTTTGTGAAGGCTGAGAAGTCCCATGAGTTGCTGTCTGTAAGCTGGACCCTTTGGAAAGCCAGTGGCATAACTCCAGCCTGAGTCCGAAGTCCTAAGAAGCCAGGGAGTCAGTAGTGTAAACTCTAGTGGAAGAGCAGGGTAAGAGCAGTACCCCAGCTGAAGCATGCAGGCAGGAATTGGACAGGAGAGGATTCCTCCTTCCTCATCTGTCGTTCTTTTTAGAACAACAGATGTGCCAACCCATCCCCGGGAGAGCCATCCTGAGTCCACGGATTCAACTGCTAATGCCATCCAGAAACACCCTCATGGACACACCCAGAAATAATGTCTAATGTGGGCTCCACGTCACGATCAAGTTGACACATGAAATTAACCATTACAGGCAACATAGCCTCCCATGTGGGACTCCCCAGTACCCTGGTAGGTGTCCCAAGATGGATCCTTCAATCTGCGTATAAAATAGGAATCAAACAAATGGTACAATGATTACAGGGCTTTCGGTAAGTCTCTACAGGTTATAGTGATTTGTAATCTGTATGTAAATCCACTAAAATTATTTTTAAGCGATCGAGTGATTCTGACCTAAAACAGCACTTGCCCTTCCAAACTCAAAGAGCAGAGCATTACTTTTGAGAGAATAGGGGGAGAGGATATCTTACAAGTTAAACGTGGGGCTCCTCGAGGTGGATCACACACTATCAGTGCATTTTCTCTCCTGAAACTGAGCGGTGTAGCCGAATGAACACGTCCTCAGGGGATTTAGCACGGCAGCAAGCATGAAATCACCTAATCCCAGCCCTGCTGGCATATTCTCCTAGGATGCGTCCTTGATCCTGTGGCATCAGAGTGGCTGGTATAAGCCTGGGTGGACTTTCAGATGTCTTCCCCGGCTTCAGATTTATACGTTCATGTGTTAACTGTGTAAACACAGAGCCTGACTAGAGGTCTCCCCAGGATAAGCTGTTCCTCAGAACCCCCCCCCCCCCAGTCCAAGGAGGCCACTGCATGGCACCTGCTTTCTCAGTGCCTGCCATCTCACCTGTGTCTCCCAAGCACTGCGCTGGTCTTGGTGACACTCCTGCCACTGACAATTATGCAGCAAGTTTCGTCGGAAGCACTGTACACGCGTTCTCTTGCTTCATGAAACGATACCTGTCAGTCGTACTAATAGCTCCCACGTGAGGGAGGTATCCTCACTTCCCAGATGCAAAAGTTGCAACTCGCTGACAGAGGTCACAGAGCCAGGAAGTAATGATGTAGCATTTGTTCCCAGGTTCGTTCACGGCCAAAATCCAAATAACCACTACGCTATACTGCCTCCCAAGCATTAGCAAAACGAGCAACCCTCCTCGATCCTTCACTGCTTTAGAGAACAGCCTTCGTAAGTCTAGCGGGGAGACTGGCCTTTAAGCCCGAGACATAACACACGCCGCCTTCTTTCTTGTACTTGCAATCACGTGTATAGTTACTCAAAGGAAAAATACCTAAAGATTGTGAGTTTGAGCCACATTTTCAATGGGGTTCAGCCTCAGGACATGGCCACTACTGAAAGCACATTCATTGATTCATTCTTTACTCAGTCAACACTGAGTACACACTGTCTGAGGCATTCAGGACGCAATAAAAAATAAGTAAGAGGCCACTGGAATCCAATGAGGTAAGTCCTGTGGGTAAGGAAATGGGATGTGTCAGGCCAGTGGCCAAACCCAGTGCAGAGGAGGTGAGGAAGCCACATCCCACCCAGGAGGGCAGAGTTCTGCATTCCCTCAGCGTTGGCTGTTACCACATGGTTACATGAGTTATCCAATTTCCCCAGGAAGATATGTTTGTTCTTCTCCATTAGTTGACGAGAAGTAAAGATACCTGTATATGCATCCTCAGTGCTTTGGCTGAGACTTTTTGTTGACCTGGGAAAAGTTTCCATATGATAAATATTGGGCTAAACAGAATCAGAAGACCATTTGGGGAAAATTGGTGGAAGATCAGAAGCCAGTTTTCAAGTTCTTGCCTCAGCAGTGAGGAGTATATCCATCCATTCCTCAAGCTCTCAGAATGCCTCTATAACCTGGTCTGGTGCTAGGGCCTAAACGGTGCCCAGAACATGCAAACCACAGCTCATAAGGATGAGAACACCAACGTGGAAAGCATGCAAATAGCAAACTCCCACGTATTTATGAAAATATGGCTAAAACCTAGGCAAATGGTAAGAGATTTAAAAATATCCATATAAGAGGCAGAATTTGTTTGGGAAATTTATGTCACGACCCACATTTTCACCTAGGTCTTATTAGGGAGCCCAATAGGACACTATGGCAAACACAGTTTTTGGAATTTGTCAAGAAAAGACTCCAGTGGTGGAATTCTCTCTTAGAGCCAGGAAAGGGTTTTAAGTCAGTTTTTTTTTTTTTTTTTTTTTTTTTGAATCAAGGTTACATTTTTCTGAGATTTAAGCCAGGTTCCAATTGTGCAGTAACTTCTTGTGAGAGCCTAGAACCATGAAGGTGATGGGGGTCCTTCAAGGCCCCAACAGTGTTGGCTGAGCACCGGGCCAGACACGTGACGTAGAATAGCTCACGTAACCCTCAAGCATACTCCTACCAGGAGATATTATTCCCATTTTACAGAAGAGAAAACTTGAGATTCCAAAAAGTTGCAACTTACCCAGATCACATAGCTCATAAGCAGCGGGGCTCGATTCGTACCCAAATACGCGAAATTCTAGAAGATGGTCTCCCGAAGTCAGTAAGCTACTAGAATAAAGTGCTACACGGGAGCCATCTTGGAGAAGCCTCTTTGAGCTATAAGGTATCACATTTTTCCTGAGCTCAGAATTGCCTGGGTTGCAGTGTTTAACACGATGCAGCTGCAGAGCTTGGCCTAAAGTGAATGAGGCTGAAGAGCCACCCTTTCCAAAGGAGCTTCACCTGCATGTCACCCAGGTGTGCACCTGACAGCGGTTTCCTTCTGTATTTAAAGCCACCTCACGGGGCAAGGGGATCTCTGGTTCGTGGGAAACTAAGTACAGGTCTCGCAGCCAGTGGGGGCTCCCGATGGCATCATGTGGCTGCTGCAGCCCCTCTTGCTCTGTGTTCCCTTGTCTCTCGCTGTGCATGGCCAGCAGAAGCCCCAGGTACCAGATTATCCCGGTGAACTCCATTGTGGGCTCCAGAGCCTTCAGTTTGCCATAAACCCGAGCCCCGGGAAAGCGACTCCTGCACTCATAGTCTGGGGTAAGTTGGACAACTCCCCCGGCTTAGGGGCTTAACGCTCTCACCCTCCTAACACTTTCCCCCTTTGGTGACCTCTGCAGGTACTCCTACAGATCAAACCCTCTAAAATGTAACTTCTCTTCTGAATCCGAGCCCCCTCTTGTCCCTCTCTCTTTTCGCTGCTGCCCCTCAGGGTCCAATGGGCAAAGTTGGCGGTCCTTTCCCTGCCCTGGTGAGTGTGGAGACTGACCACCTGTGCTTTTTGCTCCCCTTCACCCCCCAGACAATCGCGGGCTGCCACACAAGCTGCAGAACAACTCTGACTGCGGTACCTGGGTAAGGGAGAGCCCGGGGGGCTCCGTGCTGTTAGACGCCTCTTACAGCAGCTGCTATGTCAACGAGTGGGTGAGCACGACCCAATCCCCAGGAACGTCGAGGCCCCCCACCCCAGCATCCAGGGTGACTCCCCAGGACTCCCACTACGTCATGATAGTCGGAGTTGAAGGCACAGATGCGGCTGGGCGCAGGGTTACCAACACCAAGGTGCTCAGGTGTCCTAGGAATCCCCCAGGTAAGGGCTGGAAACTCTCGGGTTCTCGGTGGTGCTGAGCTGCCTGGAATGTGTTCTTGGGCCTCTTCTACCCGCTCTGTGCAGCGATAGTGACCCCTGCCACTCCTGAAGGACTCCCCTCCACGCAGCCCTTAGGATAACCGCCACTAGAGCAACTATTCAGCACGGGGCACTGTGGAGAGTGCTTCGCTGTCCCCTCCCTTGTCCTAACCGGTGCCTTACACGCTATCTATCGCTGCCCCCAGCAGCAAGCTTGGCCAAGGGCCCCTCCCAGTGGGTGCCGGGGCTGGGATTCAAACCAGAATTAGCCCAGAACCTGGAGCTCCTCAACGTTGAGCCGCTTCAGGAGAAAACTGAAGCTACCAAGGACACCTGGCAGATGCCTTCCAGGAGCAACCGTGCCCTGAAAATAGAACTCCACCATTTCAGCTGGAGGCAACTGGATCATTAGCAGGAAATGTGACTCGTACTAGGCTTCGGTGAATCTCGCCTTGTCCTCTGCGAGCCCTCCCTCAAAGTCCCAGTGGATTCCAACCTGTAGTCCCCTCTTCTACCCCACCTTGTACCCAAAATGTAATCCAGAGGGATAGCACTGATGAAAATGCAGGATCCCGGTCCCTGTACCAGCCCTACGGTGCCAGAACCTGCATTTCAGAACAATCCCCTGGTGATTCCTAGCTCTCAAGGATGGAGTAGCATCTCAGCAGAACGGAAGGAAGGCTGTCTTGCTTGAAGCAAAGCATAAAGGGCCCCACTGCACCTACAGCTCTTGCTGGGACTCTCTTCTTTCAAAATGTACTAGTTTCAGGGGACTCTTCCCAGGGGACTTAATATTGACTTAACTTCCTGAAATGTAATTGCTAGTATGTAATATGGATCCACCCTGATCATCGGGGCATCTGTGGGAATTTTGATACTTCGTTGTTTTTAAGTTGCATATTATTGATTTAGAGACCGCATAAACGGGGTAGGGGCAGAGAGGGGAGAGAGAATTCCAAACAGGTCCCATGCTAGCACAGTTCAGAGCCTGATGTGAGATTCGAACTTCCAAACCAGGAGATCATGAACTGAGCTGAAATAGTCATCCAGGTGCCCCAAATTTTGATACTTTGTAATTATCTTTTTTTTTTTTTTTTCTTGAAAGACCAAGCTTTGGTGTCGAGCTTAAGTCCCTCTCCTCTTCAAAACGTAGCACTAGAAGCTCCAAACGCTGACTTGTGTGACTCTGTCCCAAAGTGGGACAGGCTTCCGTGTGCTTCTTCACCCATCACTCAGGGAGACTGCAATAAGCTTGGTTGCTGCTACAAATCAGAGGCAAATTCCTGTTACTATGGAAACACAGGTGAGTTCCTGCATCTCTGAAACCGGTTAAAATCTGGATTACTCGCAACTAAACCCGGAGAAGGGTGATCTTCCCTCCCCCTTACCCCCACCAGGAAACCAATGTTGAAAGATGACCAGAAGTTGAATGTATAAGCTATGAACGCATCCTAGAATACTTGACCCTATGTGCTCACTGCCTACGGCCTTCCCTTGCCAATTCTCCTAGAAACCAAAATATTCAATGAGCTCCAGAAGCAAAAAAGCCAGTTGACAGAAATTGAAGATTACGAGCCACCTTGGGAATAAATAGGTTAAGTGTCCACAGAGCCTCCTCTCAAGACTCCCTGTGTGTCCCAAATCCTACTCTAAGGTTTTCTAATGCAAAACACGTACAGGCAGCCCTCTATTCTAAGCTCTGAATACTGACTGATAGGTATAATAGTACTCTGTCTTATTGTACAGAGGAAGCTAGAGTTAGGAGGTTACATGCTTTGCCTCGAGTTGCTCAAGTAGTGGAGGCAACATTCAAACCCAGGGGCTCCTGAGGATGCTCATTCAGTGCTTTAATTAGGCTCGGACAGCTGAACACGCAGCAAGGTCGCTAGCTGGGACTGGCAGCTTCCCGGGGAGGAGGGATCAAAAGTAGCTAAATGTCTAGCTGGCTCAATACTGGGAGGGAGGACCTGCTTTCAGCGCAGCAACTCTGATTTCTCAGTGACCTCACGCTGTACCCAAGACGGCCACTTCTCCATCGCCGTGTCTCGGAACGTGACCTCACCCCCACTGCTCTTAAATTCTCTGCGCTTGGCCTTCGGGAAGGACCGCGAATGTAACCCTGTGAAAGCAACACGTGCCTTTGCCCTGTTCTTTTTTCCATTTAATTCCTGTGGCACCACGAGATGGGTAAGAACAGCTGAGTTTTGGCCCTGTTCCTAACTCAAAGTCAGAAATGTCCTAGTGACAGGGCAGGAGTGGTGGAGTCTCTTAGGAAGGATACAGCTGACCACCTCTTGGTCCGGAGGATGGTCTCTAGGACAGAAGAAATGCTTCATGGCTGAGAAAGCAGAAAACTTCCCTGGGTGTTCAGCTAAGATCCTAATTGTGCCGGAGCACTCCTACCGAGCCACACACGAGGACAAGTAATAGGTTCTTCTTGCCACACTGCCCTGGGAAGCAAGCAGGGAAATTGGCTGACCTTGGTGGTCATGTTCCTGGCTGCCTCATCGGAGTGCTCAAAGCCCTATTCTCTTATCCTGAGCTAAGTGAGGTGAGAAGGTCCCAGGTCAGTTAATCCACCTGCTGTTGCCTCTGCTCAAGGGGAAGAAAATGCAGCCTATGATGGGGTAGCCTTGCTGACTGCTAGATGAGAGCAAATTCTGAGTGAAAGGGCACCTGGCTAACAGGAATGGCCACACTTCTTTGCCCATATTTCTAGGTCACTGGAGACCAGGCAGTATATGAAAATGAGCTGGTGGCAGCTAGAGATGTGAGAACTTGGAGCCATGGTTCTATTACCCGTGACAGTATCTTCAGGTAAAGGTCTGAGTTAACCTCACCCTGCTGGACCAGAATGACTTCTCTTCCATAAAACAGGATTCTAGGGTACAGCCCTGAATCCACAGAACCTCTGGTCATGACCAGAGACCCATCTACTGCCTTGGCTGTCTGATCTTACTGACCATATCGGATCAGATCTCCCTGCATCGCTGCCACTGACTTCATTTAAGCCTCAAACTCCCCTGGACTCCTATTTGACTGACCAGGATTTCCTTGTGTTCATTTTGGCCTTCTCCCTTCTGCCTGCACAGTCCACCCTGTAGCAAAAAGAATCCCTTAACACCTCACATAAGATTTTACACTCAAAGCTTCCTCCTTGTCCTGATATAGCTTAAACTTGATATGAAGGTAATTTGTAGGACCTTGCATGAAACACTGCCTACTTCCCAGTCTTAACCCATCTTCTGTGAAATGCCATCTCTCTCTCCCTGTTTCCAACCCTGGACTGTGGTCTCAGACTATATAGAAGGACCAGCTCTGGCCTCTGATCTCTGCTGTTTCTCTCCCTCCTCTTAACTCTGTTACTACTTATCTTCCTTCATAGCCACTCCCTGCAGGATCTTCCCTGACTACCTTCTCTACAAAAGGCACAGGTTTCTCACAGTATCACGTCTAAGTCTTGCCTGGTTCCTAGATCTCCAACGCTCAAACACTGATCCTGTCTAGGTCTTAGTCTCCCCAGCTAAGATCTAGTTCCCACAAGCTCCAAAACCATACCCATCCTGTTGACAAACTCGTCCCATGCCTAGTGTATAATGGTTCCTAAAAACCTTTAAAACCTGAAAGGTGGGGGCCCATCCTACCACCCACGAGAGCTAACAAAGATCATGTTTTTCCATAGGCTTCGAGTTAGCTGCAGCTACTCTGTAAGGAGTAATGCCTTCCCGCTTAGCGTTCAGGTGTTTACCATCCCACCACCCCATCTGAAAACCCAGCATGGACCCCTCACTCTGGAACTCAAGATTGCCAAAGGTGAGACCCTCCTGGCTAGCCTACAGTCTTAAAGCCTTATTACTTCTCTTGGCATTAGGAGACCAACTTGGTTGGGGCACCTGGGTGGTTCAGTTGGTTAAGCATTCAACTCTTGGTTTTGGCTCAGGTCATGATCTCCTGGTTTGCAGCCCCCTGCATCAGGCTCCAGGCTGATGGCCCCAACCATGCTTGGGATTCTCTCTTCCCTTTCTGCCCCACCTCCCACTTGTGTACTTGCTCTGTCTAGCTCTCTCTCAAAATAAATACTAAAAATATTTAAATAGACCAAATTGGTAATAAGATACTTGCTAGAGGTGCTCATATGGGCGATGGTCTGTCTCAGGCCATCTAGAGTTCTAGCTCTGTCCTTAGTGCTCCAACCCACTTTGGCCTCTTGCAGATAAGCACTATGGCTCCTACTACACTATTGGTGACTACCCAGTGGTAAAGTTGCTTCGGGATCCCATTTATGTGGAGGTCTCTATCCGCCACAGAACGGACCCCTCCCTGGGGCTGCTCCTCCATAACTGTTGGGCCACACCCGGCAAGAACTCCCAGAGTCTGTCCCAGTGGCCCATTCTGGTGAAAGGGTAAGTGGCTTCTCCGTGTACCTGTGCTGGGGTTCCCCATGGAAGCCCATCCTGACTGCTGAATATCTTTGCTTAGATGCCCCTACGTTGGAGACAACTATCAAACCCAGCTGATCCCTGTCCAGAAGGCTCTGGATACACCATTTCCATCTTACTACAAGCGCTTCAGTATTTTCACCTTCAGCTTTGTGGACACCATGGCAAAGTGGGCACTCAGGGGACCGGTATGATGTGTATTCTGCCCTGTGTGTTCCTCAGCAGGGCTCCGAATGCCCCCTCCCCAACCGCCAACTTGGAATCCTTTCCACATCCCACCAGTCCTTGGCCAAGGCTGCCCTTTGATTTTGGCTTGTTGGTACTTCCTCAAAGTGATCACTGATCCCAATGACACAAGTGTCATCTGCCCTCTAGACTCTAGTTCTTCAGTGCTATTGTGATATTAGCTTGGGGTGTCCAGATTTGCTGTTAAGTTTCTTTCAACCTCTTCCCGGGGAGGTAAGTTTTAAGACTTCTGATGTGGTTCTCCTCCATGATCTCCATTCTGTTGGCTCCCAGGTGTATCTGCACTGTAATGTATCCATCTGCCAGCCTGCTGGGACCTCCTCCTGTAGGATAACCTGTCCTGTTGCCAGGCGTGAGTATCCACACTGTCTATACTGGAGGACAAACTCGAAATAATCTGGAGTCCCACCGCTAACCTCTTTTGCCCTGTGGGCAAATGATTCCAAGTGAAGATTGATTTTTTTCTTAATGAGGCTGCTTCAAGTATTTTGAGGCAATAGAACAGACAAGCAGCTTCCTAGAATTCCAAGCCTGTTAAATAGGAGCTTTCAATCCTCCAGTAACTCTCAGTCTTAGCTTTTTCCATATACATTATGATTAAGCCAGGAATCTAACTGGCTCATGACCTACATATGGCTCAGTCTAACAAAACCCTTGTTATCCGGCTAGTTCAGAAATCTAGATGTTTACCCCTGCTCGAAGGCAGGTCTGGCAACATGACCTGAAGATTTATAGGTGGCAGATGATTGCCGACAGAGTATCTACTTGAGTTGATCAGAGCCAATACCCTTGTTACATGTCTGTATTCCTACCTGGTCCACTAACTTTTTCCTGTCTAGCCCCTGAATTACTTGGGATTTGTGAGCACCTTCTGGCAAAAATATATTCCTGGTAATGTAATGAGAGTCATGAAATACTGCATTAAATACTTAAGATCTAACTTGAAAAATATTCTGTATACTCCTAAAGAAACTAAAACTTAGATGGACTTTTCCAAAGTCCTATAACTGGTAATAGAAATGGGATTCATAAGCTACCAGTTACCTTTGTAGCTTAGGAAAGGGTGTTGGTATTAACAGGTTACTGTCCAAATGACTCTTCTAGAGCAGGATGGCAGTTTGGGGAAAGGCTAATATCCTAATCTCTATTACCAAATTCTGGCGAAACTGAGGTAGCAGTGTTAATATAAACTCAGACAAGACTTTATATCTAACACCTTAAGGAGGTTCTGTGTTTTCCTTATTGTTTTAAGTTAATTTACTTTGAGAGAGTGAGAGCAGGGGGCAGAGAAAGGACAAGCAAGATCCCAAGCAGGCTCTGCACTGTCAGGGCTGAACCTGATGTGGGGCTCGAACTTAGTGAGATCATGACCTGAGCCGAAATCAAGAGTCAGACGCCTAACCAACTGAGCCACATAGGCACCCCGATGTTGTTTTTGTTTTTAACGAGGTTTTCTGAAGGCATGGAATGGAGCTGTACATATTGAGGGACTTAACTCTCCAACTCCCACCCCCTCCGTGTGCAAAAGAGTCTGACTAATCCTTAGCTGTCTTCTCTCCAACAGGAAGAAGACACTCTGACCTCCATCATCACAGCAGTACTGCGAGCATCTCTAGCAAGGGTCCCATGATTCTACTCCAAGCCACTATGGACTCTGCAGAGAAGCTCCACAAAAACTCAAGTGAGTGGGAAGAGACCTAACTAGCTATTTGAAGCCTCATACCTGAACCACTAGTCAAACCAAAGCTACTTCCTCATCCCCACTTCTTATCCCGTGCTAATAGGACCAGTGTGAATCTCCAGTTGACCAGCTTGGTTTTGCTAAAGAGCATGCGTATTTTTCAGGCTATGGTATCACTTGGTTTTGGCATCTGCTAACCTCCTTGTCCATCCTACAGGTTCTCCTATAGACTCCCAAGCTCTGTGGATGGCAGGCCTTTCCGGGACCCTAATCTTTGGATTCTTGTTAGTGTCCTACTTGGCTATCAGGAAACGGAGGTGAATTATTCCAGTTGTGTTAATAAAACCAGATTGCATTACCAGCCTGTGCCCAGCCTCTCATTCGAAAGGTAAAGCACTATTGTAAAGTCCTCTATCTGCTCTGGGCATCTCCTCTCTCCAGCCTGGGGCATTATTTTGCATGACGGTAGAAGAAAAACAATGATACCCTAGGTTTTGACTCCAGCCAGCTTTTCCAGCTTCCAAATAGAATAACGTTGCAGTAGACTCATAGTTGGATGACCACCTAAGCAGTGGATACAAGAACTAAACACATCAGATTTAGCAGAGATGGTTTCAAGCTCAAGAGGGGGTGTAGAAAAAAACTCTTCCAAAAGACCAAACTAAGGCAGAACTAATCTAGACCTAGTGTGAAATCTTCTAGACCACAAGTTCTCTGAAAGAAGGCTGCTAAAAAAAACCATAATAGGCCCTACCCCCAGAGTTTAAGTAGGTCTGGGCTGATGCTTAAGAATTTACACTTCTAACCACTTCTCAAGTGACCCTGATATTATTCTAATCATCCCACACTGAAATCCAGTGTCTATTAACAGTGACTAAAAGGAAGCATCTGATCATGGATTTGTCAACTGCAAGTAGTTTGATCAGAAGAAGCTTAGTTTTGAGCCCGAACCAGTCTTAAGACTAACAGAAAAGCATGGTGACTTCTCCAGGGAAATAAACATCCTGCTCCAAGGACTCCCTAGGACTGTTGGCCATAATCTGGCAGTCTCTAATCTCTCCAGGGGGGATTTCTGAAATTAATCCTGGTTAAACAAAGTTTCCCCGTTTGTCTTCAGGGAGTAACTTCTAGATTGCTTTATATTTCGGCAAAGTAAAAGGCATTAAACTTGGTACTGAAATACCTGCTTTGTAGACAAGTCAACCTCACTTCAAACTGCTAAGCAGGGACTGTGTATTTCCTTATTCAACCAACAGGGACACTACATGCTTATGTGACAGGAACTATCCTAGATGCCTGATAACACGCTTGAGCCTCACGAAAACATGAGGTAGCATGCACCCACCGTGCTTTGTAAACTCCTACTCCAAATGAGGACCAAGGCAACACGACTTGAACTGGGAGGGCAGAAACATGATTTTGGAATTAGGGATGCCTGTTTTAGTCTGAGATCTAGTGTCATTTCAGATATTCTGCTTTTCACTCCATCTCCTACTGAAAACCCTCTGCTCCTCCATAGGACTAATTTCCAGTGGCACATAGATTCAGCTTGACAAGGTTTTCTAAAGCTTGCCTGTTGGCCTGATGCTTGCTTAGGGGATGTTGCTTAAATAGATGCCTAGAGAAAAGGGCTGGGAGTACGGACTACCTTCTGTGCTAAAGGGGAAGGGCAATGGTCTTGGATTGCAGTGGAGATAGCAGTTAACTTGTTCACTAAGTAGAACTGTAGTTGACCTGGGAAACCATGAATAGATGTAATTTAGTTTAACCATGAATAGATGTAATGCATCCAAATCCTATCACTTCTGTAAAACCTAATTTAAGCTCTAGTTTTACATCCATGTATATTTATAGTACACCTTAATTTGCAGGTTAAACATTAGCCAGAAGTACCATTATTTAGGTCTTAGAATGTTTACATACCCAAATAGGTATGTAAATAGGTTCACATACCCAAATTGTTACAAACATTAAGTTTCCGAGTATCGAAATAAACTAGCGGTTTCTAAATTTCATTAAATTTCTTAGCCCTACTTTGTGGGTCTATAGCCACATTTGGCTAGAAGCTGCTCAAGCTAGGAGCTACAGCATGACTAGAGTCCACTAAATTCAAACACGTATTGGAGATCCACGATGTGACAGGCATTCTACAACAACCAGGAAACCAAGCAACAACCACCAGGAAAGATGCCCCATCGATAAGGACGGACAAATGTTGGGTGGTAAGTGAGGGGAAAAGTCAAGAAAAGACAGGCAGGGAGAACGGGATTCCAAAGTCCCATCCTGCTCTCTCCGTGATAAAACCAAGGGGATATGAGTTCCAGGCCTATCCCACTAAAACAAAGCAGGTATGTGGGGTTCTGTAAATGAAACTAATTTGCTTATTTCAAGTATTTGGATTTACGAGAGGAGAGTCTTCTAGTAGAGCACCTGGAATGTAGGTTATCTACTCAGTATTGATGTTACTACCCTCCCTCAAAAAAAACAAAAAAACAAAAAACATCTATGCTAATTCTAGATCCAACCAAAGAGAAAATCCTGGTGCTTAAGCCTTGACCTAGAACCTGCCAGATTCTCTCTAGCAGGGCTTCTCAGACTGATTGTCCTTAGCCTCCAAAGGAAGCTAAACACGATTTCCCAAATAGAGTTGACCATGGAAACTCTTCAGAGAACTTCCAGGAGTAGTGATCTACACTACTGTAGATCTAGGGTGTTTCTGCTTTCCTAACCATGGAATCCTTATTGGAACTTGGCCTGCTCAACAGGGAGAAAGGAATATTGCAGGGAGAAATTACTATGTGCCTCTGAAGTGAAAAGCCCCTGGCCAAAACTACCTAGCTTAAAGTTAAATCACTGCTCTGAAGTGAAATATCACCTGGGAACTTTAAATGGAGTAGCTTATTAATACATAGTCTCTTCACTAAATTAGAAACTTCATTATCCACAGTGGAATCATTATTTTTTTAATGTTTTATTTATTTTTGAGAACGAGAGAGAGAGCATGAACAGGGGAGGGGAAGAGAGAGAGGGAGGGAGACACAGAATCCGAAGCAGGCTCCAGGCTCTGAGCTGTCAGCACAGAGCCCAATGCGGGGCTCAAACTCATGAACCGTGAGATCATGACCTGAGCCGAAGTCGGACGCTTAACCGACTGAGCCACCCAGGCACCCCCACAGTGGGATCATTATTAAACATTCTTAAACTTCTACTACTTTGGTATTTGTCTCATTCTAAGTAGGCTTTTTCTGGTAACTTCTTATGAACTTAGATTGCCACCCAAGCCTCTTCCCTACCTTCACCATAACTTCCAAATTTAATGACCCTGATTTCTAGGTAACAACTTTTACCCATGGATTAAAGGATTGTTCAAATCTAGTCAGAATAATGTAATTTGCCCTTATATACTTGAGGGTTTTCCTGGATAAAATCAGTGCTGATTGTTAATTCCTCTGTGTGGCTATCATTAACTTATCTTGCAGGGTAGTCAAGTAATAACATAGCCCTTCTAGGGGCTCGCCCAGGCCTGCTGCACAGCTGCCAGCCTAAGATTTCCCTGTGATGTCTTCCCTTTCTCAGGAGATAACTCCTAGGTCATATTTGAGTTTGTTACCTAGCGCGGGCAGCATATTGAGAAAGAATGATGTATAAAACAAACTCTAAGAACTTAGATGCCTGACACTATCTTTCTCCCTGCCCATCCCCAAACTGGCTCTTGACCGTTTAGCTAGGTACCAAAGTATAGATGTGCAGTGGCCTATACTCTACTTTGAAGGTATCGCTCTACTGGCTTCTATGTTTGTGTTGTAGCCTGTTATTCTGACTTCTGATCTTTTGCAAAGTGTCCTACCTTGGGCTATTCCATATGCTTTAGAACTTACAATATTCTCTATCACCATTCTAAGTCTTCTCTGGTCTTCTGTGATTAGTTGATGGAAATTTTTAATCTATAGAGTACACAGCTTTTAAGTCAAGGAAAAATTCTCATTTCTGATTTATTCCCTTCCATCTTGTCTCCATCCCCTCGCTTCATTTCCAGATGAAATGTTCTGAAATTGCCTCTCCATTTCCTTGATCTGTCTTGAGTTCTGGCACATGAGTTGAGCCTTATAGAGATCTCGTATATTCTGACTTTTCAAATACAAATTTGTTTATTCTGCATGGTCTGCTGAGATCTTTTTTCTTGATAGTATGTTTTCAAATATGAATCCTGTCTATTCACATGGTACAAAAGCCAACCGGAGGCTCTGCGTGACTGAAGATGATTAAGTTCAAACACTGGACCAAAAATTACTAGTGTTCAGGTTTCTTTTCCATTTATGTGTCTATTGTTCAAAGTAATATTGAAAGAGTTTAAAACACCAGATTCTGCTTTCCAGGGTGTCTAACGTCCCTAAATTCCAAGAATCCCAGGTCAATCTGCTCACTGTCAGGATGGAAAAAAGTAGATCTCCTAGTCCTATCACAAAGAGATAAGATTTTTAACAACTCCTATTTCTTTTTCTTTTTTTTAACTCACTGAGTCCCAACACATACAACAAAGCATATAAGGTGTACCAATGTTTTAGAAAGTTTGCTGAATATTTCTATCTAACTACCACCTTGGTAAAAGATTAAAAAAAAAAAAAAGCATCCTTAGAAAGTTCCTTCATTTTTATTCCCAGTCAACACTTCTTCAGATGATAACTATTCTAGCACCAGAGATTAGTTTTACTTGTTCTTGAACTTCATATAAACAGAATCCTATACAGTCTTCGGTGTTTAGACTCTTTGATCTAGTGTCTGAGACCTATACTGCAAGTTGGGATAGTTTTTATGTACTACATTACATAAAAGTATCAGCTTGGGGCACCTGGGTGGCTCAGAGGGTTAAGCGTCCGACTCTTGGTTTCAAGCTCAGGTCACGATCTCATGGTTTGGTGAGTTCAAGCCCCTCATCAGGCTCTACAGGGCAGAGCCTACTTGGGGATTCTCCATCTCACTCTCTCTGGCCCTCCCCCTCATGCACTGTCTCTTTCAAAATAAATAAACTTCAAAAAATACATCAGTTTATTCTTTCTCTTACTGGTGGGAATTTGAGTTGTTTCCAGTTTGGGGTTACTAGTAACAAACTTTCAGTAAACACTGGTACCCTAGGAAGGAGGCTGGTTACAACAGTGTTAGGCAATCTCCTCCTACCTGAACCAAACTGGTCCTATGACGACAGAACATAGTAAAAGTGACAGTGTGACTGAGCATAGGTTACAAAAGACAGTGCAGCTTCTGCCTGGTCTCTGGAGAAGCCAGCTGTCATGCCACACAGTAAGGGAGCGGAAGTGGCCTTCCCAGCCAACAGCCCTGGGAATGCCTCCTTGGAAGTGAGTCCTCCAGCCCCGTCCACATCTGCTTGCAACCTTCTAAAAGCCCATGACCTAGCCCCACCACCTGAGCCGACTCTGAATACCTGCTCTACCACAACCATGAGAAATGAAGGATTATTGCTCTTATAAGGCACTACGTTTTGGGCTGACATCTTAAGGCACAATAAGTAACTAATAAATACTTAAGGTTTTTTTTTGTTTGTTTGTGGAGATGTCTCCTCTTGAATGAGAAAGAATTGCTCAGTGTATACTTCATCAGCAACCATCAAACTGTTTTCCAAAGTATTTCTATATTTATACTCACATAGCTATTAGCTGTGTAAAAGAGTTCCAATTAATCTAAATCCCTTAAGTATAGAAACCTATCTTCAGAGGGAAGATCTGCTTTGATCCAGGGTCAGCCTCTCCTCCTTAGAGTATACCTAGAGGTATACTACAGGGGCCCACAGAGGACATAGACCGCTAGATCCCCAGTGTTAGCAAGCTGGGGGATTCTTGCTGCCTGTCTAATCAGCCCACAAGCAAGGGAGCTTTCAAATAAGCCAATGAAATATCTAAAGATTCATAAAACCCATAAAATTGAAAGACAAAAATTAACGTTTTCACAGTCAGCAAGGATTGAGATCTGTTTGCCATCAACCACTTAGGGATCTACAAAGTGGTAAGATTCCTTCATTCTGTCACTTTCCAGGGAAATAGAATTTCACTTTAGGACAAATCTAAGAAAAACCCAAAGTAGTTGGCAGATGACTGGAAACGGCATCTTGACTTGAGCCCTATGTCTTGAAATTACTGGTTTGGATCTTCATGTTCAACTAAAGAAACTCCCTTTTGTATTAGGAATTGAAATTAGAGCAATCTATTTCAACAACCAACACAGAACTTACATGGTCTGAGAACGAGAGAAAAGGTAGAAAGCCAGAAGTTGAACCTGATATCACAGTGGACATTCTGGAGGAAACCTATTCTTTTTAATAGAAATTGTCGGTTCCTGCCACCCTCACCTTCACCCAAAATATTCACACCAGGATACTAGCTACATGACTGTTTGTAAAACATTTAACCTTGTCAATCTCCACTTTCTCACATCTGAAATAAGGACTAAATTATTTCTATCTTTCTGACTTTAAATCCTTGGCTCTCGGAATATCCTGAATCTCCTTTAGTCATTTTCATTGGTTTTGATTCCCGGCTATCGCTGGGAAATTCTACTTCCTTAATTCCTGGCTCAGGATTTTCATGCTGTGAGCTGGCAATGTGCTTTTGTCCTACGCCATCGCACATTTCTGCCTTCTGAGAGCTAAAGCCTTGCTGTTTTTCAATAAAAGTCTGAGCAAGCCTTACTGCGATGGCCACAGGCCTGGGGGGAGCAGAAATAAGGAGATTCTGCCACTTACCAACCTCTTCTCTTCCCACTTCTCCCAAGAAGTACTGTTCTTTCGGTCTTGCTGACATGGAACTGAAGACAATGACCAAGAGAAATAAGTCACCTTCCCCAGCCCCCCAAAGCTAAGTTAGGTGGTAAGAAATGGCCAAACCCAGTGAAGTGTCTTGAATAAAGCAGTTGGGAGGGGAGAAAGTAAGGGGCAAAGGGCTGACAGTACAAAGATTTATGGTGGTAGGAGCACCTGGGTGGCTCAATCAATCAGTTGAGCACCTGACTTCAGCTTGGGTCATGGTCTCACAGTTCGTGGGTTCGAGCCCTGTATCCGGCTCTGTGCTGACAGTGCAAGCCTGCTTGAGACTCTCTCTCTCTCTCACTCTGTCTGACCCTCCCTGACTTGCACTTTCTCTCTCTCCCATTCTCTAAATAAATAAATAAATAAATAAATAAATAAATAAATAAAGATTTATGGCGGTAAAATAAAGAACAGGCTTCAATGATATTGGGCAAAATGAACTCTACCCACCAAGTTTTGACCAATCTCAACATTGGAGTAAGGGGCTGAATTATAAGAACTACCTTCATGTTTACAAGATGTTCTTCCTATGTGCCTGTCTGATCATTTATCCCTTCATCAGGCTCTCTCAGGATGTTGACTGTATTTTGCATGGGTCAAAAGTATCTGACTTTAGTTTTCAAAGAAGCATCTTCTCTTACCCTCATAATTATTCAGCCTTATTGGGTTCTGCAGGCTAAATGCTAGGGGTGTTGGCAGGGAGAGGACAGAGGAGGAGACCAGCACCATCCTAAAGAGAGAAACCCATTGTCCACCAGCCACTATTTCCTCAAAATGGCAAAGGCTGCCCCAAGGAAGTGCCCAGAGACTGACAAAGAGGTTGCTGGGAAGTGTCGTTTCTGGTGCCAGTAGTCTTCACAGCTGGTGGTGCTACCCACACTTATCAAAGTCAGACTTTCATCCTAAAAATTCCCTTGTCCTTGTCCAGGACAAAGGGCCTGGCACACACCTGGAGCTCACAGAACATTTGCTGAATGAATCACACCGAACTATGACATAATTTGACCAGATTTAAAGGAGCCTAGAAAATTCCCAGAGAATGGCTGAATTTATCTGGAACATACTTTCTGGATAAATTTCTATTTGTTAGAAATTTACATTTTATATTACAACCAGGAACGTATGAGCGTCCCGTTTCTCCATATCCTCACCACACTTGTTATCTGTCTTTTTGTCTTATCACTACAAGGTAACATTTATAAACTATTTTTAAATAAAAACATAGTATAAAGACAATGAAAAGGCCCATAATCCTACCAATAAAAATACTAAAGGGTATGATCAAAAAGAATCCAAACCAGGGACGCCTGGGTGGCGCAGTCGGTTAAGCATCCGACTTCAGCCAGGTCACGATCTCACGGTCCGTGAGTTCGAGCCCCGCGTCAGGCTCTGGGCTGATGGCTCAGAGCCTGGAGCCTGTTTCCGATTCTGTGTCTCCCTCTCTCTCTGCCCCTCCCCCATTCATGCTCTGTCTCTCTCTGTCCCAAAAATAAATAAACGTTGAAAAAAAAAATTAAAAAAAAAAAAAAAAGAATCCAAACCATATTGAAAAGCCAGATGAAAAGACAAGAACAGCCAGGGCACCCGGGCGGCTCAGTCAGTTAAGCGTCAGACTTTGGCTCAGGTCGTGATCTCACGGGTTGTGAGTTTGAGCCCCATGTTGGGCTCTGTGCTGATGGCTCAGAGCCTGGAGCCTGCTTCGGATTCTGTGTCTCCCTCTCTCTCTGCCTCTCCCCGGCTCTCTCTCTCTCTCTCCCCCTTTCTCAAAAATAAATAAACATTAAAAAAATATTTTTTTAAAGAAAAGAAAAGAACTCCCACCCCTCACCCCCAGTTGATCTTCCTGAAAGCAACTGTCTTCAATGGCGTCTTACAGGTCAGTCCAGAAACAAGCCTCATGTGCTCACGTGCTTCGGTTTACACAAAAGTGACAACCCACTTCCTGCCCTCCTGTGCGCAGTGTCACATTTACTCCTCCCTATGGTATGTGTTACCTGCCTCTTGTCCAGAAGGCCTATAGCCTCCAAAAAATTAGGACATGGGAAGACCAGCATGCCCAGCAGGAGTCCTGAAGGGCAAAGTAATCTGTTCCCTCCGTGTCTTTCCACGGGCCTAGGAAAGCTCTGTGCATAGAGGAAAGCCAGCATACAAGACCACTTTTATTTGACCATGGTGTGAAGAAGCAGTGTGTGTGTTGGCTTTTTTGCCCAGTGCTCCAAAAAGTAAATCCTGGGCCTTGGGAAGGTGGAAGCCACGGTCAATGGTGCTTTTAGGCACCTGTATCATATTCTACATTAGGCCATTAGACCGGGCTCCATGCTCTTGGTAACACTTTGCACATTACCTTCCCTGTCTCCTTCCAATGGTTTATACCTGCGAGCGTGCAGTTTCTGGCATTTGCTGTTACCCAGGAAGCTACAGAGACAAGTGATGGGAAAGTACTCGTAAGTAAGTCCGTTCATAATGAAGGCCTAAGGAAGAAGCCCTCTGTCAAAGTCACATTTAAATTCGATGAGTCAACCCTTTTCGCAATTACCCAGCAGCCAAGCTTAATATAATCTATCGGAGCGGCCTCCGTAAGATGACACCGAAGCCCTGAGACACCTCCGGGGTGACTCGGTGCCCTTGGTTTGGGGCCAACTGACTTAATGTTCTGTGTTTCCTGTGAATGAGTCCTTCCCCTCATTTCACCCTGATGGCTACATTACAATTCCCTAAATTCTCTTTTTGCCTTTTTTTTTTTTTTTTTAATCTCTGGTACCTCAGGAACCTTCTTCTTCTGGCCACAAAAGAAAAATACAATATGGAAATCTGAGTGACTGAAACATGGTAGCACAATGGAAGGGCTTCCCCAGCTGAGGTCTGATGAAAACTACACCAGAATAGATTCATGACAAAGTCGACAGAGCACAAAACAGTGTTATTTCAGTATTAGGAGTGCAGAATTAATCATGAGTCTACCCTGATGAACTTATCCAAGTGCAAGGTTATTCTATGAAACAGATGGTGTTGAAAGGAAAATATTAATTTGTGCATTTTAACCCCTGAAATAAATGTTTAGAAAGCATAAAGTAATCATTACCATTTTTTAGCACATACAATATGCCAAACACTGCGTAAGCAATCTCCATGGATTATTTTATGTAATGCTCACAATGACCTATGAAGTAGGCAATAATATTATCAACATCTTAAGAAAAGAGAAAGAGGGGCACCTGGGTGGCTCAGTCAGTTGAGTGTCCAACTTCAGCTCAGGAAGGCTGAACCCACCCCTGCTTTAGCAGGTGGCCTCTTCGTTCTAAGAGGAATCCCATCTCCCTTTATTCACAGCTGGTTGTGGAGTGAATGTGTGACCACACTTGGCTCTGTGACTGGAGAATTCCTCCTGGGGGAACTTGGAGAAATCTCCTCACTCCTAAGAGAGAGCTAGAAGTGATACCCTCTTCTTGCAGGGAATTGTGGGTACGGCTGTGCCACCTAGTGTGGCTGCAGCCTGTGGGCTTGGTCTCTACATTCAAAGGCTGTACCTAAGAGGACAGAGTAAAGGCAGAGAAAACTACTTGCATTCCTGAGGACATCCTTGAGCCGTGCAATCAACCTATCTCTGGACTTGTACTTCTATGTGGTAGTAAATGTCCTTTCTGGTTAAGATCAACACCCCCTGCAATATACCACAGCTGTTAAATATAGACACAGAGGCAAAAGCAGCAAAATGTGCTGAATATAGTTTTCTGCCATCCTGCAGAAGATTAGATCATCACAGGAAAGCAAACTCTTACTTAGGTACTCAAAGGGCTCTTTTGAGTTTATCATGGGAGGTTGCATAACACTGTTTCTGGTTTCCCACCCACCTGGTCCTTTCTTGGTGAGAATGAGGGACCCATTCCTTCATAGAAGCCAAAGTAAAATTCATTGCTCAAAGAGATTCTCTTAAACACTCTTTGTCTCGGGGCACCTGGGAGGCTCAGTCCGTCAAGCATCTGGACTCTTGGTTTCAGCTCATGATCTCCCAGTTTGTGAGTTCAAGCCCTGCACTGACAGTGCAGAACCTGCTTGGGATTCTCTCTCTCCCTCTCTCTCTGCCCTTCCCCTGCTTGTGCCCTCTCTCTCTCTCTCTCTCTCTCTCTCTCTCTCTCTCTCTCTCTCTCTCTCTCTCTCTCTAAAAAATTTAAAAAAATACTCTATCTTTCAGGCACTGTGTGAGGTAAGAATTGAGGATCAGAATTCACAGTCTAAAGAATAACTGCCTGAGGTAAGTGAAATACAGAGAGAGGGCCAAGGAAGGGTCTTGGCTGTGGCCATGTGTAGGGACCACATGTAAGGGCTTAAAAACCTGGGGGTTATATTGGCATATTATTGGGGTAGGAGGGACAGAGAGAGGAATGGGGGCTTAGAAGGAGAGGAAGGGAGACATTCCCAGCAGAAGAAAAAGCATGAACAAAGTCAGGAAGAGGTGAGTAACAGCTGGATGTGTCTAACAGGTACCAAAGCACATGATAAAGCTATCGATCTGCAAACACTGTGAAAATGGTTCTAGAATGGACAAATGCATCAATAGAACCAAGAAGAGAGCTGAAAGAAAACCAATTCTATCAGTGAATTTTGTATATGGAAAAGGTAGCATTTCCAACTTTTCACTCTATCTCTGTATTGTTTGAATTCTTTACAACATATTTATATCTTATTTATGTTTAATGAAAATAGCAATCATTTATTCCTTTTCATGACTATAAAAGTAGACATATGCATTAAACATTCAGAAAGCACAAAGAGATAACAAACATTACCCTTGGGGATATACTCTTCCAAAATTCTTACATATTATTTTTCTTTTCACGAAAATAGGATTATAATTTATGTCCTGTGCTCCACTTTTACCCTCCCCCCATTGTGGTTGTTTTAAAATATCTCTTTGACATTTCTCCCACTAAGAGGTAGAGCCTTATTCTTTCCCCTGAATGTGGGTCAGGCTTGGTGGCTGACTTCTTAACCAATAGACTATGTAGGAAGGACAGGGTATAAATTCTAAGGTCAGGTTATAAAAAAGATATTGCTTCTGTCTTCTGTGATGCTGTTCTCTAGCAAAAAGTAACACATATGCCACTATATCATCAACACCTTAATGTTAATATATGTAAATCAACATTGTTATTAAAGGGGATAGCAAACCAACCTTAGCCAATCTGACCTTGTATAAATCTCAAGTTCTTTTTTGGTAGATGACGGTAGCCACAGAACATTTAGGTAATTGAGAGTGAATTTTTTCCCCATCACAAATGAAAGTAAGCCTCAGTCGAAATTCACACCACACACACACACACACACACACAGAAAAGCAATGCCATCTGTTCGGTGAGGTATGTGAAAGCCCAGCTCTGTGGGTTTTTGTTGTTTTTACCAACTTTGCCATGAGGTGGACCCCCAAGACCTGACCTTAACTGCTTCCCTGCTTGTGCCCACTGACCTTTGTACCACATTTTTCCTTATCCCTTCATATTTCCATCATATCCCATGATGGAAACAGAAACGACCACTCAAGCAATAATGACTGCCCAGAGGAAGAGCTGTGGCGGCCAGTCCATCCAGAACAGCTTGAGCTCAACCCCCGACTCACATCTGCACAGACGGACCATGGGGTGACCTCTAGAATGACCGACAATTACCTTTACCTCATTATGATACTAAAATCTCCACCCAAGGAGGACCCTCAGCCTCATTTACACAGCATGCGATGTGTGTATAGGCATGTTTCCTTAAGGTCCATGTGCAACCTTATCCCATTTCTAGACACCATGACAAGTCTCTGCTTTCTGAATATTCATCCTAACCCTAAAGAAGAGGAACCCATTCACCCTTGCTTGGGGAGTCATGGCTTTCGAAGTTATTCCCCCCATCTCCTTATTTGCAGCATATAAAGTTTCCTTTGTGTGAAGTTTCTATTTGTGACTCACCGAGGAGCAAACTCATGTTGGTTAAGTCTTGAGTGAAAGCTTCAGTCAGGCAGCACAGTATATCCTAGAATTCAGGCAGCTAGAACAACCAGAAACCAGAGTCCAGACCCAAATGGAGCCCTGTTGAAAGACCAGCATCAATCAGCCACTGAATTCTTAAGATCAAGTCTCAAGGTGTCACCCCTTAGGGTGTGGGCCACAGGCCTTGCTAAATTCTTGCACCCTTTTCAGGCAAAGGTAGGGAGTATTTCAAATAATGAATTCAACCCATGATCTTAAATACCACTGATTCCTCCAATAAGGCCCACCTCTAACAATCATTACGGTAATTAGCACAGTCTGTGGGGCTGAGAAGCAATGGGAGAGAGGAACCCTGCCTGTGGTCACACCAAGTGGGGGCTTCCTAACTAGAACGTGAGGGGTAGCCTGGGTGTCTCCATCGGTTAAGCGTCTGACTCTTGGTGTTAGCTCAGGCCACGATGTCATTGCTCATGAGTTCGAGCCCCACAGCCGGCTGACAGTATGGATCCTGCTTAGGATTCTCTCTCTCTCTCCCTCTCTGTCTGTCCCCCCACCCCCCAGCTCACTCTATCTCTCAAAATAAATAAACATTAAAAAAAAAAAAAGAATGTTAACTAACTACCCATGCAGGAGCTCAAATTTCCAAGACAATAAATAACTATACCCAGATTAAGATTTTATCTTTTTAAATAATCTCTACAGTCAACTCGCGGTTCAAACTCACAACCCCGAGATCAAGAGTCACATGCTCTATTGACTGAGCCAGCCACGTGCCCATAGGGTATAACTTAAAACACTGCCTATGGTGAAATATGTTTTTAATCTTTTTTGTTTTAATGTTTATTTATTTTTGAGAGAGAGCATGAGTGGTGAAGGGGTAGAGAGAGAGAGGGAGACCCAGAATCCAAAGCAGGCTCCAGGCTCTGAGCTGTCAGCACAGAGCTCCATGCGGGGCTCAAACTCACAAACTGGGAGATCATGACCTGAGCCAAAGTCAGACGTTTAACTGACTGAGCCACCCAGGTGCCCCGAAATATTTTAAAGCAAGTAACAGACGTCATGGCAAACAACTCCACAGCATTCCAATGTGTGGCTATGCCAGACTTCTGCAAATCATATTCATTTAATAAACACTTATGTCATGGCCCATTTGTTCCTTTTATAAACAATTCAAAGATGAGTGCCCTTAACATACACATTCCGTGTCTTTTTCTAATTATTCTGCAACCGGGGTCCAAGCAGCAGGAGCACCTGACTCTGGGGGTCCCAAACAGACCAGCTGTGGTCACCTGACGCTGACAAAATCCAAAAGGTGAGAGCTGAGTGGTAGTAACACAAGAAAAGGAACTGAGTTCAGAAAGGCCGATGCTGGGAATGATGGGAGAAAAAGGAACAAAGGCCAGACGTTGTTGTGGCTCCTAGTCTGCAGGCAGGATTCCTCAGGCATGCAGACTAACTCCTACAGCTCCCTCAAGAACTTCCTTTAATGCGTTACCACTCCCCTTTGATCTGGTTAGTGTAACTTCACTCCCATAACCATAAACACCGCCCCCACACCCCCCCCCCCCCATATATGTCAGCGATCATCTTTCAAACATACAGCCCAATGACATACATCTGAAGGGTCTCACCACTAAGGTTCAACTCCACAACAATGAAACCAACCTCAACAACAGCTAGCCCTCCAAGTTCCTGGAGACCTTGTTTTTAACAAGCACGAATTCCTTAGAGACTCAGCTATCCCTAACCCCAAGTAAAATGTATATAATCAGTTATTCCTCAAATGTATACCATCAGTTATCCTTACTGGGATAAAGCATTAATCCCGGTGCAGCTCTTTCTGCCCATGGATTTTGTCCCAGTGCTCTCATAAAGCACCTTTTTGCACAGAAAATGTCTCAAGGATTCTTTCTTGGTCTTTCGCTGAGGGCCCCACATCAGGAAGACAGGGGACTAGCATTTCAACTAGTGCTGAAAATACTTCTACGTCTATATGAGGCGAATGTGGGACAAAGGTTGGTGGGTATGAGACAAAGCCGGGGCTGGACAGGGGTCCCCTCAATCCTGACCAAAAAACGCAGCGTTCCCGGAGACCTGAATCCAAGCGTCAGAGTAGCACGCCTTGCAGGAACCCGGGGCAGGATGTTTACCAAAAGGCGACTCCACCACCAAGACCAGCGAAGACAGAACCAAACCAGTCTGCTCTGAGGTGCACCCCAGGGCTGACCTTTCCCTGACTTTCGCCCTCATTATAATACTAACAAGCACGCCCAGGAGTGCAGATTTCATGTAGTGAATGAGACCCCGTACAGGGTTTGCTTATTGCGTCTGCGCGCCCAACTTCCTGTCTCTCTCTCCTTGCTGGTTTGAGGTTTAGACGTCATTCCCTTCCCGCGTCGGTGTCTTTAAAATCCTTCCCTGGACTTTGTTCTGGGGCCCAGCAGGAAGGGTCCTTTCCTTTGTGCTGTTCCGCTTGTGCTTGAGCATGAGCCCCCATGAAAACTTGCCTGGAACTTTCCGGTTTGGCCTCTAGTCAGTTTCTATTGTGTAGGTAACAGGCGCATGCAGGTGGTTAGTAAGTGTCAGGTCAGTCTTTGTCTGGGGTCAGTCCTTTGGGGTCAGCCCTGCAGGGCAGTCTTACTGCTGGAGTGGAAAGTTTCAGTTCCCACCAGGTCTTTTGCCCCAGTTAAGCTGGAAAGACCTTAATCAGTTAGAAAGTACCAGACTTAGGTCAAAATGGAGGCAATTGCAAGTTCTCTTTCAATTCTTTGGGATAAATTCCTACAAGTGGAATTGCTGGATCAAATGGTATGTAGCCCATTTTCTCAAAAAAAAAAAAAAAAAAAAAAAAGAAGAAATGCAAGAACAAAATGTAGGAAAATTGGATAAAGATTTTGAAAAAACAATACTTCAAAATTAAAGGCAAGTAATAACAAGACAAAGCTCCAAACAGGAAAAGTAAAAGGAATCAGTGTTATCAGACTAAGCTAAAATGTGGGCCCCAAGCTAAAATGTGGGCCCAGATTGCTTCCTTCTCAGTCTCACTAGAACCCAGTCTCCCCGCCAACCCCCAGCCCTGTCTCCCGCATTCCTGGAGGGTCCAACAACATAGTCCTATGCTAACTAATGGAATTGCTTAGAATTAGCGTTTTTCCCCTTCAGCATGAAATCCTATTATTTCCTTCTCTTCTGCCCTCCAGGGGAGGAATGGGAAAGAAAATCTTAGTCCTTTCTCCATCTCTCAGTAAAGAGGCAACACAATCCTCTAAGGGTGGATGAGCACAATAGGAAAAGACCCAAACACCTGGCTCCCTGGTTCTAGCAAAAAAGGGATTAGCCTCACTTCAGTTAGCACTCCTAAGAGGAGGCAGTTTGGGTCCAGACCAGAGCAAGCCAGTTCCAATATCTGAATTGAGGAAAAAGCTTAGACTCTTTAAGTGACCAATTAAATCTTCTTTACATGATTGAGGCCAATTTACATAAATAGTTCCTCACTTTCAAACAAAGGGACAGCAAACAAACTTCAAGCTACTAAAGAACAGAAAGGACTGGAAAAGCTGGCAGTCCCCGGGTTACCTGGGGCAGGATCTGGTACTGGGAGATAAGAGTCCAATCCTGGAGCCCTGGCTGAGTTCCCATGGGGAAAATGCTTGTTTTATTCATTGTCCTATTTTAAACTGCTAGCCAGCTACTCCACCAGTTGAATTCATCTCTACCGAGGAAAAGCGAGAGAAGGAAGAAGCTGCTAGGGCCAAATGACTCCCAGGCAGGATGGACAGACTGACAACGGCAGGCACCACAGCGTTTTCTTACTGACTCAGCGGCACAGGGTCTACCCGGCACTGGTAATGGATGGACAGCTGATGACCGAAGAATGAGTGTTTGATAAGCCTCCATCACAGCGAGGATCCCAGTTGTTCATCAGGAGTCGTTCCCGCCCTGGACCGTCAGCCACGTGATAGAAACGGGGAAACAGGTGCCGTCAGTCTGTTTTAAGTCTCCAAGCACAGCTGCTGGGACAGCAGCTTCACACAGGTGCTCGCTGATGAACGAGCAGCAGCCGCAAGGAGGTCCAGTTGCCATTGGAGCCTAGGCAGCCTTTAATCAAAAACACACTGTGTTTCAGCAATCATACGCACTGGAAGCACCCCCTGCCTTCAACAGATAGGAAGGTAAGCAACCTCTTTCACCCACCCCATGTCATCCTCAAAACCCATGAGTGGCCTCAAAAAGCGTCCAGACTTATCTGACAAATCGTAAATGAAAGATATTAAATATGTTTATGAAAAACCCAAAATATTAGTACGGGTTACTTTATCATTAAAAATCTCTTTTTTTTTAAGTTGATTTATTTACTTCGGGAGGGAAAGAGAGAGAGAGAGAGAGAGAGAGAAAGGAGGGGAGGGGCAGAGAGAGAGGGGGGGAGAGAGAGAATCCCAAGCAGGCTCCAAACTATCAACACAGAGCCCGATTCAGGACTCGAGCCCAGGAACCTTGAGATCAGACCTGAGCTGAAATTAAGTCGGGCGCTTACCAGACCGAGCCACCCAGGCGCCCCTAAAAACAATCTTTAATGGGAAAAAAGAAGACACCTGTGAGTATAAAATCACAGCTTGAGTCAAGCATGTGCCCATTAATATAAAAAAGCATAAACACCACAGGTAATTAGACCAAGATTGCCCTGTTCTGACCCTCTTCTCTGGATGTTTCCAATCTTGGTGGGTGGCACCAACATGCATGCATTTCCCAGACCAGAAACCCAGGACTTTAAATATTCATCATTCCTTCATTGCCTACAAATTAAGCAACACAGGCTCCCATCTTCAAGCGCACATACACCCACCCTCACACACACATGCCCCCTGGTGTGGTCCAGGCCTCACTCTCCCCTGCCCAGCCACACCTTGGCACTGGGAAGCCCTGATGACACGTGCATCTTCCACGTGGCTTTGGTTAATCAGGAACCTCAAATAGGCCAGCTGTGCTTTGGGAAGAGGCCAGAAACAGCGGCCTTGACCCAGAGGTCAAAACTCTCCTTTAAGTGTGCAGACAAGGCAGTGATAAAGCAGCGCCCCCAAGTGGTCGGGAAGCAGAAGACAGCATCTCGGGGACGCAGGGAGCATAGATCAGAGACACCTGGGTGGGAGGAGGCTATTTACAGAAAACAGAGGCCCCACAATATTCATGCGGGGCAAACGCCAACAAAACTTGGATTATAACTGTGACTGTAACCTCCTTAAAATAACAAGTCTGGGAAAAGCTCAATTAGGCTTAAAACTGATATATTCAATCTATTTGATTTTTGCTCTCGCTAAAAGTAAACATTGACAACAGGATTTTTCTTTGGTTTTTGTTGGCTTGTTTGTTTGAATAAACTTCCAGAACTAAAATTAACATATGAAATTTCGTCAGAAACAAGCCGTGTGATCTCAGACGGTAGCAGTTCATGGCTCAGTTTTGCTCACGGTTCAAAATGACAAGAGTGAACTTCCTGATTCCTAAATTTCCTCCCAGCTCAGGAATACTGTATTTACTCCTGGGGGGGGGGGGGGGTGCATAAGATGCTTATCTCTAGAATGTGTTTGACAATTTGTATTAGAATTGTCATGACTTTATTAAAAGTGGTTTAAGACACAGGGAACAGAGTCGCGCTCACACTGGCTCATATTTCGGGCGTCTGTTGTCAGGACAGGAGGCGTGAAGAAGGGAATCTCAGGAGAAGCCAGGGACACAGGCTGAAAATCACCCAGGCCTCAGGGAAAGAAATGGGACGAGGAGGAGCCATCACGAGCTCTCTGATGTGGCCTCGCCCTCTCGGCGGCTGAGCACGCCTGGTGGCTTCTCCCCTGACCACATCAGCCCCACTGTCCCCTCTTCCCGGGCGGGGGCGGGAGCTGCTTTCCCTGTTAGACCCCTGGGATCGCTGTGTCCGCACAGCTCCTACAGGCAACCCGGAGTCTGACGCTGCTGCGAGAACTTCACGCTCACCTCCCAGAGCCAATGCACTATTTCCCCATTCCAAACTCGGTGGAGAGAAATATGATTGGAGCAGCTCATCTTTGGAGTCAGGCCTCACTAATCACTAGCAGCCCCTGAATGGCTGTCCTTGCAGCACGTGACCACCCCTGGTCCAATCAGCTGCGGGTGGATGGGAAAGGTCAGGTGACAGAAACCACCGCTGCTGAACTGTGGGTGGGGCAGAGTGCCTTAGCCGGGGTTAGCGTCAGAGTGCAGTTCTGTGCTAACTCCGTAGCCACTAAAACTAGGCACCTGCAGCATTTAAATTGAATTGATTGAAATAAAGTTAAATTAAAAAACCCAGTTCCTCATTTGCACTATCCACATTTCACGTGACTAGTTCAGGTGTTCATGTGACACTGAATTGAACAGATATAGATATGGAACATTTCCTTCCTTGTAGAAAGTTCTGTTGAATAGCACTGGCCTCTAAGTAATAGATAATTCTAGTAGAGTTATTAAATGCCACAGATGATGGGAATGTAAATTCAAGTTCATTGAAATAAATATGTAAAAACCCAGTTCCTCATTTACACTCAACACATTTCAGGTGCTCGGCAACCGCACGTGACCAATGGGTACTACATTAAATTGCACAGATATAGGACATTTTCCATCATTGTAGAATGTTCTGGCCTTTACAAAATTAGGTATCTCTAGCACTTCTTAAATATGAAAGATGACAGGGAAAGAAAATTCTTTCATCAGCTTGTTGTCTATCTTGATCTTACAACCTAGATTCTTAGAGGGAGGCTTTGGAGAAATATAATAGGCAAAGGACATCCAATTTTCCTCATGTACTTGCTGAGGGCCATAAGGCAGCTAAGTGACACCCCATCAGCCATCACTTTCTCACATAGGCAGACTGTTTGCTAAGCTGTGGCCTGGTCGATGATTTGGGGATCAGCAAGAAAATCTACAGATACACAAGAGGGAAAATGAGAATATGGGTTTTTCTGTTGCTGTCAGAAAAGCCACACAGTCAAAGCCGTGAGATTGGGTCTATGTACCAACAGGGGTTCCATTGTCTGCTCTGTCAGAGTGACCCTCAAAAAAGTGGTTTTGAAGCATGATGCACACATTAGAAGCACAGTGTTTGGTCTGAGCACGATAAGAAAACAATAAAATAGGTCAGGGTCCTATTGCCTCTCCTGTCTTTATTCATATTTGCTGGACAAGAAATTACCAGAGATGCCGTTTACTACGTGTTAGTGTCAGGCGTTGTGCGGGATAAAGATAGGAGTTAGAGTCAAAAAGAATTTTTGCAGTTTAAGGCTTTATTGGGAACTAAGGTTCCGGGCGAGGTTCCGTGACTCAAGGAGGGAGTCAGGAAAATCGCGCCCAGGTGTGGTGGGGTAGGGTTTTTAAGCTGTAGCAGTTCCGGGTTTAGGCTCAGGTGGGTCTTTCTCTCGTGCCCTGTGCTGTTGCTCGGTAATTGGTTGACCTTCAATTCGTTCTGCAGAGCCTCGGGGCTTTCCCTTGGGTTGTGCTGGCGCTCGGTGATTGGTTGCCCTGCGGTTTCTTCCGGTGCGCTGGCGAGAGGGCCGTCCCCTTCCTAACATTCCAACCTCTTATTGGTGATAATGGGCGAGGGCTCTGATCTGGCTGCTTCCAGCAGATATAAGGGAGGCGCCATAGCATGTGGGGGTCTGAGGTTGGAATGCGCGAGTAGCGCAAGACCGCCGTCTGATGAAATGCCACCTGGGAAACTTCATGAATTCGTTTCCCTACGAAACGGAGAAAACAAGGTAAGAGCATAAGTATTATACAGACAGCAACTAGTGGGGTGACTATGGGGAGGAGCCAAGTTAAGAGGGGTGATTGCCGCCAGGAGGTTAGGGGGTCTGAGGATCCTGGGCGGGCGGATAGAGTTTTTTGGATTTCCTTTAGGGGTTGTATATTGGTTTCAGCTAAGCCTGATTTATTGAGGTAGTTAGTAGTAACATTCTTCCCTCAGGAACAGGCATCTTCCCCCTTTTTCTGCTGTTAGGAGATCTGTCTCGTCGGTTTTGTAGAGTGACCTGTGCTAGGGAGTTGATCGGCCTTTGTAAGGCGGATAGGGGGGTTGCTGAGGCTTCTATTGCGATTTGGAGCCTGACAGGTCCCTGGAGGAGGTAATGGAGTGTGCAAGGGAGCCGGTGTCAACCCCGGCGGCCAAGAGGGACGTGGCTAGGGATAGTCCGACCATTAGTGGGAGGAAAACGGCTCGTTTTTGGAGACGGAATTCGAGGACTTGATGGAGTTCTTCCTGTCCCTATAGGGTGAGTTGGGGGATAATGGTGACTGGGAGACAGATAAAAGCATTTTTGGGCATTTGTTTATAAGCTGTGCCATTACACCAATAGAATCCCCCTGGGGGAGGGTCGTGCCTAGGCATAGGCAGGGGGGAGGGGCAAGGTGGGGAGGCATGAGAGGAGTAGCATATTGGGTGAGACGTGTTGCTTTGAGGGGTCTCAGTGAGGATGGGAATCTGTAGGGAGATTTGACTTCTGGGGTGGTTGATGGAGTTAGTGGTGTTGGGAAAGGGGGTGGGTAATGGAACGGCTATTACTGGATCCCGCTGAAGGGATGCACAAAGAAAGCAGTGTGACAGGTTGGTTAAGCCTGAGTGGTTAAGCAGGATCGCTCCTTGTCTGATTAATGTAAGCCATGAGAAGGGGTGTTGTGCAGGGGGTGTCTGTAGTTGTGTGTTGAGCTGGTCTTCTTGGTCCGTGATTACTTGGGTAAGATCTTTAAGGTTGGAGAGGGAAGGAGACCTAGAGGGCTCATAGGTCCGATAGATGGTTAAAGAGGAGATGGGGTTAGAGAAATGGCCGTTCTGCCACAGTTTCCCCATTATTCCGGTTTGCCAGCGGGGATCCCATGGATCAGGGACAGTAAGGGTAAAGTTGCCATTTTTTAAGCAGAAGTGGCCCGTCCTTGGTCCTGTGAAGCAGTATAGGTTGAGCCAGTGTATGTTACAATAGTGATAGGGGCATCCTCCATATTGGTTGGGGGAGGTTTGGGAGCATATTTTGTCGGTTTGGTCATATAAAAAGCAAATGGCGGGAGTAATCCGCGTAGAGGCTTGGAGGGTGTTGAAAGAGGGGAATTTAAAGGTGACTTGATTTTGGCACCCAACAATGGGGCAAGGGGTAGAGGGTATGATAGAGGTGTGTCCATTAAAAGTTTCGGATAGGTAAAAAACCCACCTATAGGAGGGTTGTGAGGGCATAAGGGGGATGATGTTAACAAGGAGTAACAAGGGAAGTATCATGATATATCAGTATGGCTGGTAAAAAGGTAAAGAAGGAGATTTCGACGGGGAGAAATCAGAGAGAGTTCCTGAAGCCAACAGTCGGAGACCCAGGAGAGAAATAAGGGGAGGGTGATGGGGTCGGATGAGTGGGAGAGTTGTAGCTCATGTAATATTGTGAGTGTGAAGGTGGAAAACCGAGGGGAAGGGTCCGTCATGAAGGGGCCTGTCGGGTTAGTTTGAGGGTGAGGGGGCCGGTTGGTTGGGAGGTCCACGACTCTTCTGGTATAGAGGGTAAAGGGGGGGCCCATTTGAGGTCGGAGGTGTGAACCCACAGGGTGTGGCCCAGTAATTTAGCAGCCATGGGGGTTGTGAGTATGACTGTGTAGGGACCCTCCCACCGGGGGCAAGGGTTGGTTTTTGTCTTACTCGAAGGAGCACTGAGTCTCCTGGGTTTACAGATAGGGAGAGGAGAGATCGATGGGAGCTGGTAGAGTGAGGTCCGCGTACTGTCGAATCAGGTGTCGGAACAGGCTGAGGTAAGGGAGATAGGCAGCCAAAGGAGGAGGATCTTTTGGTAGGGGTTGGGGTAACAGGAAGGGTCGCCCGAGACCCTTTTTGTTTTCTTGACTTTCATGCTTTATTCAAAGTAAAATATGAATCAAAGACAGGTATTGGTAAGCAGGTTATGTCTCTAAAGAATTACTTTTTAGTTCAGAGCAGAATGTTGTCCCATCTACTGTGATACAAATCCTTTATGGACCAATGCATCTGGTATGAAGTGCGAGCAGGGAAATATAACAGAACTTTATTCCCTCCCGTGACTATAAATCTCATATGTAAATATGATTTACTATTACTGCTACTAAACCGGTTCCGTCTTTACTTGCCCCGCCTGCCCGCCACCCTCTCTTAAATATCAAATTTGAAACATTTCCTTCAAATCTGATGTCCGTCAGTGCAATCTGCTTTATTTGACATAAGGCATTTGGGACAGTCACTTCAGAATAGTTTTCTGCCTTTTGGAAGAGTTACAGAATGGTTTAATTCTTAAATCCATCTTTTCGATAATGCCCTAACATATGTGAAACGCCTCTCTTCCCTTCTGGTCATTTCTCAGAAGCCAGCAAGTGTCCAAAAGATTAATGTCCAAGTAGACCAGTACCTTTAAACCCTTCTTCTGGCATACACACTTGCGTGACATCATCCATTGCTCAGCCCAAGTGGGCTGAGGCCTGTGGGTCCTTGGGGACCGGCTCGGAGTCGGGTGAGTGCTATAGGTAGGAGTTGAGGCCAAGAAAGCCGAGTCTCTATGGAGAGTTTAGTGAGATGGTCTTTTATGAGGCCACTGGCCCTTTCAACCTTACCCGAGGACTGGGGGTGGTATGGTATGTAGAGTTTCCAGGCAACACCTTTGGAGACCTGTTGGGTGACTGCTGAGATGAAAGCAGGCCCGTTGTCAGACTGTATCCTGCTCGGTGGACCAAAGCGGGGAATGATGTCCTTGAGTAGGATCTCAGCCACTGTGGAGGCCCCTTCAGATGAGGTGGGGAAGACTTCTTTCTTTCCACCCTGTAAAGGTGTCAATTATAGTAAGGAGATACCGTAATTTTTTGTGTTTTGGCATGTGAGTGAAATCTATTTGCCAGTCTTCGCCCAGGAGATGGCCCCGCAGCTGAGGAGTGGGGCCTGGGTGCCTCATCCTCCCTTGGGAACTGACTGCGGTGCATGTGGTGCATCGTGGGTGTGTTTTGGCGACCAGTTGTCGTAGGTGGGGGTGCTACATAATGGGCTCAAGGAAGTGGAAGGTGGCCTCCGGCCCAGTGTGTAGGGTTTTGTGGATTTTTGTTAGTAGGGAAGGGACTAGGCTATTTGGGAGGGCCAGTCGGGGGCCCAGCATGATCCAGCCTGCGTTGGCGTGGGCATCGGTTTGGGCCATGTATTGTTTTTGTTTATCTGGGGTACAATCAGGAGTTGTTATCTTCAGTGAGGATGTCCATAGGAACTGGGTCGAGAGAGAGAGCTGTTTGTCTGGCAGTGTTGTCAGCCTTGTGATTTCCTACAGCTGTCTCTAGTTAGGGGTTGGTGGCCCTTGCAGTGGACAATGGCCACTTCCTGTGGGAGTTTGAGGGCCTCAAGGAGTTTCGCTATGAGTGGCCCGTTGATGATGGGGGTACCCTTAGTTGTGAGGAATCCTCTTTCTTTCCCTAAGTGGGAGTGTGTATGTGCAATAAGGAAAGCATATTTTGAGTCTGTGTATATTGTGACCCTTTTGTTTCGGGACAATTGGAGAGCCCTCATGAGGGCTGTGAGTTCAGCCTTCTGGGATGTGGTTCCTGTGGGTAGTGTCTGGGTCTCTAGAGTTTGGTTTAATGTAACTACAGCGTATGCTGCTCGTCGGTGGCCCTGCAGTCAACTAGTGAGCTGCCGTCTACAAACAGTGAGATCAGGGGAAGTGAGGGGAAGGTCCTTTAAGTTAGATGGAGGTTTGGAGAGAATATCTATAAGTTCAGTGCAGGAGTGGAAGGGTGGCTGTGAAGTGTCTTTGGGGTTGATTTGTGGAAGTAGCGTGGCAGGATTGAGTCTGGGGGAGAGTTGGAGAGATATTTCAGGATTTGCAATAAAGAGCAGATGGAACAGTTGTATGCGTGATGGGGAGAGGTGTGCCAGGGCCTTATGTGTAAGGAGATCAGATAGACGGTGCGATGAAAGTACCGTTAGGGGGCAGTGTAGGGTGAGTTTGAGTGCGTCTTGGGTTAGAGTGGCTGCTGCTGCAAGTGCCCTAAGGAAGGGTTGCCACCCCCTGATCGTAGGGTCCAGTTGTTTAGAAAGGTAGGCGAGAACTTGTAACTTAGGGCCACACGGTTGGGTTAGGAGCCCTGTTGCAATTCCAGCCCTCTCATCTGTGTATAAGAGGAAAGGCTTTGAAACATTAGGGAGGGAAAGGACCGGTTGAGTGACTAGAGATGTGACCAGCCATTGGAAGGCCCTTGTGACCGATCCCGGGCTGGAGAGTGGGCCTTGGGGGGTTTCTTTGGCTGCTTTGTATAGGGGAGCTGTGTGTATAGCAAAGTTAGGGATCCAGTGTCGAAAGAAGCCTACTAGACCCAGGAAGGAGAGGATTTCGTCTGCATTGGTAGGTGAGGACAGGGTCTGGAGGGCTTGGAGGCGATCTTGGGTTAGGGCCTTGGTAGTAGGTGTGAGTGAGACTCCCAGGAATGTGACTGCATTAGTACAGATTTGGGCTTTGTGTGGGGAGACTCGATACCCCAGATTAGCCAGGAAATTTAGGATTTGGACTGTATCTTGTTTGGTGTGGTCGAAAGAGGTTCCACATAATAGAAGGTCATCTATGTACTGTAGTAGAGTACAGTGACTGGAGAGTGGGGCTTTGAGGAGATCCCTGGCCAAGGCTTGCCCAAAGAGATGGGGACTATCATGAAATCCTTGGGGAAGTACCGTCCATGTGAGTTAGCAGGCCAGAGAAGTGACTGGATCTTGCCATGTGAAGGTGAAGAGGAATTGGGACTCAGGATGTAAGGGAATGGTGAAAAAGGCATCTTTGAGATCAAGCACTGTAAAATGGGTCGTGGATGGGGGGATTTGGGAGAGGAGGGTATATGGGTTGGGCACTACTGGATGGATGGCAATTACAGCTTCATTGATTATTTGGAGGTCTTGAACTAGTCTATATGAGCCATTTGGCTTTTTTTTTTTTTTTCAATGTTTGTTTATTTTTGGGACAGAGAGACAAAGCATGAACGGGGGAGGGGCAGAGAGAGAGAGGGAGACACAGAATCGGAAACAGGCTCCAGGCTCTGAGCCATCAGCCCAGGGCCCGACACGGGGCTCGAACTCACGGACCGCGAGATCGTGACCTGGCTGAAGTCGGACGCCCAACCGACTGCGCCACCCAGGTGCCCCAGCCATTTGGCTTTTTTACAGGCAAGATTGGGGTGTTGCAGAGGGAATGACATAGGATTAGGAGGCCCTCCTTGAGCAGGCGATCGATGATGGGCTTCAGGCCTAGTCGGTGGGTGTGGGAGATTGAGTATTGGGGTCTAGTCGGGAATTGTGATGGATTTTTGAATCTAATGAGGACAGGTTGGTGATGGGTGGCGATTGTTGGGGTGGATGTATCCCATACGATTGGGTCTATTGGGAGGTCCAGGTGTGGATTAAGGCTGTGGTCTGTGTCGTCCTTGATAACAGCCAGTAGGAGATGAGTCGGGGAGGGAGAGGAGCAACTAGCTGGTAAATGTATAGAGGCTCCTAATTTACTGAGGATGTCTTGGCCCAAAGGGGGAAGGGGCAGGAGGGCATGACTAGGAAGGAGTGGGAGAAGTGGAGGCCATCCAGGCAGCAGGTGAATACCGGTGTGCATGGGGGAATGGAGGGGGTGCCATTTATGCCCATGACAGAAACCGAGGACGGTGTGGTGGGGCCGGAATAGCTCGGCAGGACGGAATAGGTAGCCCCCGTGTCCAACAGAAAGGAGATGGATTACCCGCTACCTGGAGTTTTACCCAGAGTGGATCACCAGAGTTTCTGAGTCTGGGCCTCGTCAGTCGTCATCCTCCATCTCCAGGAGTTGGAAGGCAGAGTCCAATCCGGGTGAAGCCTCGCCACATGGAGGCGTTGTGAGTCTCTCGTCCCTTGGGTTAGGACAATCGCATTTCCAGTGGCCCATTTGCTGGCACAGTGGGCATGGGCTGGTAGACTTTTTGGGATGGGGACGCTGATGAAACCAGTGGCCTTCTTGGCCACATTTAAAACAAGGCCCCGGAGGGGGCTGTGGTCCAGAGGGCCTTACTGCGGCTGGCCTCAGGACAGCTACCAAGGCTTGGGTTTGTAATTGTACCTTTTGTTGGAGACGGACCTGTCGCTGTTGTTCTTGAGCTTCCTCTCGGCCATTAAAAACTTTAAAAGCCATCTTTACCAGGTCGGCCATAGGGGTTTGAGGGCCGTCTTCGGCCCTTTTTAGTTTTCTTTGAATATCAGGGGCTGATAAGGGAAATAAAATAGTGGCCAATACTGTGGCCCCGGCGGGGGTGGTAGGGTCTAGTCTGGTATATTGGGTAAGTGCCTCTGTGAGCCGGCTAAGGAAGGCTGCGGGGTTTTCGTGGGGGTCTTGTATTATTTCTTGAAGTTTGTTAAAATTTACTGATTTGTTTGAGGTTGCCCCCATGCTTGCTAGTAGGCATTGGATCATCTGGTCCTGGCGCCGGTGACCATTGCCTGCATGTTGGTAGTTCCAATTGGGATCGGCCGCTGGGACAGCATCGGCTCCTATGGGCATAGTGGGGTCGGTCATGTGGGTTTGGTGTGCGTGGTCTCTGGCTGCGGCCTGGATGCACTCCCTCTCCTCAGGGGTGAGGGTGGAGGTGAGGATCACATGAATGTCATTGTGAGACTGTGGGCTTGGGCGAGGTATTGGAATTCCTTAATGTATGGGGTGGCGTCAGCCGAGAATGACCCTAGACGCTTTTCAAAGGCAGAGAAGTCTTGGAAGGAGAAAGGGATGTGAACGCAAACCAGGCCTTCAGGCCTTGCCACCTCACGGAGAGGTAAGATGGCCACTGGGGTCTGTTCGCTGGGAGGGGCCTGAGCACGAGTTCGGGATGATAGGGGAGGCATGGGAGGGGAGGGCGGGATGTCTGGGGGTTGGGAGTACGGAGGGGGGTGAGGGCTGTTGGGCAGGGTGGCTAGATCCTCTAAAGAGTTAGAGAATGGGGAAGTTGGTGAGGTGGGGTCCTCGGGGGTTGTGGGCCGGCAAGGAGCACGCATGCAGAGGGGCAGGAGGAACATAGGTGAGGGCGAGACCTGAGGTCCCAAAAGGCCATAGCATAGGGTATGTCTCCCCATCTTCCCAGCCGAAGATTTGGTATTGTAAAGACCCCTCAGGTGGCCATTGAGGATCATTATCTAATTGGTACTGATGCCAGACTACAGTGCAAAGGCGGACGAGTCCTTTACCACGGAGTTCGCCTTGTAAGCCTAGGAGCCGGAAGTTTTTTAACAGACATTGGAGGGGGGTAAGAGATCGAGGCTGTTTAGACTCGTTACTCCCCATTGGCGTGGCAAGGTAAGGGGCCTTTCGGCGTGCGGAGGAGAGGAGACTGACTTGCGAGACGTCTCTCGGGGGTGTCAGCTGTAGTTGGAAGTGGGGGAAGGAGGGGTCTGTCCTACTTGCCGGCTCCTGTAGGCTCTTGAGAGTAGGGTGGTTGGCATCTGGCTTGGTGAGGGGGGGGAGTTCAGCCGAGGGAGGCGAGCTACCACCTCCCTCCCGGGTTTAGGCACCAAATGTTAGTGTCAGGCGTTGTGCGGCGTAAAGATAGGAGTTAAGAGTCAAAAAGAATTTTTGCAGTTTAAAGCTTTATTGGGAACTAAGGTTCCGGGCGAGGTTCCGTGACTCGAGGGAGTCAGGAAAGTCACGCCCGGGTGTGGTGGGGTAGGGTTTTTAAGCTGTAGCAGTTCCGGGTTTGGGCTCGGGTGGGTCTTTCTCTCGTGCCATGTTGTGCTGTTGCTCGGTAATTGGTTGACCTTCAGTTCGTTCTGGAGAGCCGCTGGGGGCTTTCCCTTGGGTTGTGCTGGCGCTCGGTGATTGGTTGCCCTGCGGTTTCTTCCGGCGCGCTGGCTAGAGGGCCGTCCCCTTCCTAACACTAAGCACCTGGGGACTGATATTCTGCACACAGCAGCAGTGAGTGGCTGGGGAACTAGCAGGTTCCTGTGGTGTGACCGTTGGTCTTTCATCCTTGGGGCCTTCCTTGGTTCCTGACTATTTGCCAGTCTAATTCTCCAGCCTCACATCTTCCCAGGAGCCCCCAAGATCCTGCTCATAAACTGATTTCCTTAGATGGACAGACTGATGCATTATCAGTGGTTTGCAAGGCAGAGTCATGGCTGAAATACACTTCCATTTGTTTTTTTAAGTTTTAGTTATTTAACTAATTCCTGCACCCAAAGAGGACTCAAACTCATGACCTCAATCAAGAGTCACATGTTCTTTGGGCACCTGGGTGGCTCAGTCAGCTCAGTGGTTAAGCATGTGATTTTGGTTCAGGTGGTGATCTCACAGTTTGTGAGGTCGAGCCCTGCTGCGGGTAAGCACAAGTCCCACTTTGGGTAAAACACAAGCCATGAGTGAGCTCCTCTCCTCTTTCTCTCTGTCTCTCTCTGCCCCTCATTCACTTGTGTTCTTTCTCAAGCCAAAAAAAAAAGAGTCACATACTGTTCAGACTGAGCCAGCCAGGCATCCCTATGCTTACATTTTTATTCGTCAAAACCATTTTTGTTTATATTGGTCTGGTTTAGTTTGGACCTGTTAGTCGCTCCTCCTTCTGCCAGAAGAAACTCACTTGCTTCTCAGTTTCCTTTCACTTACTTCCCTCCCACACAAAGCTCTACGTCTTGCCACACCATTGGGTTAGACATGCAGCCTACACTAAAAGAAATGATCCCATTCTCCTAGACGCAGATTGCTCTGACTCCAGAGGGGCCGCTACCCCTTTTCTGTGACTGAGGTAGGTAGGCACAGAGAGAAGATATTTTGTTTCAGAGAACAGAAGCACTAAGAATCCTATTAGCCTGTTTTGCTAGTGGCTATCACTATAGCGAAGTAGAAAGAACCTGATGGAAAATTGCATCAAATCAGAGGACAGCAGAGAGAGAGAGAGAGAGAGAGAGAGAGAGAGAGAGAGAGAGAGAGAGAGAAGAAAGAAGTCAGAAGAGCGAAGCATTAAGGTGACTTCCTTTGTACCACTCGTTCACCTGCTCCAGAAATACCACCTTTGTAAATACTTAGTACATTTCCTTTTGCTTGAAGGAGTCTAGTTTAGGTTTATTTCACTTGCAGTGAGAGAAATCTTCCTTTTCTCCACATCTTGAAGCCAGCTAATGAGAGAGAAGAAAATTATCTCATAATTAATTTATACTAAGTTGTAAATTACTCATGGCTTAATATTTCATTTACTCACCCAAGTTTAATTCAGATTTTTGAAGGTACACTGAAAAGTTGATACCCTCTTCCCATAACACTCTGTAGTATTTGCTTTTTTGTTCTTTTCCTCACTCTTCTTTTATTAACAGTGTTAATTTTTTTTATTTTTTGTTTTTTAAATGTTTACTTAGAGAACAAGCAGGGAAGAGGCAGAGAGGGAGGGAGGGAGAGAGGGAGAGAGAGAGAGAGAGAGAGAGAGAGAGAGAGAGAGAGAGAGAGAGAGAGAATCCCAAGCAGGATCCATGCTGTCAGCATGGAATTCCATGTGGGGCTTGATCCCATGAACCTTGAGATCATGACCTGAGCTGAAAGCAAGAGCCAGACACTTAACTGGCTGAGTCACCCAGGTGCCCCTATTAACAGGGTTAATTTTTTAAGAGCAGTTTTAGGTTTATAGAAAATCAAGCAGAAAGTACATATTTCCCCCTGTATCCCTTCTCTGTTCCCTCAACAATTTGCCCTGTTATTAACATCTTGCATTAGTGAGGTACATTTATCACAATTGATGAACCAATAGTAATAATTATTAATATAAATCCATAGTTTACATTATGGTTCACTCTTTATGACATTATGCATTCTATGGGTTTTGACAAATGCATAATGTTGTGTATCCGTCATTACAGTTCCACACAGAATATTTTCACAGCCCTCAAAATTCCCTGTGCTCCACCTGTTCATTCCTCTCCCCCCTCAACCCCTAGTAACCACTGATAATGTTTGCTGTCTCCATTGTTTTGCCTTTTCTAGAACGTCCATATAGTTGAAAGCATACAGTATGTAGTCTTTTCAGATTGGCTTTTCACTTAGTAATATGCATTAAAATTTCCTCTATGATTTCTCATGGTTGAATAGCTCATTTCCTTTTATTGCTAAATAAAATACCATTGTCTGGATGTACCACGGTTTATTTATCCATTCACCTACTGGAGGACATCTTGGTTACTTCCAATAATGAATAGAGCTGCTATAGATTGTATGACCTCTTTCTCCGATGGCCAGCCTGTCCTATTTTGAAAGTTGCTTTTCATTTTTCAAGAGCTACTGAGATGTCACTGGACTGACAACCTTCAAGCTCCCCAAGATAGTATAAATCATACCACACTCTCTTCCTAGCATCCTTCCTATAGGTTTCTATAATAGCACCATCCCATTATTGGGTGGTTCCTTGGTCTCTGTATTCTTTGTCATGGTGAACTCTTTCAGGATGTCTTACTCTCTGCTGAGTTATCTAAACTCTTTTTATCTACATTTCCTTGTCTGTAAAATAAAGACGAGAGAGTTGCAAGAATTAAATAGATTAAGTAAATACATTTAGAATATATATGTATATTTAGAATATAGAGATTATGTATATATTTAGAATATATTTTATATATATATATTAGAATACATATATTTAGAAATAGTACCTGACACACAGTATACACTGTATACATTTTAGCTATTATTCTTTTTATTTATTTACTGAAAGGGACATTTCTTTCATTTATTTAGTTTTTTTAATGTTTATTATTTTTGAGAGGGAACGAGAAAGAGAGAGCACTTGGGGGAGGAGCAGAGAGAGAGAGGTTTACAGAGAATCCCAAGCAAGCTCCGTGATGTCAGTACAGAACCTGATACGGGGCTCAAATTCATGAGACATGAGAGCATGACCTGAGCCAAAATCAAGAGTCAGATGCCCAGCTGACTGAGCCCCAGGCACCCCAGAAAGTGACCTTTTTTTTTTTTTTTTTAAGTTTATTTATTTATTTTTTGAGAGAGAGCGCAAGTGGGAGAGTGGGCAGAAAGAGAGGGGGAGAGAGAATCCCAAGCAGGCTCCGCGCTGTCATCAGGGAGCCCCATGTGGGGCTGAATCCCAAGGCAGCAAGATCATGACCTGGCCTAAACCAAGAAGCTTAGCCAACTGAGCCATCCAGGCTCCCAACTATTATTCCGTTTATTATTAATACTAATCTGTGTGTATATAGCAATCAGAATATATATACCATGTAATAAATTTTTGAATCAATAGTTTCCTCATGGCATTGATTGATATGTGACTGAACAGGACTTACAATTTAAAATGATATGATAACTGTGTCAGAATCTTACCATCTATGCTGGTGGGGCTTCCCCACCACATTGCTCACCATTTTCATGGCCTTGGAGACTCCAGGCTAGGCTGCGTCTGTGGTGAGGGCCTGACAGGCAATGGCCAGCTGACCAGGCCTGGAATTGTTGAAAGAACCCGGGGCTTTCTGCCACTTCCGGGTCCACAAACGATCCAGAAACTTTATATCTGGTGCTTCTGACTTGATTCATCTCTCAGGAACTGACAGAAACTCAAATAAAATAAACCCAAGAGGCTCTGGGGAGAAAACTAGAACATTAATTCCTTAATTTTCCATAAAATCTATGATTGTCTCTAGAAAACTCCATACCATAGTCTTACCTCAGTCTGTGGGCTTAAAAATATCTCCCCCAGTTTGCATACAACCGGTGCCATTTGAACATGAGGATACAAAACACATCAGTGCTTCCTTCATATCCTCTTCCTGTTTCAGCAAGGAATGATTAAAGTTGAGCTGATGTCAACGTGTGCTGGGCACCCTGGGACCCAAGTCTCAAAGTGAAACATATCCAAGTTCAAATAATCCAACCAGCTTCCAGCTTGTTTCTGCAGTGGAGGTAGGTCCATCTGTTTCCAGGGGTTGTTGTGGGAATAAACAGAGAATGTATTTCAAACATCTAGCAGAGAGCCTGCCCCAAGTTCACTTTCTTGTCCACCTGGTTGCAAGCTCAGGGAGAGCCCAATTCCTGCTAAGTGCCCACACCCTACTCCATGGGGATTTCTACCTGAACCTCTCTTGGCTAACTTGCCTTAAGGCTTAGACATAACTAGCTTTTCAAAAGTTGAGTCAAAGATTAAATTTTTTTTTTTTAAAGTAAAATCTCTTTGGGCCACAACAGCACTTGAGACTTAATTACTTTATAAATGAGCTTTGATCTCTCAGTTGTGACAGGCTTTCCACCCTCCCTCCTACCCACAGTTCAGTTGACTATGCCTAATTATCTTATCTTGCTAAGTCATTAAATATGCATTTGCTAAAGTCATTTCCCTTCTCTCCTCCCTCCCCCCCCCCCACCCTCTCTGGAGATTTTATCCTAATTACTGATTTGCTTTCCTTCATGAGAGTATGATTAGTTGGTGAATCTTTTGTTCGCTAACGTGTCTATGTGGCAGGGTGGTCTCGTGGCTCCTTCTGTGCCGATGCTAGTCGAGTCCTTCTTCCCTTTTCTCTCCAAAGAAGAGAACTGGTAGAAAGAGAAGTCCAAAGTATACAGTTGGTCTAAACGAGCAATTTTTGGACTGGGTAAACCATTGGTGTCTTAGGCATGGTTCCTCTATAAGCGAAGACTGAGACAAAATCTGCTGGGCAGGTAGTTTGCCTGTTGGCGGGACATGTAAACCCAGGGACAAGAGTAAGACACCAAGGTGAGGATAAAAGGATGGAGTGAGAGGTAATGCACGGGCATGTTGCCAAGTTCACCACTGTTCTGGTGCACAGGCGTTCCAACCTACTGAGCCTGGGTCTATGTTTCTTCATTCACTTAAACCTTTCCCGCGCTCTCTCTCCATAGTAACTTCATGTGCTGCACGCAGGCACATTTCTCCACCACCTTGCAAGAATTATTAATCTTCTCCTTCTCTTTTTCCTGCAGTAAATTACGGGGACCAGGGTTGGGATGCCACTGATAATATCTATCTTGCAAGACCCATATCAGACATGAGGTTGACAAGTGAGAAACCAGGACCCCCAGAGAGTGCTAGGGTGCCAAAAATAGCATATAATCTCGAGAACTTTCGAGGCTTTTCCAGGTCCTTCCCTAACCTCCACGTACATTGCAGATCATACATAAAGCGTTCCTAGGCTCAACAGGACAAGGCAGATTTGGGACCAATCCCCTGCCTTCTCATTGGCTGCCCTTCCAGTAATAAAGCTTTCTCTACTTCAAACTTGATGTTTCAGAGATTTGCTTACTGTGCATCAGACACACGAATCTGATTTCAGGGTTTGGCAACACTGTGGCATTTTCTGACGATCTTGCCAACACAGGACTCTGAATGTCCTCCCCGGGGAAGTAGGAGACAGCATGCATCCATTGACTCTGGTTCCCTATCAGTCATAGGACTTGGCTCCCGGGTTGCACCTTGGGGTAGGAGGTGTGTGAGTAACCTTGTAGGCGATAGAAACCTCAGGCATGTCATGCTGCAGAGCCAGAAAAGCCCAGAGCAGGAAGCAACAGGTAGATGGCGTAATCCAGGCACCGCACTGTCAGAAGTAGCAGCCTGAAGCTGGTAGACACCTGAGTAGGAGCGGAGGGGACCGGCGCATTAGAGATCAAATTGGCATGTGAACCATCAGCCCTTTTAATTCTCCTTCCAATCTAATTTCACAAAGGATACAGCCCTTTCTCAGACCCTATATCTGGTGCTACTCATTTTGAACTAAAGGCTAGAAGGAACATCAAAAGTGATTCTCAACGACACTCTTGGTGTATCGATTATTTCAAATAACATTGTAAAACTCTCCAAAATCATTTGAACCTGCATGCGAACATACCGCAGAACACATTTAAGAGGAGTGTTGAGTTGGGGAAGGAGGCATGAGGTCAAGTCAAGCAGCAATGAGATGTCCCCACTCCCCAAAGCATTAGGAGTTTGCTTAAAGCACCTTGACACTGTCCAATGGAAGCTCGTGGCTGGTTGGAAAGCTTCTGCTGCGGATTCTGAATCCCCTTTAGAGTAGGGAGTGGGATGATTTCAAACCTGAGATGATGGAGGCACAGAGAGAATGCTGCCTTACAAACCAGAAAGTCCTGGGGGAAATATTTTCTTCTGACAATGAAGGAGACCGTTGTCTGCTTCTGAAGTGGCTTGCTTGTGATTCAGAGCATTTTTATATTTCTTCAGCATAACAAAAGTAATTTAGAGTCTAAATTTAAATGTGCACGATTCCAGAGGGCAGGGAGTTGATTTATATACTTATCACATTGTGGCTAATCATGTATTTGAAGAACAAGAGGAAATTACACTAAGTAAAGTGGGCAAATATGTAAAGGCCAGAGTGTCTTCAGAAATCAATTACTAGACTCTGGTTAAAAGTCACACGCATGATAACTGACAGGAGAGGTTTACATTCAGATCTGTAGAGAAAACATGACCTTCACCTTCTAAGTTAATGAAAGAACACTTTGCGTTGCCCTGAGGAAAAACAACAATCCTCTAGCTCACAGAAAAGTGAGCTATTTAACTATATAAACTATAGACACGTGCTTGTAGTTTTCATCAGCTGCAATTTCTCATTCTGAGGTTGTTTTCAGGAAGAGAGCCTGACCTTAGGATGCCATAGTAGGATACTTGCCTTAGAAGAGTCAGCCTGTAACCCTTAAAAATCTTGCAAGTACGTTACAATTTCTGGAGGAGAACAGATGCTATGGTATTTGTCTTTGCTATTTCTGCTCTGAGACAATGGGAATTTGAGCAAAGTCGATATCCCAGATGACACTGTGGAGAAAGAGAAAGGCAGAAGGGAGACCCAGCGAGAGAATGATTGAGTGAAGCAGGTGTGTATGGTGGAGGCAGAATGTTGGAGGTAGGACAGAAAGTAGAAAGGAACATTTGTAAGATTAGTCATCTTTATATAGTATGGGGAGTAAAGACAAAAGACAGTGTGTCCAGAGAGAGAGAGACAAGGTCAAGGCCTTAAGAAACAAAGGCTATTTAGAAGTTTATTTTAGAAGCTGCACGCAAGATAATGATAAGGGGGTTATGCTAAAGGCATGTCTGTATGAATGAGGGATTTAGCGGTAAGCTATAGATAGGTTTGGCTATAACTCAAAAAAATGATTAAGGATAAGAAAAGAAAGTTATGACTTTCCTCTCCTGCTTCAATAATAATTGAGAAGATTCACATTTGCTGTTCTGGAATGAAGGCATGGCAAAAAGTTCAGACTGAGCTTGGTAATAACAGGAAAAGTAAGATTGGGGTGGGTGTGCGTGTGTGAGAGAGAGAGACGCTGTAGGAGGCTTCCACTTAAAACCAGCCTGCCAACATGTTTATATATGTGATCAACTTCTTTAAATTCTTATCAAGGGGATTAAAAAGATAAATTTTAAAAATACACAATACTTTATAATTGACTTGGGAACATCAGATGCAGATCATATAGAAGACAAATTTTAGTCAAGGAACATAAGAGAAACTTTTAGAGGTTATCAGCTTCCAGTAAGCCAATAACATGATAAATGAATAGAAAGACCATAAACTTAAATACCAAGAAAAGCTGAGGCACACACAATTTATGACAGTCTCATTGTGAAGATTGTTACAATGTAATCAGAGACCCTAACCACATTAGATGTTTCAGTATTTGAAAGTATAGAAACAAAAAACAGCAAGGAGGATTCAGTACATTTGATTTACCACCTGCTTGAAGCATGGATACAGATTACTAACAGGTATGATAAAGAGTAATATTTACTGAGCATTGTTCAGGCACACAGTAATGTTGGATGCTTTATCTCATGTAAGTCTTCTGACAACGCAAGGAAGTCAGACGTTGTTATTTTCATTCTACAAAGGAGAAAACAGATTTAAAAGGGTTGGGAAATGTATCCTATTCAGTTTCATTCACCCCATTTTCATAGTACCTAGTCTAATGCTTGGCAAATAAAGATATTTAGTAACTATGTACTGAACAAATGAATGATGCTTAGATGAATGAATGAATGAACAGAGTAATGATGCCTACATTCACAGCTTGGACTGCCTAATGTCAAATCTTTAAAACCTCTTCTCTATTGCTTGTAACTAACAGGACTGTGACACACAGTTTGAAATGAGAGTTTCATAATATTAATACTTGAAGCAGCCACCAAGACAAGTTACATCCTTTCTTGGACACTTGGATGACTAATCCAATGGGATATCTACCAAACCAATCCTAACACCTATGGAGAAAATAGGTGTTTAACCCCTCCTTCATTTTCCAAACCAAAAATTAGTGCCTACATTCAAGATAGGCTTAAAAAATGACTAGGGGGGAAGCATAATAACAAAGTGCCTGCAAAACCCCATCCTTACAAATAAATTAAACCCCAAAGTACTCAACAATCAGGGAGTCATCACAGTCTTTTTTAAAAGCGGTGGCGAGGCAGGGAGAAAAAAGAAACAGTGCTTATAGGAGTCAGGAGTGAAGACCCTTCAGAAAAATTTCAAAATATGAACTGAGAAAGAAATCAGAATTGGTGCAACATAGGTGATGTATGCCATGCTCACCACAGCAAGGAGAAGTCCTGTCCCACGTTCACTTATGTATCTTCAATTAAGCAGTCAAATTGTCTCCACTTGGTGCACCATCATCGCAGGATAATTTTATGAGGAGCCAAACACGGTATATGCATGCAAAGTGGAGGTGGAGTCAGACACGCTTGGCAGGAGACTTCACCGCTGCTCCTTGCTGGTGTCCTCTGTCCGTGATCCCCCAGGAGACAGACATCCAGCCTGGAACTCGGCACTAAGAGAAATTGCACGTAGTTCCCTGGTTCAATCGTCGTTTCCTGGGTCTGATTACATCTTGCCTTGTAAAAATGTTTCAGTCAAGTGGTAAGTACAGCGAGGGGACTTCATTTCTGGCAATGAAGTAGGCTACCCATCGTCACCATCTGTCCCTGGTAAGACAAATAACAACCCTGAATAAAATATAAAAATCAATTTTGGCTTAAATAAACATTTTCATTAAAGTTTATCATGCATGGAGAAAAACAGTCCAGTAAGTATATAGTTAATTAGCCTAAGGGAACACATGTGGATAATAAACACCCATATCAACATCTGTAACCCCACTTGCATTTCCGAAGCCAGGCTGTGCTCCCTCTGAGCCACAAACCCTCTCTTCTTCCCTCAAGTAGACTTTAAAACCATAGATTACTTTTGCCCATTGGGAGTCATGCAATGTTTATTGTTTTCAGATCTAGCTTCTTTCACTCGACTGTGAGATTCATCCATAATTCGTGTGCAGTAGTTCATTCATTTTCATTGGGGTGTAGTATTCCATTGTGTGAATATAGAACCTAAAGATAGAATTGACTTACTGAATTGTGGAAGGACATTTCTCTGTGGCGTTTAGATATTACAGACTATACTTCTATGAAAACTATTGTATATATTTTCCCCCATATGTACTGTTGAGTATATGCCTAGTAAGGGAATTTCTGGTTTACAGAGAATGCATGTGATCACCTTTATAGATATCATTATGCATAAAATTCATCTTATTAAACAGCCTTGATGAATTGGCAAGAAAGTAAGGAATAGTTGGGTAACAGAGTCCTTCTTATTTCCTTCCTTCCTACTTACCTTCTTCCCTTCCTTCCTTTCTTCTATCTATCCTTTCTTAATAATTCAGCCTCAGAACCATTAGGTATGGCATCTGGGTGAGAAGAGGGCAGTGGTAGCATCCCTGTGTGGGCTGTAGGAATCCCAAAGAAGTGAGGACAGCTTCATGGGAGAGTGAGAGTTAAGTCTGAGGGGTTGGGAGGGGTGGGAGCAGACCAGAGAGGGCTGTTGAGGGATGAGAAAGGTGTCCAGATTGGAGGAAAGTGGCCAGCCTCGTAGCAGCAGTGAGTGGACATGGGGATGGCTGCATAGGCAAGAACAGCATTCTAGGGATATCCCAGCCTGAGCGGAGTGACAAGAGTGGCCAGATGGAGGATGGTGTGGCAATGGAAGATCGGTTACACATTATTATTAATCTAACAAATAAATTTATTCAGAATAAAGGGACCCAGGTTTTGAACTGTTGGACAAAAACTTATAAATATGACAGGGGACATTCTAGAATTAACTCTGTGGTGTTGGACTGGAGTTGGAGATATCAGTTAAATTCATCATTTTCAATATGTAGAAATACAGAAATGTAGATGTGGATGTAAGTGTGTGTGTGTGTGTGTGTGTGTGTGTGTGTGTGTGTATGTAAACATACATATATCCCCTAGGTTTGGCCATTGTGAATATGGATAGTTTTACTCCTTCCTTTTCAATCTGGTTGCCTTTTATTTCTTTTTCTTGCCTAGTTTCTTTGGCTAGGTCCTCTAATAGAAAGTTGAATAGAAATGGTGGTGAGAATGGACATTTTAATTTTGTTCTTGATATTAGGGGCAAAGCATTCTGTCTTCCACCACTAATTATGATGTTAATTGAGAGGTTTTTGAAGATGTTGTTATCAGGTTGAGAAAATTCCTATTTCTTGTTTGTTAAGTGTTTTTATCATGAAACCGTATTGGATTTTGCTAAATGGTTTTTCTGCATCTATTGAGATGATTGTGTATTTTTTGTGTGCTTCACTCATTTTCTGTTTTTTAAAAATTTTTTTAAAATTTTATTTTTTTACAGAGAGATTGTGTATTTTTTGTGTGATTTACTCATTTTCTGTTTTTTAAAAATTTTTTTTTAAATTTTATTTTATTTTTTTAGAGACAGAGATTGTGTATTTTTTGTCTGATTTACTCACTTTCTGTTTTTTTTAAATTTTATTTAAATTTTATTTTACTTATTTTTTTAGAGAGAGAGCATGAGTGGGGGAGGGGCAGAGAGAGAGGGAGACACAGAATCCAAAGCAGGCTCCAAGCTCCGAGCTATCAGCACAGAGCCCAACATGGGGCTCAAACTCACGGACCGCGAGATCGTGACCTGAGCTGAAGTTGGACACTTAACCAGCTGAGCCACCCAGGTGTCCCTATTCTTTTTTTTTTTTTTTTTTTAATTTTTTTTCAATGTTTATTTATTTTTGGGACAGAGAGAGACAGAGCATGAACGGGGGAGGGGCAGAGAGAGAGGGAGACACAGAATCGGAAACAGGCTCCAGGCTCTGAGCCATCAGCCCAGAGCCCGACGCGGGGCTCGAACTCACGGACCGCGAGATCGTGACCTGGATGAAGTCGGGCGCTTACCGACTGCGCCACCCAGGCGCCCCCCTATTCATTTTTTAAATAAAGTCCCCATTTTCAGTCTCTTTTCTCTCCATGACTTACTTTCAGTATTTTTTGCTGTGATTTTTTCAAGTTAACTAATCTTTTCTTTTATAGTATAAGCTTTCATTAATTCCATCTCACCTACTCGTCATCTCAGACACTGTATTATTTACTATGTCTCTCCTGGTACTTGTTTTCTCTTGGTATCAGAACAAATTACTACAGATTTGGCATTTTAAACAACACTCATTTATTACCTCAAACTTCCGTTGGTCAGAAGTCCTGGCATCCCCTGATTCAGGGATTCTAAACTTTGCCTCTCTCAGCAATTTCTGACTTGACACATCTCCAAAGGCAAGGGAATTAAAAGCAAAAATGAACTATTGGGATCTTATGAAGATAAAAATCTTCTGCACTGTAAAGGAAGCAACCAACAAAACTAAAAGGCAACCAACAGAATGGGAAAAGATATTTGCAAATGACATATCGGACAAAGGGCTAGTATCCAAAATCTATAAAGAATTCACCAAATTCCACACCCAAAAAACAAATAATCCAGTGAAGAAATGGGCAGAAAACATGAATAGACACTCCTCTAAAGAAGACATCCGGATGGCCAACAGGCACATGAAAAGATGCTCAATGTAGCTCCTCATCAGGGAAATACAAATCAAAACCACACTGAGATATCACCTCATGCCAGTCAGAGTGGCTAAAATGAACAAATCAGGAGACTATAGATGCTGGAGAGGACGTGGAGAAACGGGAACCCTCTTGCACCGTTGGTGGGAATGTAAACTGGTGCAGCCACTCTGGAAAACTGGAGTTTCCTCAAAAAATTAAAAACAGGTCTACCCTATGACCCAGCAATAGCACTGCTAGGAATTTACCCAAGGAATATGGGAGTGCTGATGCAGAGGGGCACTTGTACCCCAATGTTTACAGCAGCACTTTCAACAATAGCCAAATTATGGAAAGAGCCTAAATGTCCATCAACTGATGAATGGACACGGAAATTGTGGTTTATATATATAATGGAATACTACTTGGCAATGAGAAAGAATGAAATATGGCCTTTTGTAGCAACATGGATGGAACTGGAGAGTGTTATGCTAAGTGAAATAAGTCATACAGAGAAAGACAGATACCGTATGTTTTCACCCTTATGTGGATGCTGGGAAACTTAACAGAGGACCTTGGGGGAGGGGAAGGAAAAAAAAAAAAAAAGAGGGAGGTAGCCAAACCATAAGAGACTCTTAAAAACAGAATAAACTGAGGGTTGATGGGAGGTTGGAGGGAGGGGAGGGTGGGTGATGGGCATTGAGGAGGGCACTTGTTGGGATGAGCATTGGGTATTGTATGATAACCAATTTGACAATAAATTTCATATTAAAATAATAAACTTTGCATCTCACACGTTGAACTCCAGGTGTTGGCAGGGATGCCTTCCTCTGCGGAGTCCCTGGGGAGGAATACACTTCCAAGCTCAGTCAGGACACGGCAGAATTTACTTCTGTGCAGCTATAGGTTAACGTTCCTATTTCCTTTCTGGCGATTGGTCAGGGTCATTCTCAGCTTCTGGAGGGCACTTGAATTTCCTGTCCCCGGTATTCTCTATGTTTAAAGCCAGCACTGGGGCACCCATGGGGGACTGAGCCGGTTAAGCGTCTGACTTTGGTTCGGGTCATGATGTCCTGGTTTGAGCCCTGCATCGGGCTCTCCACTCTCAAGGAGCAGCGCACTTCAGACCCTCTGTCTCCCTCTTTCTCTGCTCCTCCCCTGCTCGATCGCTGGATCGCGCGCGCTGGCTCTCGCTCGCGCTCTCTCTCTCTCTCTCTCTCTCTCTCTCTCTCTCCCTCCCTCCCTCCCTCCCTCCCTCTCTCAAAAGTAAACATAGAAGAAAAATTTTAAAAGCCAGCACCACTGGTTTAAATTCTTGCCATACTTTCAATCTCTCTAAACATTCTCTTCTGACCAGTCTCTTTTCTGCCTTCAGCCTGAGGAAATTCTTTCAGATGTTTCTTTTCCTGACCTCGGGTATTTTCATCACGGGCCTCTGTTGATCCTTACCCAGTTAAAGACTGGAGGGGACCCTCCATGCACCTTCAGAGCTTTCTTTCTCTGCAGCTTTCCTCCTTCTCTGGTTCTCTTCGCACAGAACACTAACCACCAAAGGCCCCCCTGGACTCCTGGCAACGTGTAGTTAACTTAGACAAGGTGATGCTATTGTTTTGAGTAAGGGAAGTTAACCAGCACTATCTTAAATAGTTGATTTATATTGAGTTTGAAATGAAATATTAAAATTTAAATTTTTATAAAGAATTCACTGACACCGATTATATCCTTGAAGATCAGTTTGAGAAATACTGATCTAGATGAAGAAATCAAAAATCATTATTTCAGGACTGTTATGGGTTAAATTGTGTTCCTGTAACAAAAGATATGTTGGTACCCTAGCCCCCAGTACCTCATAATGTGGCCTTTTTTCGAGATGGGGCCTTTAAGGAGGTAATCAAATTACAATGAGATCATTATAGTGGGTGGGCCCTAATCCAGAATGACGGGTGACCTTATAATAAAAAGGAAATATGGACATGCACACAGGGAGAATGCTATGTGGAGGTTAAAGTTGCATTGACATAGTGATGCCATATCAAAGATCGCCAGCAACCAGGCAGCTGAGTGAGAGAGGCATGGGACAGGCAGAAGGCACTGTCCCTCACAGCTTTAAGGGGAAGTGTGATTTCAGAATGAACTGACACGATAAATTTCTGTTTAAGCCACTCAGTTTGAAGACAAAATAAACAAACTGAACATCCAACATGTTTCTAGTTTGATAACTATAAGGATGTCAATTTTCTATAATCAATAATTTTAACACAACTATAATCAAAACTCCAATAGGCATTATTTTTTTGGAACTCATGAAAATGATTTAAGTCTTATCTGAAAACAATTAAAGCGTTAGAGAAATCGAGAGTTTGGGGAAAGATAATAAATGAGGATGGGGGGCTTGCTGTATTATAGATTAAAACATTTTGAAGTTTTAGTGATTTAAACATGGTCCAAATGTAGGATTTGTTCAACACTTCTTACTGCGAGGAACAGAAAATTAGTTCAAACCAGGTTAAGCAGTAATGAAAATGTTAGTGTTTTCTATAAATGAAGAAATGTATGGCAGGCTTCTGATGACAGTGTAGTCTAGATGTTCATGATGGTATTAGGAACATAGCTCCATTTCTCTGTGCTTCTTCCTTCTGCCTTCCCCTTCTGTCAGCATCATTCTTGGACTGCCTTCTCTTGCAGTAGCAAAATGTCTGTCTGAACCGTGAGAGCTCAGTGCTTGTCATTCAGATCCAAGGGGATTCATAGCCAAGGGGATATATCAAGTCCCATAACTATCCAATAAGAGTCCCAAGCTTACTTCTGATGGACCATCTTTAGTCAACTACCTACCTCTGTAACAATCACAAAGTCAAGGACATGGTTACTTCATTGCTGACCATCTTTGAGCTATATAGAAAGGCTCTTCTTACGCAAGAATAATTGAAACTAGAACAAAAGGACACTAGAAATAGTAAGGAAGACACACAGTTGGGTAGAATTCACCAGTACAACCACTTTTTAAGGAATAATTTTTATAACAAATCCAATGACTTCAGTAAATTTAGGGCTACTTACATTTTTTAACCATTTTGTCAGTATGGTATTGTGTTTTTCAGGAATCTGTCCATTTCATTTTAGAAAAACTAAAGTGTCAAGTTTATTGTCAGATAGTTGTTGATAGTACATAATGTCCTGTGGATATCTACAGTATCCAGAGTGATATCCTTTCTTTCATTCCTGATATTAATAAATCATGCTTTTCTCTTCCCCTTTTTTCATGCTTAAACAGTGTTGCTATGGATTTATCAACCTTTTTTTTTTTTTTTAATCCCCTTCAAAGAACCAATTTTGGCCTCATTAATCTTTTTTTTTTTTAATTTTATTGATTTCAGCTCACATCTTCTACTTACTTTGGGTTTAATTTCTTATTTCTATTCTAATTTCTAAATATAGCAACCTGCACAATTGATTTTAAATCTTATAAATACACAGGCATTTAAGCTATAAATGTGCCTCTACTTATTGCTTTAGCTACATCCATAAATTTTGCTATGTTCAATTTTACTTATCATTCTTTTTGAAATATTTCCAACTTAACTCTTACAAGAATTTTTGTTTCAACTGGCAAAATGGCAGACAGGGCTAACAATAATGACAAATGTGCAAAAGTGGAAAAGTCCTTATAATCATGGTCCCTATTCTCTAGTTCCTAATCAGCTTTTAGCCTTTTGATTTTTATATCAGGGTTGGGAAGAAACAGGGTCATCATTCCCATCTGCTCACCTTCCTTCCAACTTAGGACCTTTAACGAAGGACTTGCTGATTCCTTTTTCCTTAGTGGTCCCTTTATCCAGTATTACAGCCAAAAATGAAATTCAAAGCAAGTGGTCAATAACTGACTGCTTTTTGATCTTGGACCTGGAGGGACTCAGGTTCCCTGGAAACCTAATATTACTTACCCTTTTAGTACTTTCTCAGAGAAACAACCGGAATCCTATAAACACACACGAAATGAGAGGTGCCTGGGTGGCTCAGTTTGTTGAGTGTCCGACTTGGGCTCAGGTCATGATCTCGTGGTGTGTGAGTTAGAGCCCCACATCAGGTTCTGTGCTGTCACAACAGCTCAGAGCCTGGAGCCTGCTTCAGCTCTGTGTCTCCCTCTCTCCCTTCCCCTCCTCCACTGACACTCTGTCTCAAAAACTAAACATAAATAATTAAAAAATCATGAGATAATAAACATAAAATCTAAATATTCTCTTTTACAAGCACAGAGAATAAAGTAGAAACAACTAAACTATCAGAATTACAGAGAAAACGCACCATTCTAGATTGCTCAACAAGGCAACTATTCAGAAGTTAAGGCACTGAATTGTACAATTATGAATACACTGAACTGATAAAAATTTCCCTTAGTCTTAGGAAAACTTTAGGTTTAGGAGTGGTTATCTCTTGCAAAAATCTCATTTTGTTACATTGCGCAAGTTAATAATGTCAAGTCCCTTGCTTTGAATCGTGTTATTCAATTCTTAATCTTTGCATAAACTTTGATCCTCAGAATTCTGCCATTAATATCAGAAAAAGTAATCAAGCCTTAGCCAGGTTAAATGAATTCATCAATGCAAGTTAATAAATTTATCAAATATATATGGCTGGTAAGTTCTAGAGCTGGGGCTCAAATCCAGATCACCTGACTCTCAGGTTTGTGCTCTAACACATCACACTGAAGGCCAACGCATCATGTCCTTGTCAAATAGTCATATGACCTTAGGGGCTTCAAGATCATTAATGCAACGTTCCCTTAAACTGTAGTCAGTGAACCACTTATCGCAAGTACTGTGTATTAGTGAAGACTGGATACTGATTCGAGATACAGACTCCCTGGCCTTATCAGACCTTCCAAATCAGAATATTTGGGGGCATGGCTGAGGAATCTGAAATACTTACCAATTCCCAGATGATTTATGCTCCTATACTGAGAAAATCTTTCCTAGGAAGACTGAAAAATTGCCATATAGTCTCTACTTAAATACTTCTCGGGAGTAACACCTCCCCAGTTTGCCCAAATCACTGTTGGGCAGAAGTATCAAAAGGCCATCCAATGGAGTGCCTGGGTGGCTCAGTTAGGCGTCCGACTTTTCATTTTGGCTCAGGTCATGACCTCACAGTTTGTGAGATCGAGCCCCGCGTTGGACTGTGCGCTAACAGTGCAGAGCCTCCTTGGGATTCTCTCTGCCCCTCTCTCTCTCTCTCTCTCCCCGTCTCTCTCTCTCTCTCTCAAAGAAAAACTTTTTTTTAAAAGGCCATTGGAAAGAAATACCTCTATATATTACTTCTGCAAAGTGGTCATTAACTTTTGGGAACAAAAAAGGTTTCTTTTTCCTCTCACATCTTAAAGACTTGTATTTTTCAGATTTGATGAGCAGACCATCTATGCTTTCATTCAATAATTAACTGAACCATTCTCCTTGTTGGAGAACATGAAAGTAACGTAAATGTTAAGAAAACTTTGTTCTTTTTCTGTGACCTGTTAGCATGAGGCCATGTTTAACCACGCCTCGAAGCTACTTTTTCCTTGTCTTTCATTTTTGATTATTAAATATTTCAAGTGTCCAAGAATCAAATGAAAACTTACATGGTAGACACTTGTATCAGACTCAAACCTCATGCGCACGTTCAGATTTCTTTCATTCTACTTGCTTCTGGGGTCTCCAGCCTTTGGTTCTGCCTCAGCCTCCTGCACCAGAAAACATTTTTGGGCCCTCACAGTTCTGCTTTCTCCTTGGTCAAAGGCTGACCAACCTCTTGCTCTTGACACCTTGGGCCCTCCCACACTCGAGCTAAGCGGCCCCACTTCCTACCTGCCAGCTTGGATCCACCTGCCCACTACAGTGTATGGATCTGATATTCAGGGTGGGGTCTTACAGGCCAGAGGATTCAGTCTGGCAGATGGAAGGGTACTTGGTACACCTCGAGGTGAATTCTGACCAATGGGAAACAAGAGGTGAGGAGAAATGACAGATTCACTCCCTGCCCTATCTCCTTCCCTTGGACTATTGTAACATACAATTTGTTTTCACAGAATGTCATGGGAGGTCCCAGCAGGACAACTGGACACACCTGTGTGGTACCTTTTTCTCTTCCTTGCTTGTGATGGGGCACAGCCATTGCCTGCATGCATTAGTTTGCATTGCTACACATCCTTCCCTCACTCACCCTTGTTGCTTGGCTCTCCTGATAAAGCAGAATCACCTCCATCCTTGCTGCAGGCTGCATTCTGGAGAACCCAGGCTATGACAATACCATGTAGTCACTAGCCAGCATAAATAATGTCGTTCCTTTCCTGACATTATGCCTAGTATGGAATATAAATTATTTTTTGCGTGTAGCATTCTTCCACAGCTCATTCTAAACTTAGCCTTCATGACATTTTATATGCAGGCAGTCATTTCATGATTTATACTCTTCAAACAAAATGATAAAGAGTTTCTAGCGGCTTATCTCACTGGTGAAAAACTGCTTAAATAATTTTTTCTCTTCTGTATGTATAAAAATAAAGAATAAAATGACAATCATCTGGCTATGAATTTTTATTAATTTATAATATAATATCTTGTCTAGGCTTCTGCTCTATTCATCTTTATTTTATGTGGGAGGAAGGCCCTTAGCTTGGTCCTAATATAAAAAGCTAAATAGATATCTCCAATTTCTCTTTCTGCGAGTAAAGAATATGACATCTTAAGATCATCCATTACTTTTCTTTGTGACATTATATCTTCCTATATTTCTGAATTTGCATATAAAATATTAGGTCTACCTAATGTTAACACGATTTCGGAAATCAGGTTGAAAACTGCAGGTAATTCAAATTACAATGTACAATAACTTCCAGGTCTGGTGATCTTTTGAAAAAAGTTATTAACGCTAGTGTTTCTACTTGTGTGTTAATATAGTATTGTTCATGTTAGAAGCATAACACTTTATAATAGTAGTGTTAGCCAGGTCTATATTAAATGTTTTCTCTACAGACAAAAATTGAAAGGCCCATTTAGCCACACTTAATGCAAAGGGAGGACACATAGATCACACTTAACAAATTTCTTGAAAAATAAATTTTATGATGTGTGGTAGGAATTGGAACACTGTGGGTGTGTGGGAGATGGTGGACAAGACAGGGAAATCCGTTGCTCCTTTGCCATTAAAACACTTTTGCCATTAAAACACACTGTTGACATGCTAACACGTACGATTCTTTGATTCCCTAAAACTTTCCTCAACTGAGGATATCCAAAATGTTTAAGAAAATATGAATCCAAATTATTTTTAAAAAAATTTTTAATGTTTATTTTTATTTTGGACAGAGAGAGGGACAGAGCGTGAGTGGGGGAGGGGCAGAGAGAGAGGGAGACGCAGAATCCAAAGCAGGCTCCAGGCTCTCAGCTGTCAGCACAGAGCCCGACTTGGGGCTCAAACTCATGGAGTGTGAGATCATGACCTGAGCCGAAATCACATGCTTAACCAACTGAGCCACCCCGGTGCCCATGAATCCAAAGTATTTTAATCATGATGAATATTACAACTGGGTCCAGATCTTTTAGCCACAATTAAGTAACTTATGGACCATTAGGAAAACCAAGTAAACATTCAGTAGAACTCCATCAAGAAGTGAGGTAGATACTGAAATAAAATACCAAGGTGAATGAAACTTCACCTCCTGTCTTGGATTAAAATTGATGCTGTTTCTTTTTTTCAGAAATAGTGCATTTTGACACCAGCTCTTCATTTGATAATCACTTCCAGAATTCCCCTTATCAAAGACGCAGAAGGTGAGTACCAGTGACATTTCATCAAAGCTTTTGTAACTACCTGCTTTCCTGTTTCATTTCTGCTGGGTCATAAAGTGCCTGTTACTTTTCAAGCCAATCTGACCACAATAGGAAAAAGTTTAAACAGAAACCTGGCTTTTTAGAGAAAGCTCCAGCTCTCCCACTGAACCGGGCACTTCTGCAAAGGCATTTAACCTGCCTAGATTGCTCATCCGAAACATGATTGCTCAAATCCTTTCCAGCGTGAACGTTCTAGAAGGCCTTGAATGTCATACATACTAGAGAATAGTGCTTCTGCTCACTATACTGAGTTGTGATATTATAAATACTCTGCCATTTGGGGAACATGGAACTTTAAAGACTTACTCAGCTGTTTAGCACTCACATTAGCTACACAGTTGAATACTGGAAGTCTAGATGATATGATGGGTTCTGACCTTGTCCTATTAAGAAATGTGTCGGGGCGCCTGGGTGGCTCGGTCTGTTTGGCATCTGACTCTTGATTTTGGCTCAGGTCATGATCTCAGGGTTTGTGAGTTTGAGCCTGGAATTGGGTTCTGTGCTGACATTGTGGGGCCTGCTTGGGATATTCTCTCTCTCTCTCTCTCTCTCTCTCTTCTCTCTCTCTCTCTCTCTCTCTCTCTCTCTCTCTCTCTCTCTGCCCCTCCCCTGCTCATGCACACTCTTTCTCACACTCTCAAAATAAACTTAAAAAAGAGAAATGTGTAATCAGGGGCAGGGTGGCTCAGTTGGTTAAGCACCCGACTCTATTCCAGCTCAGGTCGTGATCTCACAGTTCATGAGACTGAGCTTCATTTGGGTTCCGTGCTAACAGCACAGAGCCTGCTTGGGATTCTCTCTCTCCCTCTTCCCTGCTCTCTTTCAAAATCAATAACTATTAAAAATGTGTTACATTTATGGCTATTAAAAAACCCAGGTGCCATCCATGCACTTGTACCAATGTGAGATGATATTTTCCAGGTTTTGTCACAGGTATTTCAGAATGTTGGATAGAAACATCACCAGTAAGGTGATAGGGATGTCATCCTCCTCACCATAAAATATTTATAAAATAATTTGGAGAATGTCTAACTGTCCAAATGTATCCATGTCAAGTTTACATGGATTCCATGCTTGGTAAATGTACTAAACACATTTGTTTAAAGTTCTCCTTTACTGTGTCCAGAGTAAACGAGGCACTGGCCACACTGATGGCCACCTAAAGCCCTTTTTAGCAAAGGGGAGGGAGGCCATATTGGTATATTCACCCAGAAAATTGGAGTTTAAGAAAACAGGAACACTTCCCCAGTAAAGCAATGTAGTGAAAAAAAAAAAAAATCATTTTCACAGCTATGCCTTTGCAATGGCGAAGAATGTAATTTTCATTACAATATGACTTTTAAATAAGGTTTTGAGGAACTAAGAACTGCCTCTTCTATGTGAGGAAAAAATGACGATCAGTCCAAGGACTAAGTACCATTTAGTGCATCTGGAAATCTTCAACCATGATTCTAAATGTATTTAATGGAGTAGGATCAAGAGAGATTTCTGGAAAGAGAGAGAGAGAGAGAGGGGAAATAAGAATGGCAGAAAAATGTCTGTGTTAAAACAGAAATATGCAGACATTATTTTGTGAATGCTTGAATGATTGTCTAATACAAAATCTCGAAAGGGATGACATTTCTTGAGTTTGAGTCAATCAGTCCAGAGTTTAATCAGAGAAGTGGTGAGCCACGTTGTTTGAGATTCATGTGACATTTCCTGGGAGAATTAATAATGCTGATACATAAAAGCCCCTCTTCTCTTGAGGACTCGAGAAGGGAATAGAGAGGTGATCTCCTCTAAGTGTCAGCCACAATAAGGCTGGGCAGTGGGTGGCTTTCTAAAGTGACTGGCTTTGCTCCCTTACTCTTCCTCCAACGCCGATGCCCAAAGTTCAAGGGTGGAGGAAGCTCTTTTTCCAGAATTCAGCCTTTTTCTGTTTCTCTGTGAGCACTGTCACCTTCCCAGGCACTAAAGCCAGGAGTGATTAGGAGAGTCAACAAGTCTGCAAAATCCAGGCCAGGAGATGACTAGGGATTTGTTCTCTCACCTCTCACCTGTACTGTTGTTTCACATCAAATCTGACTTTGCTTTATGCATGAAGATCCAAATCTATCAGATTTTATGTCCTGGAGAAATATGTATTCCTTTTCACTGTATGCTTCCTCTGCAGTTTTGTGGCAAAGGGGAACATGCTTTTTGATGTTTTATGGAGCTGATCTGATTTATTTTATTCAGACACCTCAGAACATAAGATCACCTCCCTGGGCAGGCTTGGGAATTCCCATGGTGTGGTCGAATTGACTCTATTCCTTCTCCCAAATAAAAATGATCCCAAAAGACAAATGCAAACTCTAGGTACCATAGCTCTCATGTTGCGTCAACAAGTTGAAAAATGACAGGTGATACCCAGCCCAGGGCTTGGAACACGGCGAATGTTCGATTAGTGTCTGAGTATCTAATAACACCACTTGCTAGTTAGTGTACCAGTTCTCTTTCATATGAAGGCAGAAAATGAATCCGTACTATTACAGGGGGAAAAAACTGCCGTGAGCAAGGAAGAACCTTCTAGAATGAAAGCTGTATAAAAATTAAATGATTTGGGAGACAGTGATCCTTCTGTCATTGGTGGTTTTAACGAACTCCTGATGTCCCCGAGTCAGGGAAAGGGCAGGGGTGAGGCTAGGTGGTTCAAACTGCCTGCTGACTCTGAGTTTCCATCATCATAAAGGCAGCAAGCTTGCTGGGCCACAAGGAAATCTGAAGGCATTAAAGGCCATAGGGCAGGGTTTGCATTGCCCCAGACCCCTCTCAGGTTAACAGCTCAAGGTTTTACAATGCCTCCCAACTATACATGAAATGGAGAAAGAAGAGAGTGAGAAAGTTAGTTAAATAGTTTAATCAGAGCAGTTTTCCAATTCTAAAATTAACAAGCAGACTTGTAATAAAAGAGCTCCAATGTTTGCAAAATGATCTTGCTTCCATTCTGAATCTGTCTTTTTATTTGTAAAGATAAGCATTACATTTAAAAGGACTCAAAATGGAGTGACTGGTAATTATCACCCGTGGTTTTTGATGCATCTGATGAACTCCCTGAATGGATATTGCTTCAGCTTTGATATTAAAAAAATGGCCGGACGAGAAGTCCTTAATCAGCAACTGATCACAGGTGGCCAAAAGAAAGAGAAAAACCCAAAACTACTGTCAAGTTCATAACGTATCACATTGTTGGTGGATGACACTGGCTCCAAATATACAATTAAGCCCACGACACTTTATTACTATGAGTAGAATTATCATGAAAGGTCTCTCACGTTCATCAACTTGCTTCTGGAGGTTTTCTTTGTTCTTTTAAACTTGCATAATAAACATGCAATGAATTATTTCTTTTGAAAGTGTATTTTTTTTTGCAGTCTTTGTGTTTTCATACAAAGATTTCATAAAGTCGCAGTGTTGCACCAGAGCATTACCAAAATAAGAGCACGATCACATGGGGAGGGTAAATGTGAATTTAGTGAATGAGAAGAGCCTCCTCTCGTCCTGAGACAGGCCACCCGTCTTTTTTTTTTTTTTAAAAAGGTGCACGCAAACTGCTTTTCTTACCCTCCCCCACCAGAGAAAAGAATAAAGGAAAAAAAAAACCACAAAATCAATCTGAGAAAAAAAAGATCGACATGAAGAAAATAAAGATGTTTTTTTTCATGCACACATCTTCTGCATAGCTCAACCCACATATAGTAAGGCACTATTTCCCTTCGTAAGTGGTGTCCACAGCAATCTCTTAAGTGCTACAGTGCTCTGTGACCATTAGAGAGTTCCTCTCAGGATGGTGAAATAAAGGGGCCGGATGAGTGTGGCTGTCACGCGTCTCTGTGACTGTCCCATAGCTCAAGGGGACTTCCAGGAGTCTCAGAAGGAAATCGGTCCATTTGCGTTATGACTGAGAGTGTCCGAAATGGTGTCCTTTCCAGAATTCCTATGTTGTCTGTGTATGAATTTAGAATATTCTTCAGTCTTTATTCTCAAAGAAAATACACAAGGTGGGGGGGAAAAGCACAGTCGGGTCTTCGGAAACAGAGTTCACTGCTCCCAGAAAGCATATAATGCTGGCAATTCACAAATTCAGCAGGATGTCTCCAAGAGAGCAGAGAGAAAGAGAGAGTCAGAGAGAGACAGAGACCGAAACAGAAAGAGTGAATGTGTATGTTTTGGTTTTCAGAGGTGACCAGAGTCTGAGTTTAATTTAGCTGGTCTTCATACTGTTTCCGGAAACAATCCCCTGCTGGGAAGAATTCCCAGCACCTTTCTTGATACATCTTCCAGACATAAGATTCCTGTCAACGTAAAGGAAATGTATTAACATCATGTCTTTCCCCAGGATCTGTGCATTACCACAAAATACAAGATAAAAACACACATTTGTTGCATATAGATATCACATACCCATGTAACTGTGTAAGTACACATAATTACATGATTCGAAAAGCCCAAATTCATCTAGAGAGTGCCTAGCTATACCAGACCTCATATTTCTATTAATAATCCATCTTCGTCTGGACCATAATGCAATAATGATTAAAAACACTATTTGTGGCATATGATTTTATGGGTTCTCTTAAGGAAATTATTATTAATTGTATCCTTCAAATTCAAACTGCTAACAATCGGAGGTGAATATTTGTGGAGGGAGAATTTCAAATACTTAAGGAGAACCGTAGATATTTCATACACAATTATTTTTAATTGATCCTAATATTGTGGGCTGGAACTCATCTGAAACCATCTGCTATCTGATTAAGCAATCAAGGACATTATACTTATCAGAACACAAAGCCTTGCGTTTTCAGCTAATTAAAAGCTTACATTTTTTATGTGAACTTACGATTTTACTTTCTCGACAAAGGCAATCTTTGCACGCTCGTCTGGGATAACAGGAATTTTTTGTTAAGATACTATATCGAAAGTAATCCCAACTCTTCAGGTTTAATGCACACATTTTCCCCACCATGTCCATATCCTCTGTCACTTCTTTCAGAAGACAGTGTATGCTCGCTGTTTACCTACCTGTCCCGTGTGCTCTGTTTCATCTTTGTTTATGAGATACATCAGAAAAAACCTACAGATACAGAGAGACGAATCAGAAATGGGTTGTATGGAAACGTCAGCGTTCACAGATACTTCTGATCTGGCTACGGGCTAACTGCACACTGTTGGCAGAGCGGAGAAACGTATCAAAACTGCAAGGCAAAAGACGCCACGGGAACCAAAAGCTTAACCATTTTTAAAAAGTACGTTTTCAAAGTAGCTACAATGTGGGCGTGCGCAGATCAAGTTATACCTCTCGGGAGCTGCTGTACATCAGGTTTCGTGTCAGATCGCACTTAGCCACCCGTGGGGCAGGAATCACAATCCGCATTTAGAAAAGCAGGGATTAAAAAGTTTAAATAACTTGCCTAATGTCCCACAGTTGTGAATGCCGAAGCCTGCTTTTTTCTTTTCTTTTTGCTACAGTGCTACTCTGCCTCTCTTCTGTTTGATAGCAAAATTGGGTTAGAAACCAAGAATAATTTTTTAGCAAACTGCAGCTTGGGCTAGTCCTACAGCAACAGCCAGATTTCTATGTATTAAAAAAAATGCAACTTTGAATCATGTTAGAACACAGTGCCTAAAGAGGATAATTGGGCCTAAAGAGATCTGTACGTCCTCAGAAAATGAAGATGGAGATTCCCGAGTCCCTAGGAGGCATCTGGAGTCTGCCTTCTTGAAATGGGAAACACGGCCAAGGCTCTCTGAGAGGCTGAGGATGTATTTCACTTATCATTTTCCACCTTCCCATTTCGTGTTCTAGAAGGTATCATTCACATGAAGGGCTGCGAGTTTTCTTATCACATACCCGTCTGATACCACACCGCATACCAGATACACATACCTCCTGAGGACAAGGGGACCGCTAGCTGTGGGTCTTTCTCTCAAAGAGACAGACGAAGCCTGAGTTCAACAGTATAAAGAAAGGAAGCTATGTCTCTTCTGCTTCTCAAGCTTGCTAACGGGGGGGCACTCACTGGCGGGTATAAGGAGGGGCTGGAGAGTCTGAGTCAGGCACACTCACAGGTAATTGGCCAGGTTGTGTTCCTGTAAAGTGTGGGTTTCGAAGCCATGTGGCACTGTGTCGAAGTAATCGTTGCCTATCCCACAGATGAAACATTTGGTCTAGAAGACAAAGGGAAATATTTACATGTCAGATTTCAGAAAGCAAAACAAAGGAACACACAACTCGCCACGTAGGGGGCAGCTGCTATGCTTACTCGATGTTTGTAGAAGATCATGACAGAAGGCTGTGCCAAGCACATGAACGCTAATTTAACTGTTGCCACAACTATATCTGGCTGGAGGTTTAAATGACCTAGGTACCAGCAACAAGTTCACACGTAGGAAGAAGCGTACAGGATCACGATGGCTGAAAAGCACTGTCTTTTCCTTATTTCCTCCAGCTTAAGTGAGAGTGCCCAGACTTAGCCATCAGTCTTGTTCATGACATTAACTCAAGTTATGTAGACGGGACTCAATGTGCCCTCAGCTGAAACCACCAGCTTGGTACCTACTGGAACAAAGTCTGATGACCCAGGGGAGGGGGGAAAGGTCCAGATTACTCCCATCTGGAGAGAGCCAAATCAAATATCAAGCTGTGGGGTGTTCGATCAATGACAGAGGGTCCGCCACGGGTGCAGAATTAACCGATAAACATTCATCATCAGAACTTTCTACTCCAGGAATGAGGTGCCTGCTCTTTGTGCCCCTTGCTTGTTCTAACCAGATCTCTCAGAGCAGCACCTGCTTAGGTCCGTGGTGTGCAGGACCAGCACACAAAAGCTAAGGAGAAGCAGGCCTCCCGTTTCATTATGAGAATTTCACATGTATCAACTCAAGCAAATGTGATAGTTATTGCCCTCGTGTGGCTCCAGATGCTCATCCTGCTTGCAAATTAGCAACTGTTTAATGCCATCGGAGGCATATTTATGATGCCTTAGATTCTAGGGCCTGGACTCAAGATGATTAAGATAATTTATTCAATTCCCTCTGCCTTATTGATCAACAACTGTGGACAGCAGGAAGGCCACATTCAGAAAGGCAACAGGTCTTTATACCCTTTGATGTCTTGACTAAACGGGCTCATGCTTCGCAGCTTCACCCATGAACCTGCCCCTCCTCTGTGTTACTTATCGCTGTGACTCTGGAAACCTGGGTAGCGTCCCCGCTTGCTCCAAACACCTCACCTCTGCATCTGGACAATCACCCGCTGCTTGTCATGCCAGCTCCTAAGTACTGCTTGAATCCATCTGGTTCCTACATCTTCGGTGGACGTCTTTCGCAAGAGCCTCACCATCTCCTGCCTAAAACATGCTCCCAGCCCACTTCCCTGCCCCTGATCTTGTTAGTTGCTAATGCACTGCCAAACCCCATCACCTTACTTAAAACCCGTTTCTGATTTTCCACAGGCTGTACGTTACACTATACATCTCTCCAATGAGTTGTTATTATAAAGGGTTCAACACACCGCTGTGCAATTTCCTGTTTACTTATTTGTCAGTGAATCCATCATTCCGAATGGGTGGTTCTCCTCAGGGAGCAGGAGACATTACTGTTTGCACGCCCCCGGCGTCCGCCATGTTTCCTGCCTACCACACGATATGCGTGGCGCGGATGGAAAACGGGCCGAGGAAGTCACACATTGCTCATGCCCTTTTCCTACTTTCTCCCACGGCCGTGATTCTTTGATAAAGACAGTAGGAAAAATGAGTGCCCACAACAACAACAACACAGCTGAGTCAGACGTGGCAAGACTCACCTCCATGTCTTCTTTGACTTGCTCCTGTTGGTCTCTTAGCTCTCCAAAAGCATCAATAATTAAACCTGGTGTTAAATAAAAACACACTCGAATCCTTATCAACCAGAGAATAATAATGAAGCTCACAGCCCCGTGGCTAGTCCCCCCAAGGAAAGAGAAAATGTACAGCCAGGTTGGGAGAAGTCGTGAGTGGGCACACACTTGATACTCCTCCTAGGGCAGCAGCGTCATCTCTTAGGGGGCAGAAGCACAGCGGGTACTGCGCTTACACCGTCCCTGAGAAGGAGGTTTCCAAACGAAGCGACAGGGCAGGAAAAACCACTCGTTACCGCGCACATGCACCTGGTATGTTAGCTGCCACGTTGTTCCAAGAAAGAGTAATAGAGATTTCTGGTGGCAAAGCGCAGGAAAGTCTACTGATAACATGTTCAAGTACCGATTTGGAAATCAAACGTTACCATATGAACTGAGGAATCTGCCTCCACTCATTCTCGTTACGCGTTCCTCACAAGTAAACTTGCCGGCCTGTTATTAACTGTGTCAGCCAGGAGCTAACTGCACCGCGTTGTTTCCTCTCAGCTCGTTTTCCTCCTGTGACTTACTGGCTGCACATCTTTTTCCGAGTGTTTTATGAGTTTGCTCTCTTATAAAATATGTTATTGTTACACTCAGTAAAGACAAAAAGATGGATTATGAATCTTGTCGACTTGTTTATGTACTTTACTGGAAACAAAAAGTACCGTTTTGTGCCTGCAGAGCTTAGAGGATAATAACACATTTATAGACATTTAATTCAAGCCGGGATAAACGTATGAGCAGAAAAAGGTAACAAGAGTGATTTTTCTGAGGGAGAAGAACACCACATTCCAAGTTTCCTTAGGGTAAAGGGAAGAACTGGTACGTTAATATGGCTCTCTGGTTTTTTGTTTTTTTTTTTTAAGTTTAACTTATTTTTGAGAGAGACAGAGACAGCATTAGTGGGGGAGGAGTAGAGAGAGACAGAGACAGAGAGACAGACAGACTATCCTAAGCAGGCTCTGTGCTGTCAGCCCAGAGCCCGATAGAGCTCAAACTCAGGAAACCATGAGACCATGACCTGAGCCAAAACCAAGGGTTGGACACTCAGCCGACCATGCCACCCAGGCACCCTGAAGGCTCTCTGGTTTCAACTGAGGGCTCTGGGTCCAGAAACCTGGGTTTGGATTCCAGCCCTGACACTTCTTGACTGTGCACTTTGGCCAAGTTTCTTCAAATGTAAATAACACCACTATTTTCACGGGTATATGAAGGTAAAATGAGTTAATAACATGTGCCAGGCACATAGCAGGTACTCAACAATGATAGCCTTAGGATTCTTTATGAGGCATCAGATACTGTGCTGAGTACTCATATGTACATCACTTCTTTTTAAAAAAAAAAAAATTAAAAATTTTTTAATGTTTATTTAAAAAAATTTTTTTAATATTTTGAGACAGAAAGAGAGCATGAATGGGGGAGGGTCAGAGAGAGAGGGATACACAGAATCCGAAACAGGCTCCAGGCTCTGAGCTGTCAGCACAGAGCCCGACGCGGGGCTCGAACTCACAGACCGTGAGATCATGACCTGAGCCGAAGCCGGACGCTTAACCGACTGAGCCACCCATGCGCCCCTGAAAACATTTTTTTTTTCAACGTTTATTTATTTTTGGGACAGAGACAGAGCATGAACGGGCAAGGGGCAGAGAGAGAGGGAGACACAGAATCGGAAACAGGCTCCAGGCTCTGAGCCATCAGCCCAGAGCCCGACGCGGGGCTCGAACTCACGGACCACGAGATCATGACCTGAGCCGAAGTCGGACACTTAACCGACTGAGCCACCCAGGTGCCCCAGTGTTTATTTTTGAGAGCGACAGAGTGTGAGCAAAGGAGGGGCAGAGAGAGGGAGACATAGAATCTGAAGCAGGCTCCAGGCTCTGAGCTGTCAGTACAGGGCCCGACCCGGGGCTCGAACTCACGGACCGTGAGATCATGACCTGAGCCGACGTCGGCCGCTTAACCGACTGAGCCACCCAGGCGCCCCTCAAAAGGAGTTAAATGGCTCACCCACCCAACATTATAAAGTTAATAAGTGGCAGGGCAGAAAGTCACAGCGAAGAAAGTGCTCTTGCCATTAGGTAATGGGAAAAGAGTCCAAAGAAATCTGTATCCGTCTTCCCCTTTACCAGGGCCCCCTTTGATCCCCCCCTATAGATTTCTAATGGAGAAACACTGAACAGAAAAGTTCTCATTGCCTTTTTACAGATAGGACTTGACATTCTGACCTGCCCTTAAGTGTTAACTTGAACGATAAATGGCTCAAATTCTAGATCCTCTTGAACTCCAGTAAGGAGGATGCTCACCTTGAATTATGGCCAAGAGAATGACAATCACGAAGAAGAAGAAGGTGATGTCAAAGATGATTCGATAGATCTCATATTCGTCACCTGCTGGGTCTTCGATTTCATCGCCGATACCCCCTCCGGCACGTACCCCGACATACATGTGGAACATGTAGCACTGGAAAAGACAGACACAGTTACTTCCTGGAGATGCTGCCCATCTGCACATTGAACAAAGTTGAGGCTCTCTCTGTAGTTGCTAATCCTCACTCTGGAAACTGACCATCTCTGCCTTCTACATTGCCTCTTTTTGTTTCAGTGTTTGTGATTATGATGCAAACACGTGGCTCTTACACTCTGCTGTCCTTTGAACAAAACTCGACACGACACTCTGCCTCGCACCTTCTGTCACACTTTGCAGGGGATGAAAAATACCTCACTAGCATCTGGCATAAGGTAATCCCATTAAGATCACATTAAGGCCCACAAAGCTATATTTAATCACACTGCTCTTTTTTTCTTTTTCTTTGATCAGAACAGACATAGGAGAGAGAAAGGAAAACCTCAATATTTAATAAGACGGAATCTCAGAAATTAAGCTAGGAAAACACCGGACCCGATAACGCCATCCCCTCATCCGTCATGTATGGAATACGATGCTGAAATGTTTCTACTCTAATGTGTACAAGAAAGAAGACAGAGGGGAGAAGCAAGGAGGAAATAACAGCTCATTGTTAAGAATCTGAAACATTAAAGCAACCAATTAGAAGGAGAGCTCCAAGTGCTCACTGCAGAAGAGGGCAGGGTTTCTCAGCCTCAGTGCCGTTGACATTTAGGGCCGGATAATTCTTTGGATAGGATCTGTCTCGTGCATTGTAGGATGTTTTAGAAGGATCCCTGGCCTCTACCCACTCAATGCCAATAGCACCTCACTGTAGATAACCAAAAACGTCTGCAGACATTGCCAAGCGTCCCCGGGAGGGCAAAATCACAACAGTTGAGAGCCACTGGCTTCAAGCGTCAGTGTTTTGTCTGTTTTCAGGATAAGGGCAGACTCTCCAGGTTGGGGCCTCAGATTCAGGGACGCTTCATCCCTCTCCACTGATGGGCTACTGCTCCCGAGTACCACCCTGCACTCTATCCACGCCTGTCAGATAAACAACTCCCTATTCTAGTTCTTGGTTTGCATTTCCTTCCCATCTTAATTATTTCCCTTTCTTATCCCATTCCTTTTCACCCTCAGGTAACAAGCCTTCCTCCATGAGGCCTTCTTAGACTGTTCCAGACACTCCGACTTACCCAACTGATGTCATCCATGAGTACAAAACACATTTACCCACCATCTGCCTTAACGAAAGGGGCAAAGGCTTTGACACAGTGTCTTCACTTGGGGAGACACCACAATCCCCTGGTCATCTTCTACATTTCTGGCCATCCTTTCTCAGCCTCCTTGGCCAGTTCTTCCTAGAGGAATGTCCCCACTTTCACAGTTAAGTACCGTCTCTGTGCCAATGACGTACAATTTTTTTCTGTTTACACCTTGGGTCTCTTTCCTGAATTCCAAACCTGTACCTACCACTTACCTAATTTTGATGCTTCGTGATCTGTCTCACTGCACTGAACTGGCTTCATTACAAGAAGAATGACTTTGGTTACTGCTCTATTATCAGGGCCTAAAATAATGTCCAGCACATGAGAGGAACTTATACATCACTGGGGCAGAGGGGGGGCGGTGAATGAAGAGTGAAAAGTCATGACTGATCAGTGTTCTCATGGAGACTTCACTGTCTCAGCCCATGAACCTCAAATTCTCAGATGACCCCAAAGAGCACAAAGGACAGGCAGCAAGTTGACCCCCAAATGCTCATAGTTCAACAACTAATATAGTGATAGATGCAGCACACAGAAAGTGTCCTGGAGCAGATGCCTGGAATCTAATGATCAGAACCGAATAACGACTGGGTCACTCAGGAAGGAGGTTTGTCAGTCTGGCACACAGTGAACGAAGAGGATCAGAGGGCGGCTCTGTCACTACCCAACCAAGAACCGTCTGGGGCTCAGGTAAGGGGTCTCTCTCACAGATAGGCCAGAAAAGTCATTTTTGTAATGTTCATTTATTTTTGAGAGAGACAGTGTGAGCGGGGGAGGGACAGAGAAAGAGGGAGACGCCGACTGTGAAGCAGGCTCCAGGCTCTGAGCTGTCAGCACAGAGGCCGACGCGGGGCTCAAACTCACAGATCGCGAGATCATGACCTGAGCAGAAGTCGGACGCTTAACTGACAGAGCCACCCAGGTGCCCATAGAGTTTTCCTCTAGGGAAGAGAATGCGTTCTCCTGCGGCATGAACTCTTAATGAGTAGGATGTTGGTGTTCTGACTCATACATGTGACTCTTAGGAGCCTGGTTAATGTGAGTCTGTCCTCAAGAGGATGTTTAGTTTCCAGACATGCACAGGTGAAGATAGGACCATGGAATGAGGCTAAATTACCAAAGCAAATGTCTCCTACTTCTCAGGTCTCCTGTCAGCCATCTAGCAACATCCACGTCTCTCTGCTCACCTTCGTTCTGTGAAAGCTCTGATGCTGACAAAAGCTCCACCATATTTCAATAATAGACTCTGGCCATGCTGAAAAGATAGGCAGTCTTATGCATTTGATTGTTTAGGCTTAGTAAGATACCAGATTTTAAAAGTATAAAATTCCAGGTTCACCTGTGGGATTTTGATACTGATTTTCCCAACCTTAATCTACACTACCTGGTTATCCCCAGATATAGCAGGTGGGTGGCTAGAATATGCAGTAGGGTGGTGAACATCCACCTACGTAGGGCTGTCAGGCTTTTAGTTGTCAGATGATCATTCTGCTCCTGAAAATGGAAAATCTCTCATTCACCTTCCTTTTCACAGGAGCAGCTTAAACCTGAACATCAGAGTTGGAGAATGGAAAGCAGTAATTCTGGGACACAAACCGATAACACTTTGTTCAGAGAATCTGAGTCATGAGGAAGGAAGGTGCCTGGTGCTACCAACACTGGGAATACGCAGTCAGCTATTCTCCAGATTTAATATTCTATGGTTTCTCCCCTACCCACTCATCTCCTGAGTGGATTCATTCCAGAGTTAATCACTATTTATGACAGCTTTAGGAAATACTGAGGAGGGACAGTTTCTGGCAGAGTAGTGAAGATCTTTACGAGATCTTTATCCTGACCCTCCCCCCCCCCCCAAATAGGGGGAGAAATAAAAGTGGAAAGAGAAAGAGACAGAGACTGGCAGAGATTACTTGTTGGGAGGGTAGGGTAAAATAAGTAATTTAGAACAATACCCTGAGCTGGGGATTGTACTTCCCTAGGAGTAACTCATTCTCTCAACCACCTGATAAGTTTTTTCCAAAAAACACAACAGGTCTGGACACCTTCCCTGCAGTTTCTGACTTGGGATATGAGGGTGGCCTCATTGAGCTGCGGTTCATAAAGAGATGCCCTGGTGAGTCTTGGTGAAAGGACTGCCCCTTTTGAGATGAATGTCTTTATATAGGCCAAGTCAGTCTCCCTGGCTGGTTAGCTACAATCATCTTTTTGCCTGGGGCTTTGGAACTTTGGATCATTTTGCACTTTCTCCTTGTACATTCTTGGAGAAGAGGTTCAAATT